>NC_063235.1:6329678-6698428 GCF_020740725.1 Corvus hawaiiensis
CCTTTATGTAATACTGCAAATAAAGTGGGCAGAGAGGGAAGGATGCATTTCTGCTCGATGAGACACGAGGGTCTGAATGTGGCAGAAGAATCTGGCCAATGCAGATTGTAATAATTATAATTATAATTCAGGGCTGCTGCTATCAACACGGCCAAACCAGCCCAAATGCGGCCCCTAGGTGATGCTGAGCCATTTTCTCTCCAGCCCCTGCCTGGAGATGGCTTTACCTGGCCCTGTGTGCTTGAGGATGAAGTTTTCATCATCAAACTTCTTCCCGTAGATGGATTTGCCGCCGGTGCCGTTGTGGTTGGTGAAGTCTCCGGCCTGGCACATGAACTGCGGGATGACGCGGTGGAAGCTGCTGCCTTTGAAGCCAAATCCTTTCTCGTGGGTGCAGAGGCAGCGGAAATTCTCTGTGTGGGGGCAAAGGGGAGGGAGGTGAGAGCTGTGCCACCCCGGGGGTCACCAGGACGGGAGGCTGAGCCTTCTCCTCACCCGCGGTCATGGGCACCACGTCGGAGCGCAGCAGGATCCGCAGCCGCCCCGCAGGTTTGTTCCCGATCTTGATGTCCATGTAAACCTGCGGGTTGACCCGGGATCTCTTGGCAGGAGGCTCATCCTGGGCAGGAAAAGAAAGAAAAGCAAGTTGGGGTGACATTTCTCTGCTCTGCCTCCAGCCTTACAGTCCCATCCTTTGGGATAGTGGGGATACAGATGGCTCCAGTTGTTTTTCCTACCTCCTGCGCTTCTGCTTTGGGGGCCTCTGCTCCTCCCTCCTCCTTGTTCTCCTCCAAAGTCTTCCCTGAAAACTTCTTCAGCCACTCGTCATCTGACCAGACTGTGGCCACAAAGGGAACGGTCAGAGCTCAGGAACTGACCCGAAGGGCCACACCTCAGCTTATGCACAGAGCTCTGAGCATCCCCAGGGATGTTCTCCCCCTCCCAGGCCCCAACTCACCAGGCCTGGATGATCCTTCTTTAATCCGCATGGGTTTGGCCAGGTTCACGCGGATTGTCCTGCCAAAGAGCTCGGACTCGTTCTGCAGAGGGGAAAAAAGCACGACAAAGCCCACCAAAAGGTATAAAACCACCCCAAAGCCCTGCAGAGCTCAGAGAATGGGGTTTGGGTTCTCTCTACAGCCCACAGCACCCAGGGCAACAAAGCCACACATCCCCCTAGAACACAGAGCAGGAGTGGGAACAGGGTCCATACCATGTTGTCAATAGCTGCCGCTGCATCCTGCCAAAAAATCAAAATAAAATCATTATAGGCATTTCTTCTCAAGGCCCAGCATAGCCATGTCCCAGCATCTCATTATAAAGACGACTGCCAGGTTTTCCTAAACCTCATCTATCCCAGGGATGTACAAACTGATGGGTTTCGTAGAAGCCATACCCAAACCCCATCCATGTGGGTCTCATCTTCCAACAACCCAGAAAACCCCATTTCAGATGCTTTTTATTGCTGCCATGAGCATTTGGGAGAGGAGGAGAGATTTGTGTACCAAGCCCAGGACAGGTGATAGGAGGACAAATACGTGACAGCCCGTGGTGACCACGAAGCCAAGAAACCCACACAGGGATGGCAGCAGGAGAGCAGTTTGCTTTGGAAACGGGAAAACAAAATGGGAAAAGCGGGAATTTGGAGGAGCAGAACACCTTAATGCTGTGCCGGGGAACACACACCCGATTCCACGGACTGTCTCCAGCGGGAAAAGGATCCATCCCAAAACCCCAAAGGCGAGCAAACCCCCAAAAGGCTCAAGCACCTGCTGGTTCCTCACCTCTGCCAGCTCAAACTCCACGAAGGCGAATCCCCGGTGCTTCTCTGGAGGGAGGCAAGCGAGGGGGTCAGGGCCAGCACGGACACACCGGGGGGATCCCATCCCGGGAAAAGCGCTCGCACCCAAAGCCGCACCCGGCGCGGCTGCAGCGCCCCGAGCACGCACCGGTCTCGTAGTCCAGCGGGATCTGGATGTCGGTGATGTCCCCGAAGGGGATGAAGGCGGCGTGCAGAACCTTCTCGTCCACCTCCTCGGCCAGCCCGCCTGCGGGGGCGGCCAGCGGTCACCGCCAGCCACCCCGGCGGCCCCTCGGGGGTCCCCCAGCCCCGCCACTCACCCACGTACAGCACCCGCTTGGTGGCCGCCATCGCGCCCCGGTGCCCCGGAACGGCTCGGCCCGGCCCGCCCCGGAACGGCGGCATCGCCCCGCCCCCGGCCGGCAGCGCCTTCCTGGGGCCGCTCCCGGGACGAGGAAATCCGGTGCAGCCCCCCCGTCCTTCTGCAGCCCGTTCCAGAGCCTCGGATGGCGCTGTGGAACAGGCGCGTTCAGCTCCAGCCTGAGCACGGTGTTGGAGCTGTGAGTGCGGAGGTCTTCTCGTGGTTCTGTGTTTACCTAAAGAACGCTTTTTTATCCCAAAGGAACAGCCGAAGTAAGTTCGCAAAGGATTTAGCAGTGGCAGTGCCGAAACTCAGCCGCCTTCGGAGTAGAAAAGAGCAGCAGGACCATGAAAGATGCAGCTGAAAATGCAGAAATGGAAACAGAGAACAGCCCATGACAGAAAGGGAGCCCAAACCCTCGTACCCTCCACTTGAAAATACCTCCCCCAACCCTTCTCAGATCACTGCTTACAGCCATCACCCCCTTCAGACACTGCCCCAGGCATAATTTTAACCCAGCTGCCTCAAAATACTCATTATCCAAAATCAACAAGCAGGGTAACTCAAATCCCAAGTGAATGTATTCACCACCCAATAACTGCCCATCAGTTTGATTTCACAAAGCCACGCCACATTTCTTCAGCCAACAGAGAGAAATGATGACAAACACAGTGCAAGTTTATTCCTTTATTGATAAATGTTTCCCAAACTTTCCAAACTGGATTGTTCAATTAAACACAAACTCACAAAAATACTTCCAGCCTAAAATCCTCAACGTCCTCTTTAGAAGACACAAGGGGCAGCTCTGTTCTGGCCAAGGAAAAGCTTGCAAACCCCCAGATTCTGGTTTTGGAAACCTCAAGCTTCAGAGTTGGCTTTTTAAATAAGATCTTTGAGATTAATTTACAAAATGCAATATAACTATGTGATAAAATGCACGGCCTTGAGATCTGCAGGACAGTGAAGGATCTTCAAACATCTTGAGCTGATGTCTAGGAAGGGGCTATTTGGCTTCTTTGTATCCTAAAGGAAAAAGGGGAGACAGGTCAGCTCCAGACTAGGGAATATTCCAGCATTCCAAGCCATAAGGAATGTGAAATAATTGGGAAGGTACAGAGAAGCTGTTTGTGGTGGTCAGATGATCAGAAATCGTAATTATCCACGAGAAACTCAAATTCTTTGCTAAATCAGCCAGTGAAAATAAGAATAAAATAAGAATCCTCATCCTTCTTCACCGGCTTGAGTCGTGACATCTGATCTCAACAGCGCCACAGGAAGTACTGGAGATGGCAATTCCAGACAACCCACAGAGAAATGGAGCGTTAACCACAGGGAGAGGCATTCCAATAACCAAAAACCTTCTTGTCCCACAACAACTCCAAACACAGGTGACAGCACTTGCGTGGACAGACCTATCCAGTGAAACGTTCCCAACATTTAATACATCCTGAAGGCAGATGGTTTCCAGGATAAGAACGGGCATGAAGAGCCTGCTTAGCCTAAAAATCACCAGAGCTCCTTAGGGCTGTTTCCCAGACCAGCAGTTCCACAAGACTCATCCCCATGTTTTTGTCCTTCCTTTTCACATCAGCTGCAAGGGACACTTCAGGGACTTCAACAGCACCATTCTGCTGTTTATTTAAGGGATCTAAAGAATATTCTTTAAGTTCTACGTAAGGATTCTTCTGGCAGGAACGACATTAGGAGCTTTTTGTTGTTGAAGAGTGGACTATAATCAGACAAGTGCTGGTCACAGACCCACATGAACTGTTCACTAACAACCGTGTTTTATTCGCTGATTCTGGAAGCTTTTCGCTGAAGCTGAGGACTGAGACACTCACCAGTCATCCTGGTTCAAGAGGTAGCAGCAACCACTCCCACTTTCTGGGCAGCTTCTTTCTTGGCTTGGTGAGCCTGCAGCACTGCCACAGCCTCCTCCACCTGGGGAGACAAATCCAGTGAGATCTTCTCCCTGCTCAGAACCCCCCAACACAAAAGGAACACAGCAGCTCACCTTGGAGCGGAGGGACTCGGGAGATTCCAGCATGTGCAGCAGCTCCGAGTTGTCAATCTCTAGCAGCATTCCCGTGATCTTCCCCGCCAGGCTGGGGTGCATAGCTTGGATCAGAGGGAACAAACGTTCTCCTGAGGGAGAAAAAGGAGTTCAGACAGATGAGTTTTGATCTTTGAAACCTGAGGGGATGAAAAATGATCAGTGAGCACTGGGGTTTTACTCACCCAGCATCTGTTTCTGCTCCTGGGGAGGGGCAGCAGCCAGCATGGAGGCTGTCAGTGGCTCCTGGCCCTGCACATGCACTGCAGGCTGAGGTGCCTGAAAAGGGCAGACAAGGGTTATGAAATAGGTATGAGGCTGATTGCTTCCTATTTAGACAATATTAAAATGTTTCCTCCTAAAACACAACCTCTGTCGAGCCTACAGCACACTTCAGGCTTCAGAAAAGGGCAGGTAAGGTGCCCTTCGTTCACAAACACTCCCTGCAAATCCTGAGCTCAAAACCCTGGAATGTCACACGGGGCACTGTAAATATCTCACAAAAACCGGATCAGACATCGTGAGGTGTTAAAAAAGGCAGGTGTGGATGTTGTTCTTTCTTTCAGTGATACCCCAGTGGGAACTTAGCAAAGAGGAGAGACACTTAAAGGGTTGCAAAACAGGAACAAAGAAGCAAGAAAAATATCCTTACAGCAAGTCTGGCTACAAAAGGGCTTGTGAGCACACGACAGATAAACCAACCAGGGTGCCCCTGGCAAAGGCACAACTGCCAGGTTTGTAAATTCCAAATTAGGACTGTCTGGGCCATAAAAGTAGCTTGAAGTTTTTATAAAAAATACTTCAGTTGCATGTGAAACTGCAGGGATTGCCCAGCCCCTGGTGGTACCTGCAGAGGCTGGACACCTGGGTGTGGGCTGCGGACACTTGAGGCGTATTTGTAAGGAGGGACAGCCCTGGGAGCAGGGGCAGCTACAGGAGGACGGGGAGCCAAAGTCTGTGCTGCTGTGCCAACACCTGCAAAGGAAGGAGAACACAGTGACAAACACCTGCAGCAACGTGCAAACAAGCTGGGATGTCTGGGTTTAATTCTGAATTCAAGCTACGCTCTGCATGGTGATACTTCTTTAGAAACCATTCTCCAAAGTGTAGCTGGCTACTTCAGGGAGGGGCTGTTCTCCCTAGAACCAAACCACAGATGCCACACTTTGTTTCTTTTTAGCTGCTCACTGGAATAAAATGAATTTGGATGCTCTCCTCTGAAAGCAAAAGCCATAAGCTAACACAGCTTTCTGAGTGGTGTTGCAGAGGTGTAGAGATGAGTCCCAAACCAGTGGGAAAGAACCCATCTGGATTTCCACTGCTGTGCTGTAGCACCAAGTGCCCCCAGACCTGCACTGCACAGCGAGGAATAGGAAAGAGGCAGGTGCTGGCTCTGCTCTTTGCAGACATCCAAGGTCTGACAACCATCTCTGGGAGTAGAAGTCAAGTCTCCACAGCATCCTCCTCCCTCCCAGAGAAAGGGAAAAGCCCAGGAAGAGACCCCTTCTTACCAACTCTCTGGGCAGCAGCTGGGAGGCCCCGGGAGGCCGGAGCGTTGGCAGGGGCCAGGTGGCGCAGGGCTGGCCGAGGCCCCGACTGGCGCATGGCATTCGGCATCCCCTGGAAGCCTAAGGGATGGAAGGAGGGGAAATCTCAAAAGGGAACCAGCTGGCAAGGCAGGACACTCAGCTACAGGGGCTGTGCACGGGAAGAATCAGAGAATCACAGAATATGCTGAGTTGGAAGGGACACACAAGGATCAGAGTCCAGCTCCTGGCCCTGCACAGGACCGTCCCCACAAAGGAAAGCATTAATTGTTCCTGTTGGGAAGGGCAGCCCCCAAAGGCTTCTACAACCAAAACAGCCTCTGGCATTCTCACCTTGAGGTCTTCCTCCTTGCTGCCAGCGTGGGTTGGGTCTCATCTGTGTCATTTGGTTGGGTGCATAGTAAGTGGGTCTGCTCTGAGCCTGGAGGAAGATCAGATAAGCTCAGAGGCAACATCCAAGTGCATCACAAACGTTGTTCACAACATGACCCAACACTCAAGTCAGATTAAGAGAACAGGCAGCTGGCAAGTCACAGAATAACCTCCACAAGAGCTGTTTGCTTACAGGCATAAGAAAGGCTCAGTGAGATGAACACAGCTGAACCCAGACAGGTTAAAAACCCCACAGCAGCTCACCTGGGGCACAGCAGGCATGAAATACCCGCCAGCAGCAGGCTGGAACTGGTTGATGATGGTGTTGGCAGGCAAGGCCCTCATGCCAGCGATGCGCTGCATGTACTGGTTGGTGAGATGGGCCTTCCTCTCCTCCTTCCTCTGTGCCAGTGCCACATAGAGGGGCTTGGAGCCCACGATGCGCCCGTTCATCTCTGTCACAGCTTTGGTGGCCTCCTCTGGAGAGGAAAAGCAGACAAAGCCAAACCCTTTGCTCCGTCCATCTTCCAGCATCACCTGCAGTAAAGATGAATTGCTAATGGAGTACAACTGAGCCTAAGAATCTGTGGATTTTAAAATTTTAGGCAGGACATAACTTGTTGCAGAGGTGTAGAGACAGGTTCTCACGAAGAGTCACCTGTCTGGATTTGCTCTGCGTTGCTGTCAGCACCATGTGTCCCCAGGCCCACACCGCACAGTAAGGAATGGGAAAGATTTGGTGCAGTTCTAAATGCACACAGGAAAGTGCCATTTCATGCTCATCACCTCAAACAAGCATGTTTGCCACTTCCTGCCTCCCCTTTGGGTAAAGGAATGAAGTTTTCAGTACAATCCCACTATTTACTAAGCCAGGTGTTTTCAGAATCCCAATTACCACAGGTTAAGAAGAGCCCTTTAATGCCATGGTAGACAAAAGGTCCTTTCTTCAGGCTTTAAAATCCAAATAACCCCCAAACCCCACATTACCTTGGCACTCGTTATTGACCCAAAAGGTGAGAACTCCTTCCTCAGTTTTTCATCATCTATAGTGTCATCTAGGTTTTTAATGTACAGGTTAACACCCTGGAAGGGAGAGAACAGCATGACATTCATAACATTAAAAAAAACCCAAAATCTTAAGCACATCAACTGTTACCCATCTGCCAGAGCTGTTAATTTATCTGAAAACTCTTAATTTAGCATCATGTTCCTTCCACACCACCCAAAGCTGAAGGTGATAAATGTTGCAAAGGCGTAGAGACAAGTCCCACTGTGGTGAAAGGGAGCTTGTCTGGATTTCCTCTGCCTTCCTGTGGCATCATCACATGTCCCCAGTCCAGCACTGCAGCTCAGGGAGTGGGGGAGTTTCAGATGCCACCTCTGACACGACCCAGTTCTGCCATAAATTACAGAGAGCGGTGCAGATTTGTGCTGTCTCTTCCCATCCCTCCAGGGATCCCCATTTGAAAGTCAAGGAGACTTCATGCCTGTTCCTCCTAAACACTTTCAGTGCCAAGACTAAGCCCTGATGCCCCCTCTGCCACCAAATACCACAGAGACCCCTCTGTGTTTTAACCCAGGATGTGTCACAGGACAATGACTACTCTGGCAACTCCTTCAACAGGCCAGACACGATGCTTAAGTTGAGAAAAGGAACAGATTATTCACCTGGTACCGGCTGAGTCTCTCCTGTTTTAGCTGTTCAAACCTCCTCTTCAGCTCTGCCTGGCGCTCAGCCTTCTTCTGTGCTCTGCCCACAAACAGCATTTTCCCATTGATGTCCTTCCCATTCATTTCTTCCACTGCCTGCACAGAGGGTTCCAAAAGAAACTCTCAGCTGCTGCAGCAAGGCAGCCCCTGATCCTGTCAGAACAGGAGTGCCCAGAGCTGACGTTGTGTCCCTGCCTGTCCATAAACCAGAGTTTGCACGTTACCTTTGCACTGCTCCTGTTAACAGGCTCATTAAAGACAAGCTGAAGTTATCAGACAGATCAAGCTGACACACCACAGAGTGCTGAACTAACTTGGAAATTTATCCCCACCTTTTCTTGTAATTAAAACTATATTTTAACAAGCATTCTGCTTAGAAAATACCATTTTTAAGCAATGTTGTCATTCTAGGTGCCCTCCTCCTCCTTCAGCCCTGCACTGTAGTATTTCTTCAGCAATTAACATTCTTGATTATACCACTGCACTCTGTGTGGATCCAGGAAACTGGAGGAATGCCAAGTCACCCTTGAATGTCAAGCTATTAAGGTGCAAAAGGTTTCCAAGTTCCCACATCTAGAAGAGGTCATGCCCGAGGCAGAATTTTCTTCCATTTCAGAAACAGGCTCCCAAGATAAACCAAGTTTTTCTTCTCTGAAGTTATCCAAGCAACACAGAAGTTGGTCCTACCTTGTTGGCCTCTTCATGCTTTTCAAAGCTTACAAAGCCAAAGCCTTTGGATTTTCCAGTGGGATCTGTCATCACTTTAACACTCAGCGTTTTACCTGTTACCAAGGCAAAGGGTTAGTAAAATATCAAATGTATCTCAAGATTATTAATTTCCATTTAATAGCCTCAGCCTCAAAGTGACCCAGGCAGAGACTGCACAGTAGCAGCACTCAAAGTACCACATTTCATGAAATTCACAGCCTCAATAAAAACATTTCTGCATTTACCATATTTGCCAAAGAGCTCCTTCAGTCTTTCATCATCCATGTCATCCCCGAAGTTTTTAATATAGACATTGGTGAATTCCTTCGCCTTGGCTCCCAGCTCGGCCTCCCTCTCTTTACGAGACTTGAATCTCCCAACAAATCTGTAAGATAAAAAAAATGAAAATCCCAATAAACAGATCGGTTTCCAGAGCAAAAAAACCAATGTGTGACTTGCGGCAAGGCAAAAAAATGAGTGTGTAGTAGGAGCTGGGAATGGGGACAAGAAAAGGTGACAGCAGAAGACAACGAACAGGCCACAGACCAACCAGAAAAATCACCTGTGTGCTGTGGGTGGCCAAGGACTCCCACTGGCCCTCCTACATAGAACCCACCCCAGCCCGCTCACAGAGAGGTGGCAAATCAAGGCTCGGTCAGGGAAACCCACCAGTCCTGGAATGGAGGGGTAGCAGGCCATGGCTTGGGCAGGGTCACTCACCAGCCCTGGAGTGGAGAGGTAGCAGGCCAAGGCTTGGGCCAGGAGAACCAGTGCCTTGTGTGTCCCTGTTAATACCGAGATGCATCCCGGAGCATGTGAGCGCTGCTGCTGCCGGCTGTGACACTCACACTTTGCGGTCGTTGAGCAGCATGCCGTTCATCTTCTCGATGGCCCTATCTGCAGCATCCTGGGTCTCAAAGTGCACAAAGGCGTAGCCCTTAGAGCCATTCTCATCACACACCACCTGCAGGAGAGGGAGCAAAGCGAGCTGTCAGCGTTCCTCCTGCGTCACGGGCCAGCAGGTGAAAATGTGTTGCTGCCAAGGGTCAGCACGAGGCAGACACAACCTGAGCGTCAGATTCCTGCACTTCACCGCCAAATCTGATGTCATTTCAGCAATCCCTGAGCTTTTGGTCAACTGTGCCTTTCAGAGATTCTGTCTGAACACCGAGGTGACGGGTTCAATCTCTGTAGGCACCGTGCATTTAAAGAGCTGGGCTTGATGGGCCTTGTGGGTCCCTTCCGATTCAGAATATTCTGTGATTCTGCTCCTTACACTTTGTCACTCCTACACTCAAATCTCCCATCACGTCCCCACCATAAAAGAACTGGACAATGGAACCACATCTCACCTTGCAGGACAAAATGTTTCCAAACGCCGAGAATGTGTCATAAAGTGCCTTGTTATCAATGGATTTGTCCAGGTTCTTGATGAAGACATTCCCAACCCCTGACTTCCTCAGGGAAGGGTCCCTCTGAGACCACATGATGCGAATGGGTTTCCCTTTGATCACATCAAAATTCATGGTATCGAGAGCTCGCTCAGCTGCAAGAGAAGCCAAGAAGAGATTTCTGTGGTTGGTTAAAAAATAAAGGTTTCCAGTGGGTGGGTGATCGTTTTTTCTGAATTTTACTCAGCTCATGGAGGCATTTGGGGTGTTATCAGAGGTGATCAATGACTTCTAACTCAATGTTTCAAGGGAGGTCTTTGCAGCACAGTCACTAAGTATATAAAAGGTTTCACAGCCTTTAAATTTCCATTATAGCAATACATTAACCACCACAGCAAAATGGATATCAAAATGCCTGGGGTTTATTAGCTATATTCTGAATTATTATGAAGGTAAATTGCTCCACCTAAAGAAGGAAAGGAAAACCAGGAAACCCTGATTTAAAAAAAAAAAAAAAAAGAAGTAACAAAAGTGACTGTGTGGCTGTTTTGCTTTTCATGAAGCTCCCATCTCCCCATCCTCATTTCTATTCAGAGAGAAGGATCATCTCCCTGTCAGGTCAGGGAAAATGTGCACAAACACATGGCTGGCTGTGAGGACATGAGTCAGCCTCTACAGAACTTATGTGGCCAAAAAAATGATTCCCAAGTTGCTCAAGCTGAAGGTGACAAGAGAGCTGAGAAAATTCTGGGGGGGTTGAAAAAAGTCGGTACACCCCATCTGATTAGCAGGGAAGTGTTTATCTAAACTCTCCAACGCCAGCACTGTCATTCTAACCTGCACTGAAACCCCCCCTCCACGAGGCTATTTCTGCTGCCTACTGGTGTATTAAAAGGATCATTACATACACACATCAGGATCTTGTTCATAAAATTGAGATGCTTGCACTGTTCCGTGCCAGAAAACACTCCCAGCATGGAGCGAGCAGAGAAGAAAGAAAGATTGTTAATTCCCAGCATGGAGCAGGCAAAGAGATGGGAAGACATGCATTAAAATCAAGGGAAATTAACAGGGCAGAGCCCAAGCTTTCTGAATTTGTTTGGCTCAGTTCTCCCAGGCCGCCTTCGCCCTGTGGTATTTGCTGATTAGATTTAAGGAGCAGAAAATTCAAGGAAAAGACCAATCTGAACACCTTGCACGTGACTTGGCTCATGCAGCCTGAGTAACCACTCAGCATGTCCCAAAACCATCTCTAGGAAGTCCAGTGGAATATTGCCTACCAAAGTCAGCACTCCCTACCCCCAATGCCAGCTTCTATTACTTCATGGAAGTTTCTCCGGATTTTTCATGTGCTTTGAAACGTTTTTTGGTGTTGTTGTTGTTCTTGCTGCTTTTTAAATTGAAGTGGTACCATTGCTGTTTTCCCCACACATAAATCCAGTTGGAAACAAGCTCTGCTTGAAAAAAAAAATAATTTAAGGACTCCAACAGCTCTGTTTAGACAAAGGTGTTAAATGCAATTAAGTGCCAGGCTAAAATGATTCCTCAGCTGCTGCTCCAAGTCCATGCAGCCCAGGTTCTTCCTGCAGTCCTTTCCTAGTAGGCAGCTCAGCAGGCGACCCGGTGCAGCTTGTCAAATTTGGCAGTGTTTATTTATAGCAGGCAGAGGTCCTGCAGAAGCATGTGCTGGCAAGGGCACAAACTGGGTGGATAATACCATTTGCAGCAGGACCTGCTGGAAGGTGAGGAGCAGATGAAGCAGTGGCGTGTAAGCAGGGGGAGCTGTGAAAGCTCCGCAGCCACCACCCAGATCCAGAGCAGTTAAGAAGTTCCTCCCGGTTCTTACCAGCTCCCCAAGCAGATACTATTGCACCGCTCTTTCAACAGGTTGCTACTGTTCCACTCTATTATTACGCCGGGCTTGGAATTCACCCAGACACTTCTGGTGAGCAGTGAAAGCCCTACATGGATTCCCTGAGGGATGCGTGCCACACCCACAGGTGGAAATGCAATCCCACTCCGCCAGGACCTCAGAAAACCTGTAAGGGATCTGCAAGAGTTCTGTGAATGACTCACACCAAGCACATCTGATTCATTTCCTTAATCTGAGCAAACACCTTCTCGTTTTCTTCTATTTAAGCCACAAAGCTTCAGCCATTTCAGTTCCTGTATCTGTTTCTCTCCCACTGGTTCCTGTCATCCTTCCAGCAGACTCAAACTGCAGCTCATACAGAACACTGAACACACTCACAGCCCCTTTCAGGCTTCCTTTTCATTCCCTTTCCATGGCCTTCTGGACAGGGAGAGCACCTGAACACTCACTGCAGTTTGCCTCAAGAGCAATTAAAATCCCTTACAGGCTCCCTGATGCAGAGCTAACACAATGCTGGAATTAGTGGCTGTGAAGACAGAGAACCAATCTCACACCCCAAGATTCACCCAAGAAGAAACTCCACACAAGGAGTTTTATTCTCCCCAAACCTCCAGGCTCTCACTTAGGCCACTGAGAAAAAAAGTCCTGACAAGGAAAGCACAGGAGGCAAATGTAACCACTTCTTTTTTAAAAAGAGATGGTTGCACATACAACAGGCTTCGATTCCTCAATCACTGAAGTTACAACCAAATCCTGCTGCAACGAAAAAGGTACCAACTCCTCCCTTTTACCTCCACAATTTACCTTGCACAGCTCCTCTGCCTTCAAGGAGGAGAAAAAACAAGTTTATCTACACTCTTCTACAGAAACACGAATCTATTCCCAGCCCTGGGATCCTCCTTAGCCTGGGAAACATTCTGTTTTTCCTACACTTTCAGAACATCTTATCTCTGCAGCCAAACTGAAGCTTCTCTGCTTCGTTACTTGAGTTGTCACTTCGTGACTGTCAATGTTTGGAATTAAATTGCATGGAACACATGAAAAGAGGAATTCAGCTTATTTGTTGAGTTTGCTTTCTTTCCCTTCTTCACAGTCAGGAAGAATAAATATTAACACAGCCACAGCTGAGCCTGAACTAGCCAGAACTTTGAAGTGTTTCCTTACCCTGACTATCACAGGATGACAGGCTCAGCATTCAGCATTCCCTGGTTACTCCAGCAAGGAGCTGCAATCAAAACCAGCAGAGCTCATTTTCCCTAAAAATAACCTCTCTGCAGCAGACCACTGCCAGCTAGACAATGCCTGTCCTGCATCACTCCAGCAGCTACAAAAACACAAAAAAACCCACAAGCTTTGACCCAGTTTGGACACGGGAACCTGGAAGTGCAGAGCATGCTCAGGATGTGGCAGTGTGAGCTCCTCGTGACCCTGAAATGGGGAAGAGTTCTGGCTGCTTGATTTGCTCTGTGGACACAAGGACAGAGTGCTACTTTAGAACACAAAAAAAAAAAAAGTTAAATCGTTGCTTTCTTCACATTTACAAAGAACTCACCCTTCCACAAAAGGTGCTGGGGAAGTGCAAACTATCATTTATCAACCTTTTTAACACCTACTACCAGTTCAAACATACGGTGTGTCCACAGCAAGTTTGCAGAGCACAAAACCTCCTGATTACTGTTAAGTGGTACTTCGGGAGCACCTGCTCTCAACCATAAATCCAACCAGATTCCTGCAGTGCTCCCCTCAGCTTTTCACAGATTTAGTGGGATGAAGCCCAAGTGCATTTCTGATTATGCATTCCTGGAAGAAAACAAAGATCCCTCCTCCTCCTCTCAGGAAGCCTCATGCAGTCCAAATTTCCTTGAAAACAGTCCAAATTTCTGCATTTTACACTGAAAATCATCTTCTTCGTAGTCAAGTTTGTTTTGGAGAGACCACAACCTTCTTCCAAATTATCTATCCATGTCCTGCTGCATTACAAGGAGTACCAGCAGCTGGGTTTTTTATTTATGCAGAGTAACAAATGCTGCAGTTTGACAGGAGAAATTCAGAAATTCTCATCTCTTCATGAGGGCAGGAGGAGTCTGACTATTCCTCTGTGGCCCAGTAACCACTCAATATTTAGGTTTAAACCACTTGACCTTCTAAGACCTACCAGTAACAAGACACCACCGACTTGGTCCAAGTATCACTTCAAGTCCAGGAGCTTCCTAAAATGTCTGCTGCCTCCCCAGCAGCCCAGAATGGTGCAACCTCCCCCTAAATTCCTGCCTATTTTTTTTTTTTAACCATAAAAGATTACCTTGGAATCTATTGGGAAGGCCCCCATTTGTATGAGGTGCAGAATGTTTCTGCTAAAGCACATGGGACCAAGCCACAGATCCCTTCTGACATCAGCACTCTTCTCTGCTTTGAGAGAACGTTTATCTACACTTCTGCACCCCATCTCCCCAGGATTCATCCAACCCGAGCTCAGAGCTCCTTCCTGGCTTTGTTTCTGCTGCTTGTTTTTATTTCTCTGATCCTGCAAAATGAGATCAGAGCCTAGGGAAGGCAGGTGGGCTGGGATAACTTTGTCCAGCACATAAATGTACCAAGGTGGTGTTTTAAGGGCAGTCAGGGCAGACAGGTTCATCAGAGCAGGATGGGACCACAAATACAGGCTCTCAGGTTCTTTCCTTCTCACTGAGAAGCTTTAAAACACAAATATACTGCAAAAAAAAAGCTTTTTTGAGAGTGCCATGGATGAGATATTATGCAGTGGGGTGCAAGTCAGCTTTTAATCAGCATGACAAGAGAAAGGATCAAAAGTGCCCAATCAGATCAGTCCAAGGGAAGGACATCAGAAGGAACTGCCCTGGGAGAAGATGGAAGCTCTGCAAAAACATAAAGCAGGAAAACCTACTACAAGCTACAGGAAAGCTGCTGTAAACTGATTCTGAATTCAAGGGGAAAAGCTCACTCTCATCTCTACTTGGATGCCTCTATCACATAGAGATGCTGTTAAACCCCAGCACGGAGCAATAAACTTGCAGCAGTCAGCAGGCAAAGCTCTGAAAACCGGGGCAGAAAACGCTGACCCATTTTCCTTCCAGAAGAGACATGTTCCAAAATGACCTCTCCTGTCCCATCTTTCACCTGCTGCTTCAGCTCTGGAACACCTGGCTTTGAGCAGGAAACAAAGTGTGAAAAAAAGAGAGTCTGGCAAGAGCAAAGCAATGTGGCATCGGCACAGGAGACAGCCTGGCTTTCCACACATCCAACAAAGCATTTTATTTCACTTTAGAGCAAGAACACCACTTCCCAAACTGGGAGGCACGTCCAGCTGCTAGCACAAACACAGCAGATATTAAATTTATTGAACAGGGAGTGCGTGGAGCAGCCACAGGATCAGTCATTGAACTGAGCACTCAACCAGAGCTGACTGCTCTGAACTTTCTCTGCTAGGGCTGGCTGCACAAATCCCCACAGAGACAACCCCAAACGACCCCAGCACGAAGGGAAACACACCAGGGATTATTTTCTTACGCGAGGAACAAACACAAACCTCCAAAATTCGGAATCAGCGAGAGAAACAGGCCCGTCTAAAAGAGATGTTACCAAGATGTGCCTTTACAGAGCATTTCGTAGACACCAAGCAGCAAAAAACACTCCCGTTGCAACCACTAGAAAGGGACGACTCACCCTGTAACACTGTGGTAGGCAGCTACATGGCAACACGTGAATTAGTGGGGAAAAAATGAGGGGGGGAGAGATAAAAAAAAGCCATGGATGTGGTTGGAATTGTCACTCACCATCTGCTGGCTGCTGGAAGTTGACGTAGGCGTAGCCCAGGGAGCGGCGGGTGATCATATCCCTGCAGACCCGAATGGACAGCACGGGCCCGGCGGGGCTGAACTTCTCATAGAGCATGGCCTCGGTGATATCGGGGTGCAGGTCCCCCACGTACAGCGAGGCCATGGGGTAGCTGCTGGCGGCCGTGTTCATCTTCCCCTCGGCGCTCTCAACCACTGGGGACCACGGGGTTTTACACTTGGGGGTTTCAAGTCAAGCTTCTTATAAATATTAATCTTGGGGGAACACTCAAACTCTTAATTAAAGCCTAAGCTGCGGCCTGCAGAAGCTTGGGGGGGGGGGGGGGGGCGGTGGGAAGGGGGGCACCAGGACACAGAGCAGCTGAGAGGGTCGTGCGAGCTTGAAAAATCAGCAAAAAACACCCCAAAGTTACGCCTCCTGGAGAGCAGCGATCGGATACGACGCCAAAATTCATACGCCGGCTCCCGAGCGCTTTGAGGCAAAAACCTCCCAAACCCCACGTCTCTTATTTTTTTTTTTTTCCTTCGATTTAGCCCAGATTCTGCAGAGCGGCGGCCCGTTGATCTTCTGAGGAAATAAAAACAAAAATAAAAACAAATAAAGCTCTAACCCGCATTAATACAACTACTTCCTTTTAAATTAGCTCAGCTAGGCAGCCTAAAAGCATTATAAATAAACCAGAGCGGCTGTGGCGGCGCGACAGCCCGCACGCGGCGGCCTGAGGGCGGCCGGGCAGCCACGGAGCGGCCGCCGCCGCGCTCGCCCGGCGCCCCCGCGCTCTTCCTCAGCCCTCCCTGCCCCGCGGCGGGGTCGGCGGCGCCGGACCCGACCCCGACTCACGCGGTGCGGCCGCGACGGGCGGAAGGGCGGCGTTTTCGGGGGGCGGCGGCGGCGGCGGGCGGCCCTTTATAGCCGCCGCGGCGGCGCGAGTGGGCCGCGGTGCCGCCGAGAGGAGGCGGCCGGGCCCGGCCCGGAGCGCGCCGCGCCGCACGCAGCGCCCCCCAGCGGGCGGGAGGACCGCGGGGAGTTTCCCCCCCCCCCCCCCCCCCGGCTCCCGCCATTTCGGGGCCGCCACAGGAGAACGGCCCGTGCTGGGATTGTTAAAGTTTAACGTTGTTGGAAATGATGTCGCTTCCCGGATTGATTTTTTTTTTTTTTTTTTTTTTTTCAGGTGTTTTAATTAATTGTTAGCGGTGCCCGCTTGCCCTCAGGACTGTGAAGGTGAGGAGCTGCTGGAGGGGGTCCAGCGGAGGCCACGAAGGTGATTTGGGGTCTGGAGCATCGCCCTGATGAGGAGAGACTGTGGGAGCTGGGCCTGGTCGGTCTGGAGAAGGGAAGGCTGAGAGGGGATCCCATCAATCCGGAAAATATCTCCAAGGGGTGTCAGAGGATGGTGCCAGCGTGTTCAGTGGCCCCCAGCGAGGAGCAGCAGCCGTAAATTAAAACACAAGTTTCACCTCAACATTTAGACCGATTTAGGAACAAACAATCCCCTGTGGGCAGCTGGCAGAGAGATGGATCCACAGCAACACCCCCCCCCCAGAAGGGTTTTTGGGGTTGTTTTCCCTCCCACCCCATCCTCCCATGTGTGGACGTCTCACGGGGCAGCTCAGCCCCACCATAAAACACAAAAACCCCAGGGAAGCCTCTTGGGGAGAGAGGGGCCATGGGGCTGGGACGAGGGCAAGGAGCTGGTCGAGCAGAGGAGTGCACCAGGGGATCAAACAATTCCTCTGGGATCATTTTCCTCCCTGCTCCACGCTCTGGTTTTGGAGGTGTCGCTGGCAGTGGGATGAGGAGCGGCTGGAGCTGGAGCTGTTCCCACAACCTCCTCCTCTTCAGAGCATAATTTTTCCTCAAATAAGCACAAGTTCCTGCAGCAGCCCCGGCGCTGTGCCAGCTCCCATCATGGGCTGCCCTGGAGCAGGACCAAGGGTCCTGATGTCTCTCCATGGAAGCGAGCTGTCAGTCCCAGGGTGAGGCTTGAATGACTCCGAATGCAGCAGAAAGCTGCTGGGATGGGAGAGGGATTCACCCCCCTCTGCTGCTGTCCCATGGCTTCACGCTCACGAGATCAGCTCCAGGGAGACCCGTAATTATCTATTTCCAGCATCTTCAGCAGAGCGTGAGGACACGGCAGTGCAGGATTCAGTGATTCATCAGTGACCTTCAGGCTCCACGGATGGCCTGCTAAGGGGGACTAAGATAGTCTGTAGAGGCTGGTGAGCTGGGCATTGTGGCTTTTCAATCCTACGTTAAATTGCCTTTAATTTGCTTTAAAAGCGGGGTGCAGTGTTATCATAAAAATGGGATATGGTATCTACCCCTTCGTTACAGTGGAATAATCAAGAGTAGCAGAATAAAGGTAAAAATAGCAAAGCAAGTTGTAACGATTTGCAGTATTTTCTGTCTTGAAAAACACAAATGGCACAAATCATCCTCCTCCTGGTCTCATCATTCTCCCAACAGCTGCCGGTGCTGGGAGGCCGCACTGGTGGGGTCACGCCTGCCACCGTTTTGTGCTTGGTCCTTCACAGCTGGCACCTCCTCCGCTGGGAAACCGTGGACTGACACAGGCATCTCGCTGTGGAAGTGTTCAGCTCCTGCTTTGACGGCTGAAGTCAAAACACAGCCCAGCTCGAAGAGCGTGTTTCCACACAGAACACCCTTGGGCTGCAGCAGCCGCTGTGGCTACGCTGCGAACGGCTTTGATTTGAAGCATATTTAGTGACATTTGTGCTCCCTCCCAGGGGACTCCGTGCAGACAGCCACACGTGCTGTGTCCTCCTCTATCCTTTTCACTCCCGACACGGCCTGATGGGCTGGAGGTACAAAACTGCCCCCAGGGACCCCACTGCTCTCGGTGTCCTCAACACACGAGTGCAGCTGCTGCTGGTGGCCAGCGATACCTGAGATCCTCCCAGCTGGCCCTCTCAGGACCTTCAGCAGCGCCTGGAGCAGAGGGGACATCTGTTAATGGCTTTATCTTGCCAATCCATCCCCATCGATGGTGCTGGTGGGTGACACATCAATCATCCCGAGGCCTCCCGAGCTGCTCTGCTGCCGTGTGTCTGCGCTGTACCTCGGCCCTTGATGGTCATCACAAAAGATCGCCCAACTCTCAGCACAGATGGCAGGTTTTCAACCAAACGCCACCCCCTCCACCTCGGCTTTAGGATTTCCACCAGCAGATGGCAGGGCGGGATTGCTCCACGAGCAGAAAGGAGGGAGAACATTTCACCCAGGGCAGGCAGCAGCAAGAACCGGGATAAGCCCCGTTTTTCCATGCCGGGGAATTCGGGAGGGCAGGGCTCGCTCCTGGAGCACCTGCTGCACAGCAGATCTCCCACGGCCCGGGAGTGTCCCTGTCCCCTCCAAGGCTCGTTCATCAGGACCCTGCTTTGTTCCAGCCGTGTCGGGCTGGGAGCCTTTTTAACACCACTGTGCCGCAGCCCCAGCCCACGCCTTCCCACGGGCCTCTTCAGCAGGAATTTTTTTGCCTGAAGAACAAGGATGCACGGAGAGTTCGGGGATTTCCCCTGCAGGGTAGATCAAAAGTTGCCAGGATGTATTAGAGGAGACGTTTAGGCTAAAGAAAACCCTGGGAAAAAAAAAATCAAATGAAGCTGCAGTCCCGAGCTACTGCTCTATAATCACCGTGTTGCTGTGGGGAGAAAACCCCATGGGGCTGAACCGATGCCCTTCCACCCGCCCCGGCTCCCGTTTGATCCGCAGAGATCAGGAAGTGGTTTTTCTTTTTTTCCCTCTGTCTCTGTTTTGTTTTAGCACTGTAGCCCGCGGGGCCGGTTTGTGTGCCTGCCTCCCACGGAGGGTAATTGGGTTCCTCTCTCTGGCCGAGGCCACACCGGAGCACTGAGCTCCCACCGCCGCCTCCAGCCGGGTCAGGGCAGCCCAGGCACCAGCGGGACGAGCCGTCATCAATAGCCCTATTATTGCTCTTGAAGTTTCTCCCCGCTTCCAGACGGATGCTGCATTACTCCATCACAGCTGCAGTTGCTCCCTTCCAGCAATTCCCCGCACAGCACTTAAGGAAGGGATTTATGGGCGGTTTTGAAAGGCATTTTGCAGCGAGAAGGAGTTATGGGAAAGGAAGTTGAATTCCCACCATTCCCCAGTAAAATTCTCCCAAGCATCTTTCACGAGAGGGATCATTTACTGCTCCTTTCCTCAAAACAGAGACAGGCTCTCAGCTGTGGCGCTTTGTTTAGTCCAAAGCGTTTCCCGACAGCAAGATGCCACAGAGGTTATTCTGGTCTCGGCTGCAAAGGGTCAGGAGACCAGGGCAAGCCCTCAGTCTGGCTGCTGGAGGCTCTGCCAGACCCCATCTGTTCCCTGACACTTTCGTAGACCCTAAATGAAATGATTTCTTCTCGAGTGACGGATTATTGCCAATCTCAGGGCAAGCCTTGGTGAATACCTGGCTGCTTTTGACTCATTTTCCAAAGTAAAAAAGTCTTGGGGCCAGAGTCACCAAGAGCTATAAAACAATCACAGGGGATGTCACCTTAAAAGCTGCACCTCACCTTTTTTTGGAGCTTTTCAGGAATCAAAACCTGCCACAAAATTACTCATCGATGACCTTCACAGGCCCCTTCCGTGATCCGGGCAGGCTGGATGAGCAGATCGGATTCACTTCAACACTTACATTTCATAACCAGGACAGGGGGTTTGAAAGACTTTATTTGCCACCTTTGCTGATGTCACAGCTCGTGAATCTAAGAGCACTGCACAGTGTAAAGTGAGGCCGTGAGCTCTAGTGCACAAACCAGCTGCAGGAACAGCCAGGGTCCACGAGGACCTCCCTCCTGTGACTTTATTAAAAGGAAATATGTTGTTCCTGGCTGATTCCGGTGCTTGAGGACAAGGGTGAGAAGTAGCAGAGGCATTTCTGTGCGCTAAGTGCGATGACTTCCATCAAAACAACTGGGAGGGACTCACTTTCCAAACAAAGGCAGATACATACATTGACATGCACATGGCAGATACCATCTGCAGGAAGGAAAACAACAGCTCATCCCCACAGCCCGACCGGCTGCACCTCTGACCTGAGGCATGGGAAGAGCTTCTCCCATTCAAAAGAGATCTTCTCCCTCTTTTTTACCTTTCTTTGCACTGACCTTCTCTCTCTTTCCGTGGTAGAGGTGGGCAAGGGGTGGGCGTGCAGCTGGGTCCAGGATATTCTGCACGTTTATCCCAGCAAGTCAAGGCACAAATGCACGGAGCAGGGGCTGTTCAGGTGGGAGGGAGCACTGGGAAACCCTGCTCTGCCACCACGGGAAGTGGCACAGGAGCGGGGTGGCTTGAAAGCTTCAAGTTTCTGTTCTTTCTGCCCAAAGAAGAGAGGAGAGGAGGCCAGCTGGAGGAGCCGAGGTGTAATCTGCTGTGTCAGTCATCTGGGGGCACACAGGGCAAGGCAGGGAGAGCTCTCAGGACTCAGGACAAGTGCAGTGACACCTCAGTGGGTTTTGGTCCCAGCCCAGGGAGGGGGATGAGAGGTGTGAGACCCAAATGTGGTGCTGGAGAAAGAAAACAGAAACACTGTGGGAGGAGAGGGTGAGGGATGCTGGGCTCAGGGAGAACGAGGGAGGCACTTCAAATTCAGGCTGCTCCGACCCATTTTCCCCCTTTGCAGTCACGGCTGTTCAGCAGGGGGTGGAGGAGAGACAGCTCCAGCAGGGAGACTGGCAGAGGGAAAGGCATCTTCTTCTCACTTTGGCCGTCAGAGCCTTCCCCTCCGTGACAGGCTGTTGGAACCCTGGGTTCCGAAAGAAGAAAAAGCAACAACAACAGGCGTCCCTTTGAAATCCTCTGTCTCGCCTCTTCACACCTCGGTGGTGCAGGGCAAGGGCTGAGCCCGGGTGGCCTGGCCAGCTGCTCCGGCAGGGTTTGTGCCGGGAACCCAGCGCAGGCCCTGCAGCCACGGCGGGATTTCAGCGGGGCTGTGGGAACGAGCCCTGCTAAGCCGCTGCCTCACTCCACCTTAAGGGCACATAAGTGGGAAAAGCTGGTAATGCGAAGAGGAAAGCACAGGGATTAGCAGGCAGCCAGTTCTCTTCGGGAGCTGGGGGCGGGGGGGCTGGAGCCTGCCTCGTGGGTGCCAGCAGTGCTGGGCATGGGGTGTGAGCTGTGTCCATCCCACCACACCAAAATGAGGAGCTGCAGCTGGGGGACGCGTCGAAGGGAATCAGCACGAGCGAGTCTGGCTGGCAGCTCCGAGTCCTCGGGGGAATAAAGACAGTATTTCAAGGCTGGTTGTTTTCCGAAGGACAGCAACGCTGGGTTCTGCAGAGGGGTTTGCTGGAGGAGGAACGGGGTTGGGATCTGCGTGTGCCCCCTCCCTCGTAGCCAGAAGGGTCTGGAGCACGGCCTCGTGCAGACAAGTGCATGGAGTTGGATGTGATTTACGTTTGCAGGCGTCACGAGGGAGAGGACGTGCGACGGCGAGGCGAGGAGGGCGGCGCGAGGAGGGAGGGAAGAGCAGAGAGAATTTTCTCTATGGATCCTTGGCTTCTGCAAAGCAGGAAAGATGCCTTTTCAACCGAGTTTGTTCTCAGCCCTGCGGGCAATGAGCACTGAAGAACTCCTGTCTCCAGAGGGGAAGGGAGGGTCAGAAAGCCCCGATTTCCGTCGCCCAGGAGCGGCAGATCCTGGATGTCCCAACCCTGATCCCGGGTCCCTGCGCGGCAGCACCCAAGACGGGAGGTGCCGCGTAAGCTGGCGGCACAGGGATGCCGGCAGAGGCTGGGGAGAAGAGGAAAGTGGCGATTTGGCTGCTCTTGGATGAGCCCTCCCTCAGTGCTCCCGCTGGCGACGGCATCCTGGGCACGGCCGGCACGGCTGCGGCCGAGCCAGCGCCCCGGGCCCTCCGGCTGGAGGAGCCCATCCTGCTGGCCAGGAAGCTCCGGCGGGATGGCAGCATCTCACCGGGGACGCGGCGGAGCGGGGCCGGCCTCACTGCGGGGCTCGGGTAAGCCAGGGAAGATGCAGTCAAAACAACCGGAGCGGGAGCAGCCTCCCTCCTGGGGATCTGCACAGGCCCGGCGGCGCCGTGCAGGAAGGACCACGGCCAGGCCTGGATGGGCAGCAGGGACGTGGCCACGGGTGAAGGCTCCATTTCTGCCACGTAATTATTCAGGTGGGAGAGGAGTCGCAGCCGGATGGGGTCGGCGGCGTTTTGGCCCTCGAGGATGCCCAGGTACCTGACAACTTCGGTGAGACACTCGCGGAAGCCGATGCTTCTGTAATCCACGGCCAGAGCCCGGGCATCCAGGAAGCCTGGAGGGAGAGGAGGTGGGTGACAGTAAGGCCGTGCAGAGCTCAGGAATGCGCTTGGATTTCACTACCCTCTCTAGTGCACTGTGTATTTCACTTGAGGCACTTTGCTGCCGTGTGATATTCCTGAAGCAGGCAGCCAAGTGGGTGTCCCGAGGGACCGGACGTTTGCGTGCGTGAGAGCGGCGTCTGCGGTTATCTGACCGGGATGAACCCGCCGGGGTCAGGGAGCCTCTCACTCCGTGTGAGACCAGTGAGAGGTTTCATTAGCTGTGCTCAGGAAGGAAGAATTTTTTCCTGTTGGATTCTATCCGTTATCACTGCTGGAGACATGGCTGTGGGCTGGGCGGGCACTGGGGTTGGGCTGCCTTTGCCAAGGGGCCATTCCAGTCAGGACAGTGCCTCCTCAAGGCACAGCTTAGCACCACTTCCCTCTGCCTGGCTCCCAAAATTTACACTCCCTTTAAACCAACATCACAGGGCAGTGGCAGAACCAAAACAGCTGGGCTGAGAAAGCTCAAAGCCACAGAAATCAGCAACCAGCCGCTGATTTTAAGGCTTCTGCTCCCAACTTGCAGCTTCGTGAGGCCGTAAGCAATAAAGCAGAGAATGTCACAGCACAGTGAAGCGCTGGACCACTGTGCTTGACGGGGTCTCTCGTGACAATGCAGCCCTTTGTTGCAGTGCAGTCAAACTGAATATCTAAACAAATGTTCCAGACCAAGTTACAGCCCTGAACCAAAGCCTGGATGCCAGCAATGTCCCCAGCAAGCCAAAACTGGGTGGTAAGCAAGCCAGAGGCTTCTTTACTGGAGCTGTGATCTCCATCCTGTTAACTGGAACAGGACAGAGGGTCTGTACTGAGGTCCCAGTACAAATAAGACCTTTGTTGAATTTTGCACAGGGCTCCCTCTCTCTTCTTATAACAACCAAGAGACACACACAAAAAAAAAAAAAAAAAAAAAAAAAAAACAGAAAGGGGAAAAAAAAGCCTTGTTTATTTGCAGAGTCCTCATGCAGAATTCAGCCTCCGCAGGAAATGTATCCCAGGGAGGAGGTAAAGGGTTTAATATGGTTTTTCTGGAAGCAGGCTCCATTTCTGAGCAGGAAGAAATGAGTCCCTGGCTGAACAGCTTTTAGCAGGGGGTGTGACACCAACAGTGCTGTCCCTGTGGGGCTGGGGGGGGGTTCAGCTCCCCACCTGTCCCACTCTCCCAAATGGATGCATGGGATGCTGACCCATCTGTAGGAAAATGCCCATCTGCCCTCCCTCAAAAGGTATTTCCCTTGGGAAGCAGGCAGAGCTGGCTGGAGGCAGCTCGCTGCTGCAGCTGATGGGGAATTTTCCTTCCAGGTTTGCACCTTCACCTCACCCCGTGCTCCTAAGAGCAGTTCTTACCTGTTCCTCCTGTGGCGTGAAGCATTTTTAAGTGATCCACTGTCATTTGTAGAATTTCTGCCTTCTCCAGCTTAGAAGACCCCTGTGTGGGGAGCAGAAAGGAAAAGCCATTTGTCATTTTATGGTCCAGGGCTTTGTGCCTCTCAGGAGCCGGGCTCTGACCGATGACTTCCTCCCCGAAACCTCCCTGAAGCCCAGGAGTGCTCAGAGTGGCGCGGGGCATCCACCAGGGCTCTGTTTTTTACATCAAGAGAGCAGAAAAACCAGCTCCTTCCCAATGCAGATTGAAAAATCCCTCTTTCTGTGCTTCCTCATATCTGCAAAATGCTTCCTAGATTGAATTTATCCTCCCCAGGGCTCCTGAATATTTGCCAATATCGTTCCACCACCCCATTCCCACCACCTACTTACTCCCTGGAGTGAGGATGATAAGAAAGGCACAGCCTTGCTGCAGAATTTCTCCTTCTGGAGGCCGTACCCCAAACCCTGCAGCCCTCGTGGGACCAGGGCACCAGGGGCTCTCACAAACACACACCTGCTTCTCGAAGGCCGTGGGCACCAGGCGCCGCAGCTCCGAGAGGCTGCTGTTGATGCGGTCACGGCGCCGCTTCTCGATGATCTGTGGAGATTTCCAAGCAGAGAGAAGAAACCACAGTCACTCCCAGCCACAGCTCCCAGATCTAAAGCCCTGCAGGTGCTTCGAAAGGGCCACGTGTGTGTGAGTGCTTTGGGGTGCAAAATTTGAGAGAAGAAACGTGAACTGGTGTGATAACCACAGGTGAAATTGCTCTCCCCTTTTCTGCCAGATATGAGGCCAAACCTCTGCAAAAAAATTGGCTTTGGGGACAATTCTGCAGGGGATGGAGCAGGAGGGGTGTAAAGGTGATGTTGTACTGTGGCCTCACAATAAGGATGGGCTGATAGGCCCCCAGTGCACACAGGGGGACATCTCTGGCACACAGTCAGGGCCAGCCTGCCCTGGTCATCATAAAGGACACTCACCCCTCTCCTCTTCTTCCTGGCTTGTATCTGAGATGTCGTAGTGGGAGACACAGACCTGGAAACATGGCTGGAAAGGAAGGAGAGGGGATCATTTCTAGCACTGGCTGGAGAGCAACCTCTGTTGCACATATGTTCTACACACATTTGCCATCTGCAGTTTCCTCCCCCCACCCCAAAAAACGTCTTCTGTGGTTCCCATCTCATTTTTACCCACAACACAGAGCTCAGGAACTGGGGATAGGGAGCCAAGCAGAGACTTGAATCCCACTCTCTCCCCTCCGAGAATCTCCCACCAGATCCCAGAAATCTGGGACAGATTTCTGCACCAGAATGTCCATCCACTCCCAGGTACAATTCTTCAATCCCAGCCTGCGATGGCATCTCCACAGGGCTGGGAAAGCAGCGATCCGAGCTCTGGAGTCGTGGCCTTTTTTCCTCCATGTGTGAACCTCCCGTCCCTCGTGTCTGAGCCTGCCCTGTCTGCAGGCTTTGCATCTCGGAGCCGCGATAGCAGGAGGGATCTGGGCTCCAGGGATCCGAGCTCCCACCCAGGGAGGGCTGGCTGCTCCTCAGGGTGAGGCCAGCGGTGGCACTGATGTGGTTTCTGAGGGCTTCCCGGAGAGTCGCTTCCCAAACCACAATTTTTGGGGTGGGCTGGGATGTTCTCAGTGTTCTGAACCATTCAGAGAGGGGCCAGGAACGGGGCAGGGAGGACACCTGGCAGGAGGTGACGGAGCAGGGACGCTCCTGCTGGCTCAGAGGACAAGTGACATTGTGGGGACAGGCTAAGGAACAGGGCCCCACAAACCACCCTGTGCCCGCCAGGCTAAAGACACCAAAGGTCAGCCCTAGACATGCAGAGGGAGGCAAAGTTCAACCCTTAGGTCCCCGTAACGATGGATAACCGACCGTGGGAAACTCCCTGGAGCAAGACCCCGTGGCTGGTGGGGGGGGGATGAGGCTGGCCAGGCCACGTCCTGCCTCCCCTAAGCAGGGTTTGTCCCTCTGGAAAGTGGAACTGGCTCAGGGTTTGTCCCTCTGGAAAGTGGAACTGGCTCGGGGCTCCTTCTGTGCCTTACGAAACTCGGAGCAGGGATGTGAACACGCGTCCGCCTGCAATCCCGGCCAGCCCAGCACGCCGCAGGGACCAGAGCTCGTGTCAGGCACCCAAATCTGGAAAGGGCCACTTGGGTTCACCCCAATCCAAATGTTTTTCAGTTTGACAGAGCATTTTAATAGGAATCCATTAAGGATTTTCCTGCACAGACAGTGCTGTCTGCAGCCAGCTGAAAACTAGACCCAACTCAGCCTATTAAAAATAGGCCCAAGCGAGGCGCTTTCAGAAGTGGTTTTACACAATAACACGTTCTTCTGCTGCCTGCTCCGCTCATCTCCATACAGGTCCCCTATTTGAATGTCTGCTGGGTGGGCTCTCTCTGGGCAGAGGTGCTGGCTGGCTCCACAAGTACCAACATGCATCGCCAGCTACGCAGACGTGCACAGAATGAGCCATTTTGATGTGAAAACGGGCTCTGCACAGACACCGGGGTGTTTTAGGTGCAGGGGGTAGGTGCTGAATTCACCTGGAAATGCAAAGTAGGCACCCAAAAATAACAGTGGTTTTTGAAACTCTCTTTGCAGGGCGGTCTGGATGCGTTGTTCTTTGTGAGCTGCTGTTCCAGATGTGGATATCAACACCTATCTCACTGCAAAATGTATTTAAAAAATACATCTGGTGGACTTGAACCACATAAAAGATAGCGTGAGTATATTCCCCATGACTAAAATTTCTGCATTGCTCTTTGCTTGGTTTTGTCATTCACAGCACAGCTCTGGCTGTGATCTGGGCAGATCTTGCACTTCTGCAGTGACCCCAGAGCCTAAACTTGCTCCAAGCACAGATCCAAGCCTCACGCCCGGCATGACTCATCCCCTCACTACGGGGAAACTGGTTTGCCCAAACCACTCAGCCGATGGGTAATGGGCTGGGAACCCCAGCCAGGCAGCCGCTCTCTGCTCTGATCACTCCTCCACACTCCCCACCTGGAAGTGTTTGATTTTTCTGGATCCACCAGCATCCCATGCAGGATGGCATTACTTGGGGTGTGACCTCTGCAGGGCAGGAACAGCTCTTTTGGCTGTGGATTTGCGTGACATGAGGAACAACATCCACCTATACAAATATCACCAGATCACAGCCAGCCTGGTTCTACTACTGGCTCGAGAGGAGAAACACATTAGCAGCACCAAAGAGAGATTAAAAGTTCATCATTGCTGGTCACTGAAATAAAATATTGTGACAATTCCGGTATTTTATCCCTCGGGGTCCTATGGACTCAGTCTGCTGCTATTTTGATGTGGAGAGGTGGGATATATTTCACCTGCAGCAGGAAAGCAGCTTAAATATCGATGCACTTGGAAACGGCGTAAGGGCTCAGGGAATCCCTGCAGGACATTTTGTGCCCGACGTGGCCGACTCTGCTGTGACTGTATCAGAAGCAGATTCATGAATTTAGTCCCATGAGAACCTGAGCTTGGCACCTGCCAGGCAGCTGCTCCGCTCAGGATACCAAAGAGCAAGAGGGAATGAATTCATCCAAAGCTGGTCGTGGAGGGAAGGGGGACACTTGGCCATTGAAACAAGAGTTCAAAAGCAGCTGAGTTTTGGATGGGAACAAATAACAGAGCCTTTCCTTCATCCCCTGCGCCGTCTGCACCCTCGGAGCCTGGGAGGGCTGACCCAGCCTGGGAACCCGGGCTGCCAGCGGCGCTGAGGATGCCCTTTGCCAGGGGAGCACGGGGAAGCCTGAGGGCATCGCCTGGGGAACCACACACGGGTCCTGTCCTCACCATTCCCTCACAAAGAGCAAAGCCCAGAGCTGATGGGACAGAGCCTTCGAACTGCGCTGCCGAGGGGCACCGGGGCAGCCCTTCCCCGCTCGGGCTCCCTCCCTAACGCATCACAGCCCCAGCTGGTGCCTTACAAATGCATCAGCAGAGCAGAAGTGTTTTTCTCATGCAAAACCACAAAAAATGTGGTTTCTTCCCCATTCCCTGGGAGCTCTCGGATTGCCGGGAGCGCAGGGGTGTGGGTGCCTCTGCTCGGGGGGGGCTGCCCCATCTCGGGGTGCAGAGAACGGGCTCCTGCTGCCCTTCTCCCACCTGGCAGGAGAAGGCCACCGCGCTGGCTTTAATGGGATTCTCTTGAAGCTCCTAACACAGCTTTAACACTTGTATGGCCACTTCGGTTTCCTTGCGGGGTCAGCCCCACGGCCAGCACCAGCCCTGGCCGGCGCTCTAGGGTCATCCTGCCTGTCCGCGCAGGACCAGCCCGACCCCGAGGGGTTAAGCGAGGTGCGAGGGACTCCCGGTTGCGGCGGTGGCAGCCCCGGTGCCCTCCCGTGCCGTGTCCCGGTGCCGCCGTGGCAGAGCCGGTGCCCTCCCGAGCCGTGCCCCGGCAGGCACCGAGCGCTGGGGGAGCCGTGCCGGGACCCCAAAAACCCGCGTGGGACGGAGGCTGCCCTCACCTGTACTCCTCCTCCCGGCCCACGTCGATGGTGCCGTCAGATTCCGTGTCGGACGAGCTCTCCTCGCAGAGCCGCTTCATCCTGGCGGGGGGAGAGGCCGGTGGGCTCGGCGAGGTTGCCCCACGCGTGGCCCCGGTGGCCGCCGCCGTCGTTCCCCGCCGTGCTCGGGGCAGTGCTGTCCCTGCCCGGACTCCGCCGCTCCGGCCCCGCACGGCTCCTCCCCTGCCCGCTCTGCCTCTCCCACCCCCGGCTCTCCTTCCCTGGCTCCCTCCCGGCACGTCCCCACCTCCCGGGTAATGGGTTAATGAGCCACCATCTCCCGGGAGTGACGGATTACGCGGCCGCGCCGGCGCTCCCCGGTTCCCAGGGCCCCCCCGCGCCCCCCCGCCTCCTCCCGCTCGCTGGTCGAAATCCCAAATCTTCCTGTAAAAGGAACAGTCTGTGTGAACCGTCTCATGTCCCCCCCCTCCTGCCCACGGCCCCCCTTCCAGCCGCTGCACATTGGCCTCAGCCCCAGTTTAAAGGGACCAGTGACCTCACTGGCAACAGAAAACCGTGGGAAAGAGATGGGACTGATAAAGCCTTGAGTTGTTTCAGGGAAAAATCAACATCCAGCCCCACACGCACACACATGTCTGCCCGGCTCCGCGCGGCGCAGGCACTTTGCAGGCTTATGATTCAGATGGAAACCGGCTCATTCGGAGCGCGGTGCTGTTTGAGGACGCCGCTCAAAGGGCCCTCGGCTGGGATTAATCAGCGGCCACTGCCGAGGGCCGGGCTGGCAGCGGTGGCACCGCGCTCGGGATGGGTCCGGCACCACGCCGCGGTGGTCCGGCCGGGAGCTCGGCCCCTCTGCCACGCTCGCACAGCCTCGGAGCCTCCTCAAGTGCCAGCCCACGGCGCTGCCAGGGCAGGGTGTTTGACACCTACCTACCCTGTGAGACAAAGCGGCCAAAAGCCGACTTCAGGCTTTGTAACATTAGGGTGAATCGCTGTTTTCTCGTCTCATTCCACAATGCTGGAAAGTTTAACCCACAGCCCAGCATCGAGTGAGCATCTCCCTTTCCCTGCTCTGGCAGGAAGGAGGCAGGAATCAGGTTTTTTCAGAGCCCTGCGCTGCTAAAATCCCCCAAGGCAGCAAAAACGTGTGCGTGTGGGAGAGAGAGAGAGAAAGAGAGAGAGAGGAGGAGGGAGAGCACAGAAGTGGAGGTTCCCAGTACGAAAATAATGCCTTTTATTTTGAAAAAAAATAATCAGCGCTGAGATCTGGCAACACGTGGGTTTCCCAAAGCCCTTCTGCAGAGACCGCGGCGGCGATAACAGCCCTGTCGCCGCTCGGGCCAGCCAAGCCACCCCACCACCCGTCTCCCGTGGCCTCCTGGGGTGCTCCCTATCTCCCTCAGCCATCTCTGCCAGCTCACCCATGCTGCACCCGCCAACCCCGAGGTGTCTGCAATTCCCCAGCACCTCTCCAGCAGCTCCGGAAAAGCCAAATCCTGGCTCCTGCCTGCCCTTCGCCCACGCCTGCCCCAGCCCAGCACATGGAGCAGAGGAAAGCGCGGCCCCCCCCGAGTGGTTTTTGGGACTGAACAGCACCGTCCTCCCCTTCTGAAGTGAAGCAACGGGGACCTGAAGCAGCCGTCCTGTGCTGGAGTGGAAAATGGACGTCTCGGCAGTGTTTGTAAACTGGAAAAGGGAGTAAAACCTTTGCTTCAGCTCACAGCACTTTGTTTCTCTTATTCTGGTGTTTTGTTTTCACTACGAGAAGCGGTCAAGAAGCCGAGCTGTTATTAGCTTACATTTCCAAACGAAAGGTTGCTTTGAACCAGAAGAATTAGAAAAGTGTTATTTTAGCAGTTTTGAGACCCACTCCTCCTCCCTTTCCAAAGTGATTTCAGTTAGAAACACATACATGTCCAAACCAAACTTCCCATAAACATGTGTTTTTGAGAGATTAATGCTCTTTCCACTGATAAAACCATTTGAATGGGATCCTGAGATTGGTTGTTTCAGGCTCTTGCTCATATCACAGTGAGCCTGAACCAAGCCGAGCCCAGACCTGCCACAGAGGAACACTTTTCTTGTCCATTAGAAAGGAATTCACTGTCCAGACTCCATCTTTTCTGGGCCTTGTCTAAGCATCATTATCTGGGTTCAATTGAAGTGTAATTGGCAACATGTTTTTCTAGGATTACACTTCATTATGAACAGAGCGGGGGCCCCAAAACCCACTTCTCCTGTAATCGGATCCGTTCTCCAGCCTGTGCTCCTGGAGACTCGTTTATAATCGACCCCAGAGATCCCAGGGGGGATTGTGAGGGGCATCTGAACCACCCCAGACGGAGCAGAGACGGTGCTGAGACCCCTCACGGGCCGGTTCAGTGGAGACGACAGGGAAGGATTAAACGGGTTTAGCTGCGTGAGGGGAGCTGGATTTCGGGAGTGTCACCCATGTCCCACGGGAGGGAGAAGCCAGACCTCCCCCACAGTGGGCAAGGGGAGATTGGGGTTCAGAAATGGGGGTTCTGCCCCTCCTGGCCTCTCACTGGGTGTCTTTGCAGGCGGTTCCCGTGGTACAGTGACCCCAAGAGCAGAGCCACAAGCAGTGGGTGACCAACCTCTGCCCAGAGCCGATTTGCTCTTCCCTGGAGAGCTCCAGGCTTTGCCACAGCCAAGCCAGGGAATTACCAGAGGAAATCTCTCCCCAAGCCCTGAATTAACAACGCTGGCCCCGTGCTTGGGGCTGTTTCCCCTCTGGGATCACAGCAAGCATTGCTGCAATGCCTGTCCCCATCCCCGGGACCCCTCTGGGACCCTCTGGGGCTCAGGAGCTGCTGAGAGCTGTCCCCTGCTCGGGCTGGCTGTGCGTCTCCGTGGTGGGAACTGTTTCCAGAGGATGGGTGTCACGAGGACGGGGCTAAGCCATCCATCACACCCAGCACTAATTGGCTACCCTGCTTCAGAGGCCAAGGAAAAAGCGAGCTGCAAAGATTGATGTTCCTTCCCTGCAGCAGGAAAAACTCTCCGGGCCAGGACTGAGGGTGGATCCCTGCCAGGGACCTGGGATTGCCTAGGTTTGCCTGTGCCAGGCCTGTCCTGGGGATGAAGGGCTCCAGTCTAAGCATCCCTGGAGGGGCAATGATCAGCCCAGCCACCAACCCCCCTCCCACACTGGGACCACGCTGCTCCCTCCCCTCCTGCCTTCCCAGCTCTGGGAAATGTCCCAGGAGAGCGGCCAGCTGTGAAAAGCTGCAGCAGCTGGAATGTGGGAGGGAGGGCAAGGCTTCTGGAAAGCCAGAGGCAGCCGAGGAGCAGGACTTATCTGTTACCTCCCCGTGAACTGACACCTCTGATTTAACCCCGTGCATGCCTGGAATGCCCTGTCCGCACATCTTCAGTCAACATCACCTCCTAACCTCAGGTCCCACCGCCGCCTGCCAGAGCCACAGCTGTAATTCCCAAAGCAGAGGCCTCACAGGGATGCTGGACAGGATTCCTGGCTGCGGACGGGCTGCCTTGCTCTGTGGCTAAGCAGATTCATCACAGGCGGGAGAACCAGGCAGGGCTTTCAGGAGGTGATTTGGGATGAAAGCGTGGAGGGATGAATGCGGTATCACCTCGGTGGTTTGTCAGATCTGGAGCGGGGCCAGGAGAGGATTGTTTGCCGTGGCTCTGCTCCAAGCCAGAGGCACCACAATTGCAAACTCCCCCCCACTTCCCCGGCCCACGCGATCCAGAGCCCGCCCAGCCGACTGCTACGGGCAGTCCAGGGGAGGGAAAAACAACATTTTCCCACAAACCAGTGGCCTCACCCTTCCCCAGGCAGGGACAGGGCAGATCCCAGAGCTGAAATTCGGCGCTGCCCTCACCACCCTGGCAGGGCTGTCTGTGTCCTCACACCTATTGCCCCGCGGCGGGTCGGGGAATGCGGCGCAGCCCTGCAAATCCCGTGGGAGGGGGCTCCAAGAGGCTGCACCTGCCGAGCTGACGGCTGGGACACCCTGGAGGTGCTGCTGTCCCCCCCTTGAGTCTGTGCCACTCTGTGTCACCAGCTCAGTGCGGCTGGAGGACAGCCAGGGACAGGATCCTCATCCTGCTCTGGAGTCAGCAGATGGTCTAGCATCAGACACCACCAGTGGGTTAGGCCCTTGATATGCCTCAGTTTCCCCACCCATAATGGAGCTGCTGCACTGGGCGCTCGCTTTGCAGAGAAGCCACAACGAATGAGAATTAATATTGCACCAGCCCCGGCGACAGACCGGGTCACTGCTTGTCCAGGAGCCCGAGCCGAGCTCAGGGCTCCCCTGTGGCCACACAGAGAGGAGGGAAGAGTTACTGCCACTGGACACCGGGCTGCTCCTCTCTGGTATTTTGTACCCAGAGAGGGTGATGGGGACAAGGTGAGGGTGATGGGGACAAAGTGAGGGTGATGGCGACAAGGTGAGCTGCGGTGGCACAGGATGGTCCCTGTGACTACTGCGGCCCCGGGTTCCTCGGCTCTGGGATGGGATGAGCCAGCCCTGGAGGTGCCAGCCCCACTCCCATCTCTGGCCGCTGGAAAGACTGGGATGGCCTTAGGGCTGCACCCGTGCTAAGAGGAGCTGGGATGGGAAAACCCGTGGCTGGTGAGGCAAGGTCCTGGCCTTCCCCCGGGGCCAGTCCCCAGGGCTCCGGGGAACACAATGCCTTTGTTTGGGACTTGGCCTGCGCAAGGAGCCCTTCCCTCGCTCAGCCCCAAAACACCAACCCTTCAAAAGGCCTGTCCTCCCCCTCCCCTTCCCCCAGCAATGCTAATGTGCCAGGCCTCTTCTCATGAACCCTGGGAGAGATCGGGCTGGTAGACAGTTTCACCACTTGTTAAATGTGTGTTTAGCGATCCTGTGAGTAGACAAGAACAAATACAAACAAGCCGGGCTGGAGAGCCCCTGCCCCTCCGCCCTGCCTGGAACGCACCAGCCCCAAAGCCTTTCTTCTCTAACCACTTCAAACTTTCATTTCTTCTGAAGCCACAACAAGGCACACTTTGTAAAGCAAATGAGTAAACAGCAACTTTCAGCTTAAAAGGAAAACAAGGGGGAGGGACTGTTTTTAATTACTGGATTTTAAAAAGGGCTTTATTCGGTTAATTGCTTTCTGTTGTAAAATGTTCTCCTGCACACAGCCCTGGTTCTAGCTGCGTTGCTGCTGGCCAGATGGCACTGCAGAGGCAATGACAGCATGTGCCTGCGCTGCTTGGGTACACAAGTGCCTTTAACATTCTCAGACAGCACCCCCGAGCCCTCCCAGCCTCATGGAAATGACACGAGGCACCGAGGCTCGCTCAGACGTGGCCGGTGGTTTGGCATGTCCAACCCCCGTCACTTCCAAAGCATCGGCACGCACGGAAAAGCCTCGGCAGCGCTTCACGGCGAGTTCCCAAAAGGGGCTAATTGCTGTTGATGGCCTCGGCTGCAGAGCATCCTCCCCCCCCCCCCCGCGATGTTCGTGCGAGGTGCTGAGCTCAGCCCGGTCCCACCCTCTGGATCAGGGCAGGGTGACGGAGCTGCGGGGTCTGGCGTGCGTGGAGGCATGTGGGGCTCTCCGTGTGCTGCAGCGGTGCCAGACGGATTCCAACTGCAGCCCTGATGATCACAACCAGCTTGGGAGACACCCCGAGCCCGTGGAAACAGATGGATTAAAAATGGAGAGCGAAGAGGTGCACGGGAGCATCTTGAGCACGAACGGCACCAGTGAGGGACAGATGGCACAGGGAAGGGGCAGAGAGAGGTGGCAGCGGGAGACTCTTCTCCAGCTGGACCAGTCCCAGGAGGGGAAGAGCGAGGGAAAGAAATGGAGCAGGGAGACCCTGAAGCCCTCACTGCACCCTGGGCGCTACAGGGGTTTCCACAAGGCCCTGGGTGCCTCAGAGAGGGCTCAAGCAGTGCAGGGGAAGAGGGAGAGAGGTTTGTTCCCAACGTGGAGCTCGCAGGAGCACACACTCCCTCCTCCCCCGCCGGCCTCCGGGAGGGAGCGCAGGCGTGTGTGGGGAAACAGGGACAAGGAGGCTCCCAGTCAGTAGGGAAGGGATCATCCCCTGGCCCTTCCAGCACGGGCGAGGGGAAGTGCACATCCAGAGGGCTTCCAAAGCCACCAGCCCTCCGCCACAGAGGCCCCAGGGTCAGGGATCACGCAGAGTTCAGGGCAGAGGCAAAGCTGCAGCGCTCGGGCTGGCCCGGGGGAAGCCGCGGTGCTGCCGCTCCCTCTGGCAGTGCGAGCTCCTGACCTTCCCTCCCGGCATGGCCTCTCCCCATTTAGTGACCACCCCCCACCACCACACGCTGCTGTTTTCCATGCTGGTGCTTCCCACAGAATCATTGAAGTTGGAGAAGACCCTTAAAATCGAGTCTAACCATTAACTCAGCTCTCCACTAAACCATGTCCGAGAGTGCCGCATCCACGCGTTCTGTGAACCCTTCCAGGGATGGTGATTCCACCACTGCCCTGGGCGGCTCGTTCCAATGCCTGACCACCCTTCCAGTGAAGATTTTTATTCCTAATATCCACCCTAAACTTCCCCTGGCACAACTCGGTGCCGTTTCCTCTCACCCTGCGAGCAGAGCCCGACCCCCCCGGCTGCCCCCTCCTGTCAGGGAGTTGTGCAGAGCCACAGGGTCCCCCCTGAGCCTCCTTTGCTCCAGGCTGAGCCCCTTTCCCAGCTCCTCCTCATCCGACTTCTGCTCCGCGGAGCTGCTTTGATCAAGCAATCCCCTTTCAAAAAACAAACTCAGTAGAGAGCAGCGGCAGCCAGAGGTTCTCCGGAGCCCGCCGGGCCCGTGGCACCAGGCAGCTTTTCCTGCCTTTCCCTGCGCCCACCGCGGCGGGGGTTCGGCTCCTGCCAGCAGCCGGCAGCTGCTGCTGAATGCTCACTTTCTCTAATTGAATAGCAGGAAGTTAAATCTTGTTCCTTCGCCTTTCAGGCTGTCAGCTGGAACAATCGCCCACCTGTGGCACCACCCCGGGGATATAAATAGGGAACAAAACACAATCGCTGCCGGAGGAATGGCTGGCGTTCCCAGCAGATCTGCCGATACCGAGTGCCACGGTGCGTGCCCGCACACGGGAGAGGTGTCAGTGCCGCGGCCGGGCCCACGGACAGCCCCGGGAACGGCTTCCATGCGCCGGGAATGAGCGCTCAGCGCGCAGGATGGGACGCACGGAGCGCATGGCACACGGGGAGGAGCGGGCAGCGCGTGTGCGGAGCTCTGCGGGGACTCGGGTGGCACATCCCATCCCCAGGTTCCTGCCAGGCGCTCCGCTGGGTGCTCCCATCCTGCGCTGGGATCGTCCTGCAGCTGCCCCGTGCCTCCAGGACAGAGTCCGGCGTGCACTGGTGGTTCCCTCGCTGCTTTTTCCCCGTTTCTCCGAGCGCTGCCAAAGCGGCTGCGAAGCCAAGAGGGAGCGAGAGCTCCTTCCTGGAGCTGCGCCTCGCTCGCCGCCACCCAAGGCGCTCCCCCGCCACCTCCGGCTCTCGCATCATCAGTTCACAGCCGGGCCCCCGCTCCCGCCGGGATGCTCCCGAGGCCGCGGCCGGCACAGCTGGGCTGGATCTGACAGCTCTGCACAGCTGGAAGGAGCCCAGCTGAGGACAAGGATGGAGGGAGGACCCTCTGGGAGCGGGGAAAGGTGGCTGGGAGGGCAGTGGGAGCCACCAGCGCACTCCCGCACCCGCACAGGCCAACGCTGCCGCCACAAGAGGAAACTATTAATTTGCTGGGAATAAAGTCGGCAGCAAGTCAAAACCCATCCTTCTCCCGATGTGCCGGAGAAGAGGCTCCCAGCCTCCCCTCGCACCCTCCCTGCCGGCAGCCCCGTCGCCTTTGTCGGGAGGGACAGGCCTGGCACACGGGGAGGGAATGGGGACGGGCTGGGCACCGCGTCCCCGTCCCGGGCTGGAACACGGCCGGGATTCACCCAGATGTGGGAGCTCTGCTCTCAGCGTGGGACTTGTGGCACCCCGACCCGGCGGTGCCCCCAGATCCCCGGTACCACGGCGGGGGATGTGTCCCCTTCCCTGACACCCTTTGTCACTCCCTGTGGTGACACTCACAGCACTTCCCTGCTTGTTTTCCCACTGCTGCCACGGCCTCCCTCCAGCTCCCCGAGTGGAGCCGGGGTATTCAGGGCTCGGCAGCCTGAATGAAGCCAGATCCCCGGACACATTCCTGTGGTTGTTGCTTTTTTTTTTTTTCCCTCCCTTTTTCTCTTTCTTCCCCCCTCCTCTTCTCCCTCGCTTGGCACCAGCTAAAGGATTCAAAAGGAAGCCAGGCTTGGCAGACGCGGGGGGAGGAGGGAGTGGGGAGATGAAAGAAGGCCTCTCTCCAGCTTTCTCTTCCAGTTCCCACACTCAGCCGGTGCGGAGAGCTCCTAATGATTCCCAGCCGCACCTGGAGGAGGCTGCCGAGGAAGCGGGGCCTGTTTGTACAGCCAGCACGACAGGCCCCCATCGCCCCACCCGTGCCATCTGGGGTGGCCCCACAGCCCCCAGCCAGGTCACCCTGGGCGACAAAGCGCCTGAGATGACGCCTAAGGACGCGTGTCCCACACCAGAATTGGCTCTGGGGAAAACCTTCCCATGCCCAGCTCGGTGGGCTTCAAGCAACCCCTTCCCATGGAGGTCAAACCCCGCAGTGGGGTGGGTTGGGGACAGTCTGGGGGCTCAGGTGGCCCCTGGGGCTGTGCTGAGGCAGAGATGCCCGTTCACGCTCCCCAAACACGCACCTGAGGGCAAGGAGCACCGGGTGGCACCGTGGAAGGCGGCGCTGCCACTTCGGGCACGTTGGCCCGTGAAGGACACCAAGGAGAGGGACATGGGCCACCAAGTCACCTCTGGCGGCACCGCACAGCCCTCCGCGCCCTCTCGTGGCACCCGCTCAGCACCACAACTGGCCCGGACCCTGTCCCTGACCCTGTCCCTGTCCCTGTCCCCATCCCACCCCCATGAGAAATGCTCCCCTGTTCCCTGCGGCGAACGCATCCCCATCAGGACGGCCGTGAATTCCAGCACGGACAACAATGTCCACTCGTGCTCCAATTCCCACCAAAAGTCAGCACAGGCTGGGGAAGCCAAGCTTCCCTCACAGTGCAATCGGAGCAGATTTTCCCTCATTTATTCTCCCTGGCATCAGCAGCTTCTCCAGGCGACCTGTGCCAGAGCCTCACCACCCTCAGAGGGAAGAATTCCTTCCCAATATCCAATCTAAAGCTACCTTTCCTCAGCTTAAACCCATTTCCTCTCATCCTGTCACTCCATGCCCTTGTCCAAAGTCCCCTCTCCAGGTTTCTTGTAGTTCCAGTAGGTCCCAAGCCCCCCCTCCTCTCCTCTGCTCCCCTCCCAGGGGGGATTATGGCACAGCCCCATGCGTCCCAGCACTGCCAGCAAAGCTTTGAAGCGCAGCCCTGGTAACGGAGCCTCCGCTGCAGGAATGGGGAAACGCCGGGACAGGGAGATCTCCGCCTCCGTGACTCGCTGGTCTGGGCAGAACGGGGAAAACAAGGCAGCTTTTTATGAAAGGGCATCTCCAGGCAGGGAGCAGGGTGGGTTTGCCCTGTGGTCCCAAGATCTTTGCCCTCTCGCCTGTTGCTCCAGCCCAGCAGCCAAAGGGTTATTCCCACCGGCGTGGGTGGAAGCTGTTCCCACAGAGCCATCCCACAGCTCCCGTAAGGACCAACACCGAGGGACAGCGACGACTCCCAGTCAGAGCTGGGCAATTCCCAGTTCAGGGGAGGTGGAAGGTGGGTTCATGTACCCCCCTGACTCCTGGCGAGGGGCCAGGCCCTAAACACGAACCTTCTGGAGCACGTCCCCAGGAGCTGGCCCAGCTCGGAGCTGCCTCTTGGCTTCCTCCGGCAGCCAGCGGGGCCGTGAGCGGCTCCACAGCCGCCCCGTTGAGTCACGGCTTCGTTGGTGGCCTCGGTTGGTGCGGGGTGGCCCTGGGTGCGCTCGGGGGGGACCATTTTAGGCACCGGTGACAGAGGCATCAGCAACCGCGGCTAAAAATAGCGGTGTCGAAGGGACGAGCTGCTTGGGCTGCTCAAATCCTGGCACGGTGCTGATAGCAAGTGCCCTTTGCTTGTTCTCCTGCCACCAGGTCCCCTTATCTGTCCTTCCAGCCCCGGGTGTTTCTGTCACCCTGTCACCAGGTCCCCTGCCCTGACATTTTATCCCCCTGGGGTGGCTGCAGGTCCCTGCTCGGGGTTGTTGGTGCCTGTTCCGCCCTCCAGGAAGGGTGTAAAACCAAACGTGCTGCAGAGGAGCTCCCAGCTGGGATCCCTGACGGCCAACGCCACAGCACAGACCTGGATTTGTGTGGTCCCCACACACCGGGACCTGCAGGGTTTTCACTGCACTTCAGAGCGCTCCTGGGTTTCTGCTTGCCCTCCCTAAGGAGTTGCAGTCATCCTCTAGACCTGACATTCCTGCTGGATCGTTCATCAGTTTTGGATTCACCTTGCTAGGAAGTTCCCAAGGCCAGGTCGGACGGGGCTTGGAACAACCTGGGATAGTGGCAGGTGTCCCTGCCCGTGGCTGGGGGTGGCACTGGATGAGCTTTAAGGTCCCTTCCAACCCAAACCAGTCTGGGATGTTGTGATTCTGTCACAGTGATGGGGAAACTGAGGCAGGGAGGTGTCACAACTTCCCTGGTGCACATGGAGGACCAGGAGAGCAGAGACCACTTTCTGCCTGCCCTCCCTGCCATGGTGTCAGGGGTGTCCCCCCCTTCCCAAGACACCCCACAAGCTCTCAGGGTTAAATCCTGGATTTATCATGAAAAGCAGCTCCTGCTATTCAGGGCTGTGATTACCTCGGGAACATCTGTGCTGACAATTGCTGAGTGGCAGCACAATTCCCACCAGCTCTGCCTCCGCCTCCTCCTCCTCCACAGGCTTGATTTCAAAGCACGCTCCCTGCAAAGCCCTGCCGTGCCTGATGAAGGGAAAAGCTTGGAAAACAGGCAGCAGGATCAAAACCTCGGGCTTGCAGCAAAGCAGAGCCAGGCATCCCAAATCCACCTGCACAAACCTCTCCCTGACCCTCCCTGATCTCGGTGTCAACCCTCACAATCAAGGGCTTGGGGTTGTCTTTGCAGCTCTTGGCGTTGCCGTGGACATCCCGACCTCCCAGGACTGGCTGGGCCCACCTGGACATTCCCTGGTGCATCACAGGCTGGAATCTGCGCTGGAATTTGATTTTTTAAATTTTTTTTTCCCCTCCAGGCATCTGGTGGAAGGACACGGCAGGATTGGGGATGGGCTGGGGGAAGGCATTCCAGAGAAGCAGGAACGCTCTGCTGAGAGCCATCCACCCCTTAAATGAACACCCATAGCAGGGATGCTGCCCTGGGGCCTACGGACATTCCTTGGCTATATTTGGTGATGGATGGAGAATTTGTTGCTTCCCCTCAGTCCATCTGTTCCCCTCATTGGCAGGGAGGAGCCAGGGCTGCAGTGTCGCTGCTCGGATGGAGCCGGTACTTCAGCAGCCATGAATTTCCTCCATCGAGCTTCTGCTGCCTCCCACCTGTTGGCTGGGAGAAGATCAGGATGACAAAAGTCTCCTGCCAAGCTGTATTTTTACCCAGGGCTTCATCACGAGCCCAGGTGCCCACAAAAGCCGCTCACGAAGCAGAGGGAGGCGGTTGTATCACGGCACATCCCACCCCTGGAATCCCACCTCTCCCACGAGTCTCCAGTCCCAAACCAGGTGCTTTAATCACATGTTCGGAATTCCCCTGAACCTCAAAACCCCTTTTTCCCTTCTTGTCACCCCCACCCCATCACCATAAAACCTGGGAGGTCCCAAGCAGGGAGCTCAGACCCTGCAGCAGGGAGCCAAACACTCATTGTGAGAACGGAGGCAGCTGGGCTGGGACCAACACGATTTATTAGGGAAAAACACCCCGAGGGATTCCACTAACATGGCAAAGAACCACCAGAGGACAACGAAGTGAAACCCACAGCAACAACACACAGCAGGAAAAGTCCAGTTATCAGCCAGGACAGCACGAGAGGCCCGACCCCGCTGGCCCTCCCAGCCCGAGGGGACACAAGGGAAGTACCCGAGTCCTTGTCTTCCAGTTGTAGTGATGGAGGAGGAAAAAAAAAACCCTAACAAAACAGAGGAAGCCACGTGTAGAAAAGCAAAAGGGGCAGCCATGATGGGAATGGAAAATCCTCCCTGCTTGGGAAGGATTCGGGGAGGTCTGGCTCACCTGGGGCCCATTTCCCAGGCCCCACATCTCCCAGGGAGCCCCTAAGCTGCCCTGGCAGCAGGAGGAGCCGAAGCAGGGTCACCAAACCCCTGCCCCCAGCTTGCATCCAGCTCCCTGTGCACCTCAGGGCCTGGGGAGGCAGCAGGACTCTGCTAAAATCTGCCCCAAAACCAGAAGCCAGCGCTTCCCTGGAGCTAACAGCATTCCTAGGCAGGGCACGCACCTCCCGCTGCCAGCCCAGCCCTGCCAACACCAGCGTTACCTCTGGATCGTCCCATGGGCACATCCCCGTGTGCCCGACCCCCCTGGCACCCTGCCCCGTTCCCGAGGGCTGCCTGACGATCCCATTCCTCCTGCAACATCCTCTCCCCTGCACAAGCCAGGCTTGGCTGGGCTTCCGCGATCTTCAGGAAACACCTTGGAAATGTTTACTGGGAGGCCAGGCTGTGCTCCCCCTCCCAGCTGCCAGAAAGGTCTCCAAGGTCCAGTTCAGATCCCAAAATCTTGGGTTCACGTTAAACAAGACGAGACCTTTCTACAAACCTGAATGCTGGCGGGTGCGGTACTCGGAAACTCATTTCTCCCAAGATTTTTTGGTTTGGATTGTAGACCTTCCTCCGAGGTGTTTGTCGCCCAGATGTGACAGTTAAGTCTGTCAAAAGAATTTTTGGGGGGGGGAAAGAAGTGCAATTCGCTTTTCACTGCTAGAGCAGGATTTAGTGCAATGAGAAAAGTCTCCTGAGCCATCAGTCTCCTGAAGGCATCACCAGCTCGGTTATTTCTGTATTCCTCAAACGGGTGATGACTACAGCTCCAGCCTCACTGTTTGAGCTGAGACTTCCCTGGAAAGAGCCAGACACTCAACTTGGAAAATTGCAGCCCGTGGAGTTTGCAGAAAACTGTCTGATAATATTGAGCATCCTTCCTGCTCAGCCGTGGGGTGTCGTGCAAAAAGAAAAATGGAGGAAAAAAAAGAACCCACAAGGAAGAAATAATCTTTACATTTTCCTCCCGAGCGTCTCCTTTGGGACAGGGCTTTGAGCAGAAATGTCAGCGTGATTTTCACACCGTTTTCTCTCCGATTGATTTCCCATCCTGTTTTTTAATCAGAGATTTGGTTCTCTCACAGCATCGTTAACAGAGGTGTCTATTTTAGGAAGCACCAGCGGTTTTAAGAAGCTGAGGAGAAAAAGATTATCAACTCATATGGGCTCAGCCTAGAAAGGGAGAAAAAAAATCCTTTAATTGAAATCCCCAGGCTGAAGTTCTCTGCAGATTTACCTAAATGGACTTCAAATGATGTCCCTAATATATCAGGGCCTGCTTTCAACTTAATTCAAGCCCTGGCCATGTGTCTGCAGCCCTTGGACAAGCTGGGCTTTGGATGCCTTGCTGAGATCATTAGTTTTAAGTGCTAAATCATGCAAGTGTGAAACCCAAATATAAAAACCTGGGCCAACAATACACCAGCCCAAAGCTCCAAGCAGGAAACAGAATTTTTTTTGTTTTGGTTTTTTTTGCTTGTTTTTTTCAAATATGTCAAAGTATTTGTTTGTATTTTTCCAAATTTAAGCTGGCAAAATCTTGGCGAAAGGACGGACACTGAGTATTCTCTGGTTGGGGAGCAGCAGCTGGGGCTGTGAAGGAACAATATCACAGTTTAATTTTAGTTAAAAGAGACAAAATTTTGTTTCAAAGCTGCTCAGAAGGTTTTTGGGCGCTCCCAACTTTCCAATTCAACAGTTCAGCCTAAACATTTGCTTGGGAAGCCAGAATGCTTTGGGATTCACGTGGGGTTTTAAATAAAGAGGTTAAACCCGCCCGGCACAAAGATCCCACACAGGGCAGACCCATCCTCGAGGGATTTCGCCTGAAGCGAGCGCGGAGCGCGTGGACGAGCTGGGAAAACGTCTCCTGGCACAGAGGAGCCTCCAGCCCCACGAGGAACAGCGACAACGCCGCAAGACCCCGACGAACAGAGGCATTAAGGAAGCTTTTCCTCCTCTCTCCCTGCCCGACTGCGGGCTGAACTCCCGTTCCCAGCACCGACGCTCCCTGCCCTGCGCGCCACGGCCCACGGGGGGTGGGGGTGATGTCCATGCCGGGGGCTGTGGGGACCACCCAGCCCCACTATTTGCTGTTGGGGGTCTGCTGCTTCTCCTGCGCCGGCCGCTTGTGCTTCTGGGCCACGCCGTAGGGGACGTGGGCGGCCACGGTGCCCATCTCCTGGGCTCCCTCCACGTGGAACATCTGGTCGTCGAAGAAGATGTGGGGCCGGATCTTCCTCAGCAGCGGCCCCTTGGGAGCCCCGGCCAGGAACAGAGCCTCGTCCGTCTCCAGGCCCCAGCTGCGCAGAGTCTTTAGGGCCCGGGCCCCCGAGCTGGCCGCGCTCCGCGCCGTCACCAGGTACGTGCGGATGGGACACTCCAGCCGCAGCCCCTTGGAGTAGAACTTCTTCTGCAGCTTCCCCAGCGCCTCCAGGAAGCCCTTCAGGGGGCCCTGTTGGAGCAAGGAGATGCCCCCGTGCCATCCTTCCAATCCCAGACATGCTGGATAATCCCTTCACCCTGTGAGCCCCCCAAAAATGACCCCACAGCCACCCCCGGGCCAGCAGCTGCTGCCCTACCCCACCTCGCACCCCCTCTGGCTTGATCCCAGAGTTGGGAGCGTCCCCACGAGGGCTGCCTCTGTCCCAGAGCCTTTCCCTGCCCTCAGCCCAGCTCTACCTGTGCCAGGGGCTTGTTCTCATGAGCCTTTTCGTGCTCGAAGAACATGTCCAGGCCGTGAGCCTTCACGATCTGCTCCGACTCATCCGAGAAGAGCACGGCGTCCCCATCGAAGGCCACCCGCAGCTGCTTCTCCGACACCTCCAGGTCCCTGCTGGGGCTGAAGATGGTGGCTGCAGCGATCCCTGAGGATGAGGCAAGAGGTGGCAGTTATCCAAGGATCCGTCCCCGTGGCTCGGCCGCTGAGGAGCAGAGCAAAACACGCCGGGCTGGAAGCAAAACGCCGCGAGGAAACGCGCCCGGGAGCACCTGCGGCTCGGCCCCGAGACCTCCCACCGCAAAAACAAAGCCCCAGATGACAAATCACCCTTTGCATACAGGAATTAAGGAGGAAAACCACCGCCTTTGCCTCGGGAGAGCTGTGGAGCTGCAGGAAAGGCTCATTTCTATGGAAACTGGAGGCTCTTTGGAGCATCAGAGATGCGGGGCAAGGCAAACCCTAAGTGCACGTGGGCTTAGGGACACGGATATTGCAGATATCCTTCCTGGGATCAACCCCCTGAGGGCTCCAGGCTCCCCCCGCTGCCCCCCGCCACGAGCTGGACCCCAGACTCACCCTCTTCAATGGCCCCACTCACTTTCTCGGCGTCGGAGGAGAGGTAGAGGTTGGTGTGATAGGCCTTGAGGTAACAGATGGGGCTGTTCCCTCCCGTCATGCAGAACCTCTCGATGAACAGATCTGAGGGCAAGAGGCACCGCAGGGTGAGCCTGGCTGCCCCCCAAACCCAGCCTTGCTGCTGGAAGGAGCGGGGTTAATTTTGGTCAGCAGCCAGAGCCCCTTCCCACCAGCCAGCCCCCAGAAAATCCGGGAGAAGCAGGAAAAAGGGGAGAAAACGTTTCCTTTTCTCGGTGCCAAGCAGTGACACCACCCAAAAGCCACCAAGGACAGCTTTGTCCCCATCTTACCGTAGTGGTTGATGCTGTTGATCAAGCGAACCCCGACCTGGGCGTGGTTGTTGGTCATGAGGACGATGTCGAAGAGCTCCTCGCTGTCGGGGTAGAGCTCACGGAGCTGAGCGTTCACCGCTTCCAGCGCCTGCAGCACCCCAGGGACAGCGGGGTGGGTGTCAGCCAGCCCCCTCCCAGGTGTGGCCCTGACCCATCCCACCCAGAACACTCCTGCTCACCAAAACCCCGACCCCAGCTACGCCCCGAGCCAAGCTGATACCAGCTGGGAAAAAACAGATTCATTTTTGGGGGGGAAAAAAACCCACCTAGCTACTCTTCTGTTTTCAAACACGAAAGGTTTTGAGTAATTAAATGAGGATAAATCAACTCCAAGTTGCAGGTTAAGTGTTTTTCAAGCAATCAGAAACAAGTCTCGCCCCACAGAGCTGATTAATTTATTCATTGGGAACGGGTTCCAGCACCCAAAACTGCATGAACTGCAGCAGGAGTGAGAAAATATTTTTCAAGTTCAAAATGCCTCATTTCAACACGTCAGAATTAGAAATCGGCCGACTCGGGAGCAAGGCTAAACTCAGCCAATTTACAAGAATAACTAAATTGTAATAATAATCATAATTTAAAAAAAAAAAAAAAAAGACAATTCCCTAAAGGGAAACTTTAAATGCGATCCAAGGAGATGATTTGTTCAATTCTTGGGCTCAAGATGGAAAATCCAGCCCTGGAAGCAGCACATCACTTGCTGGGAGGTTTTTTTTGCCCTCTGTTTGCTCCGTGGCTCCATCCCTCCTGCTCGTGTCCACCCTGTCCCCACACGAACTCTGTCCTCTCCCCAAAATTTTTGGGGACCACAGTGCTGTGGCTGCTCACCTTGACGAAGGGGAAGGCGGCCCCGGGCAGGAAGGGCTCGTTCTCGTGGTCCAGCTGATATTTCACGTAGGCCTCCACCCCCTGCTCCGTGTAGATCTTCTGCTCCTCCTCCATGCGGAACAGCGCCCGCGAGGACACGGCGATGGTGATGGCATTCTCGGGCTTTGGCTGTGGGCAGAGAGGGGAAATCAGAGAGGCAGCCCCTGCTCCCAGCCCAGGGTGGCACCAGCTCACTCCCAGCGTGAAAGGCCACGGGGTGGGTGACACCACTGAAGTGATCTGGAGAGCAACAGAGCAGCTGCACCCCCGTCCTTCAACAGATGAAGCCCTGATGCTCCATCCCCACACATTCGGGACACCTCAGATCCCATTCCCAAGCCCTCCCGCTGAAAACAGGTTCCCAGAACCCGGGCAGACCCTGCTGGAGCCCACGAAGAAGGGATTTGTGTGGCTTTTCCCACCCCCCAGCCAGGAAAAAGCCGCGCTCTGCGGCTGAGCCAGATCCGCATCCCGTGATGCCGTCCAGATGTGACAAACAGCCCGTGCCAGCTCAGCTCCTCTGAACACTCCATACAGTTATCGTGGGTGGAAACATGACAAACAGGTGGTGCAAGCAATGATTTATGAGTCATTGTTATTCACGTTCGAGGGCTCGATCCAAAATCCAAATCCAAAACCTCCTCCAGCTGAAGGCGCCTCCAGAGGGACCTGGCAGGGACAGAGGGGATGGCGGGAAAGTCAAGCTCATCTTGACCCCCACTCGTCCTCCATCTCCCCTTGGAGGGCAGGGAGGGTGTTAATCCCCGTCCCTCACTCACAAGCACAAAAATAACTTAATTACTGATGGCCAGTGAGGAATCCTGGCTGCCAGGACAGCAAATCCTACGGAGGGACACTGGCACAGGGAGCCCTGTCCCCTACAGAGGAGTCCAGGGAGCAGGACGGGGCTCAGGGGCTCCCTGGGAGCTCAGGGATGTGTTCCTGCGAAATCCAGGCTGGCAGCGCTGCAGGAGCACCTCGCCCCTGCTCCCCTGTGATTTCCAGGATCCTCTGTGATTTCCAGGATCCTCTGTGCCGGGTTATCCGTGAGTAATCCTCCAGCAATGCCACTTGCCCAGGGTGGAGGGTGCCTCCTCCAGCTGCTCCGCACATCCAGCTGCTCCAAAGTCCAAGCTCCCACCCTGCCTAGGGCTGAGCTTTACGGGGAGCAGCAGCCTGGCAAGGCCGAGCTGCCCAGTCCGCACCTCACCGGGGATTCGCTCCCCGCAGGGCTGGGCTCGCCCTGGGGCTCGCTCTGCCCCCAGCCCCACCCCGGGATGAGTCAGTGGGAGCCTCCACGCCATGCCCAGCGCCAGGTCCATCCCAGGCACTTCTCCAAAGGCTGCATCCTTCCCCAAAATCCCCCAAATCCCCAGCAAAGCGATTAAACAGCGAGCGATTAGGACGAGACACAGATTAGCTGGGGCTGAGAACATCACTGCGGCCACAGGGATCCCTTTCCCGCTGCGTTTGCAGGGAAACCGGATCCCGTTGGGAAGTGGCTCTCTTAGGAAAGCAAGGGAACAACCCCCAGCACAGGCAGGACCTGACCCACGACACCAGCACCGCTCCAAGTGAGCCACAGCCAGGTCCCCGAGGAGCATCAGCTTTTAACTGGTCACGGGCCAAGCCTTGGCCCCTCAGCTCATTAATTAATAACCCCGGTGTCATGGGCCATTTATTAGCTGAAACTATTAATAACTATGAAAGGTCTTGGGACATCCGGTCATTAGCTGGAGTCCTGCTGCTCCATCCTGCTCTCAGATCCCTGCGGTGCCGGGTACACAGGAAAGCTCCCAGGTGTTTGCTCCCTGGTCCTGGAGCAGGGTCAGCCCTGGAGGGAGATTCCCAGCAGAGAAAACAGGTCAGCAGCCCAAATGTAACAGCACTGAGGCGTGTTCAAGGGGCTGAGAAGGATGTTTGGGGCCACAAGCCAAGCCGGGTGCCCAGAGGGAATTTCCCTCTCCCTCTCCCCCCCACCGGCGCACACCTTCGGCACCTTGCGCAACAGCGCCGGCTGCTCAAGGTCCCTTCCCCGCCGCCTCCGAAAGGCTCCAGCCCTCCGGGAGGTTCATTTAAGAGGCAATAAACACAGCAATAAAAATAACCCTCAGCTCGGGGCCTGACTCTGCCCCAGCGTGGGCTGCTGGAGCCCCGGGTGCCTGCGGGCAGGGAGCTTCTGGGAATGGGACCTGATGGATCCTGCCAAGGAAGATTTGCACCTTTTGGAGCAATCGGGGCAGGAAAGTCTCACGCGGGTGCTAACGCGGCTCCCAGCTCCGGCTGGGCTGGAACGGCCCCGCTGTTCTCTGGGAAATGCTGACATTTGAAAAATGAGGCGATTTCTGCGCTGCGAGGAGGGATCTGCATTTTGACATTTCTTTGAAGTGGAGGTTTCATTTGGAAGCGTTCCCTCCCCGAGGTGGTTTGGATGCCTCTCTGTCCCCATTAGTGCTGCAGATGGTCATTACGACGCCCAAAAATGAGCTTTAAAAAGCCTCAGGAACCGCGGCACCTCAAACCCTCCGTCTGAGTGCTGCAAACAACCCACCCAACCCCACTTTTCCCCAGAAATTGGGATGTTTCAAGGCAAACACCCTTCTTCTCTAACAGGAAATGCGTGCATGGGAGGGGTCCCACTCCCAGTCCTGGCTGGGATGGATTTGATCCCACAGCCCCCATCCCACCACAGCCTCCTGCTCCGGCTGCCCCAGCCCCAGAGGGCTCGGGCTGAATCACAAACTCTGTTTTCCCCTCAGAGCAGCATCCAAGGTCAGCCAAGGTCAGTGAAAGCTCATCCAGCACAAGTCCAGGCTCCTCTCAGCTGAATCCAACTGAATTTGCTGCCTGGGGATTCATGGTGAGCTCCTCTCCCTTCCCGCGGGAAGGTCAGATCCAGCCCTGTCCTGAACCTCGAGCAAGAAGTTGATGATGGGTTTAAGAGGAGTGTGAGCAGGGCAGGGTGGGGAAAGGTCCCATCCCAATCCTGGGTCTATCCCTAGGGTCAGCAAGACAGGAGGGACAACCAGGGACATGTCCCACCAGCCCAGCCCTCTGAAGAGGAACATCAGCCCTTGGCACAGCTCCAGGTGGTCCACACGGTCCAAACCCCATCTCAGAAGTGTAAAAGACCTCTCCATCAGGCTCCAGCTCCATCGAGTGCAAACCTCATCCCAGACCCCAAACCCCCCAGTTTTGGGGGGAAGGTGTATTTCAGGAGTGACTGCAAACAGCCCAATTTTCCCCTTGCGGACCCAGCAGCTGGCAGCCTTTAAATCGCTGCTCTAATCAGATGTAAATCCCCAGCAGCCCCCCAAGGATTAGAGGCAGACATTTGGAAATCCCACAGGCTGCCAGGATGCGCGGCAGGACCGTGTCCTCGCACCCACGAGAGCCACAGGTGCCCAAAGTGCCACCCAAGCCCAGCAGCTTCACTGCCACCACCAGCAGGAGCCACAGTGGGGACCCCATTCTGCACCCCTCGATCCTTTCACACTGCCTGGAGCTGGACCCAACCCCGTCCCAAAATCCTGCAGGAATTCTGGCAGCTCTGGGCACTTCCCTGGATGCTGCAGAAGACCAGATTCTTGTGATTAATTCAATATTCAGAGGTGGATTTTGGTCACGGAAAGGGAAGAGGAAGGGTTTGCTCCAGGGTCAAGCGCTGTCCTCACTCCAGCTACAACATCCCAAAAATCAGGCACATGGGAGAGACTGATGGGTCCCGAATGGGTGCCCAGAGGAAGGGAACCAGAAGAAAACCAGCTCCCCCTGGCCCCCCTCGGCGTCACCGGAGAGGCTGGGGGACATTTCCAGCATTGCTGAAGGGTGACAGGTCTCATCGCTGACCTCCCTGGCAGGAGCGGCGCCGGAGCTGCCATGGGAAGAGCTGGGACCACTGCAAAGCAGGAATGCCCCGATAACCCGTTCCCAAAATCACCTTTTCTCCTGCCACCTCGCAGCTCCCACAGCTCCCTCCTGCTCCCTTTGGCCAAGAGGACGGACAGACCCAGCACCCCCAAGGGTGCAGACGGACAACACCAAACCCCATTTCCCGAAGGAAATCCTTCAGGACCCATCGGTCTCACCCATGTGCCCGATTTTTGGGATGTTGTAGCTGGAGTGAGGACAGTGCTTCACCCTGGAGCAAACCTTTCCTCTTCCTTTTCCATGACCAAAATCCACCTCTGGACACTGGATTAATCACGAGAATTTGGTCTTCTGCAGCATCCAGGGAAGTGCCCAGAGCTGCCAGAATTCCTCCCGAGCCCCCTGCTCGGGATCAGATTAAAGTTCAGGGCGACGGCAGGGGTGGTTTTGAGTTTTCCGAGAACATTATTTATACTGCGGAAAAGCGCCCTGCAGCCATCCGTCACCCCGGGGCTGACAGCTGCCTGGCGCTCCGAGGGCAGCTGAGCCGGCTGCCCGCCGGGCACGGAGCCCCCAGCCTGCCCCAGCAGAGGGGCACAGGGCCTGGCATCACCCCCAGCCCCACAGAGAGGGATGGCACAGCCCAGCTGCAGGATCTGAGCGCCCCCGTGCCTCAGTTTCCCCCGCTGGACAGCAGGGATGGGTTACTGGCCACAGAACTGCGAGGAGAGGAAGAGGAGAAGCCTGGGCTGGCATCCATGGGCAGAGCATGGCATGAAAGACAAGTAGCTGCATCCTGCCACCGAGCCGGGCTGTCCCTCTCCTCTGGAAAGGGCAGGGGCAGCAGCGACGGGAGCTGGCAGCGGCTCCAGGACCGGGGGTGGCACTCGGGTCCCCAGCAGGGAACTGCCCCAAGCGAGGGCTTGGACACGTCCCCTCGTGGAGAGCTCACACGCAGAGCTTTGCCACGGAAGGTGCCACCAAGGCGCCCACCTCGCCCCCCACCAGAGCCCCACGTTTCGGGGCTCCCACAGCCCTGAGGGTGGCTGAGGCGGCTCACAGGCTGCAGGGGCAGGGCCAGCTCGCCCCGCGCACAGCCCCAGCCCCGCTCCCCCGCAGCTATTCCAGGGCACGGCCGCACTTCCAGGCGCTCCCGTGTTCAAACCCGGCAGGCTCAGCCCTCGTTAGATAACACAGGCTGTCCCTGTAATCTCCCGGAAAAGGCGAGCCTGGCAGGGGAAGCGACACTCTTGTGACAGCCCGGGCAGGGATTCGGCTCCTGGGCTGTCCCCCGGCTCTGTCAGTGCCACCCCTCCTGTCCCTGGCAGGGCCTCCTCCCTCCTTGGCGCAGGGGACAGGCAGCTCATGGCGCACCGGGCCACTCTGCAAGGGCACCTCAGCCCAGGAGGGACCCAGGAGCGCCACAGGGATCTGCAGGAACCCACAGAGACCGGGGGCATCCGGAGAGACCCCAGGCAACCAGGGGTAACCCAGGGATGCCATGAAGGAGCGCCTGGAGAGAGCCAGGGCGTCCCCAAGGACCTGGATGGAGGCAGGGGATCAAAGAAACACCAGAGACACCATGGGGGACCCCACAGAGCCTGGGGGAGATGGGGAACATGGAGACACTCCGGGGGACCCCAAAGTACGTGGAGGAAAGGGGGCACCGGGAGGGACCCCAGAGAGCCTGGAGGAGATGGGGGACCCACAGACACCCGGGGGGGTTCCACGGGGCAATCCAGAGAAGATGAGGCACCCAGGAGGACCCCGGAGAGCCTGCAGGAGATGGGACACCTGGAGAGCCCCGGGGGCCCCGGCGGGAGATGGGGCTGGCGGGGCGGGGGCTGCGCCGGGAGGAGCGAATCCCCCCGGGGCAGGGAGCGCTGCGCGGCGCCTCGGGGGCTCTCACCGATTTGGGCTTCTTCTTGGGGGCGAGGTTGTCGTAGAAAGCCTTGGCTTCATCCCAGGGCCGGCCCGGAGCCCCGGCGGGGCCCGGCGGCTCCATAGCGCGGCGGCTCCGGGGCACCGGCGGCTCCGGGGCACCGGCGGCTCCGGGGCACCGGCGGCTCCGGTCCGTGCGCGGCGGCGGCTCCGCGCGTCCCGGGAGCTCCCGGAGCCGGGGCCGGCCCGGCGGAACGCGCTTTATAAGGCATCCCATGAAGCTCCGGGGTTTCAGTCCACCGGGACACGGATTAACCTCTTCGGGACCGAGCGCTCCTCGCCGCCGCCGCGCTCCCCCCGGCGATACCGGGGAGCTGCGGGGAACCGAGGAGGGAACCCCCGCTCCAGGGCAGAGCCAGCGCCGGGGGCAGCGAAGCCCCAGGAGCGAAGGGAAGGGGCTGGGGACAAAGGTGGCATCAGCAGAGCCCCGGGAGGACACGGAGCAGGAGGTGATGGGGCAGCCCTGGGGACACCAGCTCCTGCTCGTCCCACGCCGCGGCTCTCTGGGGTTTGGCCATCCTTGGGGAGCACAGGGAACAGCCCGAGGGTGGTCCGTGCTGGGAGCTGGAGAGGATGGAGCAGCCAGGGTGGTGGTAGCAGGGGAGGAGAGAGGCGTGGTGGGACCCTGCTCCGTGGCAGGGTGACCTGTGCCGTTCACTGGTTAATGGAATTAGTGCGGGTGTTAATTAAGGCTCTCCAGCCCCACCAGTGCTGGTGGGAGCAGCCACAGAGCTGCACATTCAACTCAGGATAAAAACTCCACCGCGACCAGCAGACCCCCAGAAGCCCCTGGGGAGCAGGGAGTGCATCCCAGAGACCAAAACCATCAGCCAGGAAGGGGCAAGGGATGGAGGATCTCACCTGGAACAGGGCAGCTCCTGGGGGGAGGTCACAGAACAGGGTTTTACCCAAAGCCCTGTGGTTTCACCCAAATCTCTGTGCTTCAGCTAAAGAACAACCCTCCCTACAGATGACAGCCTTGGGGACCCCCCGTGTCCCTGTCCATGGGACTGATCCAACCCCACCGCGCTCACACCGAGCTCCAAGCGGGAGAGCAGAGCCAGGGGAAGCTGTGTGCTGGTGAGCAGGGCTGGCTCCAGGAATCCCAAACCTTTTGGGAATTCGACATCATTTCAGCCTCACAGAGTTCCTGTCCCCAGGGCCTTTGCAGCTCCCTGCTGGGAAACACCTGAGCCACCTTCGGGGTGGCCCCAGGGAAGCGGGAGCTCGGAGAGCTCCAGAATCACCACCGAGGCTATTCCTGGAGTTCTCTCTAGAGATTTTGAGTTGCTGCCCTTTCAGGCAGCATCCCTGGCACGTCCCCAGCTCCCACAGGGTGGGGACAACCTGCCCCGTTCCCTCTTTGCCGGGCACTGCTGAGCTGCAAACTCACACGTGCGCTCCTGGAAAGCACAGCAGCCGAGCCCGAGGTGCAGAGCTCTCCCCTCAGCAGCACTCCTAAAAATACACTCCCTGCCAGCGTTTTGGCACCCTCCCATCCCCGTGCTCAGGTGCTGGCTGCTGCAAGACACATCAGGGCTGGGGAATTGCAGGATCCAGGTGGGATGGGGTGAGCTGAGAGCCAGCCCTGCTGCCCAGGAGCCAGCCCGGCTGCCCAGGATTGATTACAGAGAAGGATTAAAATTTGGTGAGAGCTCCTTAGCAACAGTCACCGTCTGTGCAGGGTGCTAAGGGAGAAGAACAGCCAGAGGAAAATCTGTGCGGGGAAGATGGGGGTGGAGAAAAGAAGGACAAAGATGCAGTAGGAGCAGGTCCCCAATGGAGCTCAGGACAAAGCCACCAGCCCTGAGGGAAGGGCACAGCCAGGGCCCAGCTCCTGGATGACACATGAAACCCATTTCCAGGGAAATTTAGGGTCTGGGCCTCCCCACCCCAAAAGTGACATTCCCTTCCCCAGAGCTGCCTGCACGACTGAAGGGTTTCACTCCCACCCACCTTCAAGGCTCCCCAGCCCGTGCTGTCCCCAGGGGTTTCTCCATCCCTTGGGGTGCCACAGGCTCAGGTGAGACCCCTAAATGATGCCCAGGAGTGCAGTGTTGTCACCTCACTGTCCCCAGCCAGCTGCCCCCCAATAAACCATTCAGGGGGGACACCACACACGGGGGGCAGTTTATTTTTCCATTAAAAAAATTGGTAACAACTTCACCATCTCCTAACAGACACCACAGCCATCAACACCACAACGTGCAGACTAAACACCAACCTGGGACAATATTCCTGGCCTGGGGCAGGAGGGGTGGGTGCAGCAGGCTGGAAGGGGGGGGAGGAAGGGGACAGATTTGTTTCTTGTGAGCTCAGAGCTTTGCCAGGAGGCTCAGCAGGTACAGGACCCATCCACGCCTCTCCACAGCCCCCACCCAGCACCCAGCTGTCCCCACAGCAGCGCCACACACCCCGGAGCAGCACCAGGACCTGCCTTCCACGGCCACGCTCCTGACCTCGCCTCCAGTTTGGGACCCCAGGTGCCACCTGAGGAAGGTCAGAAATGCTGCAGAGCACCCACGATGCTGCCAGGGCAGCTGTGGAGGTCACCCTCCTGATGGGATGGAAGGTGGCTTCTGGGATCGGGCAGTGGCCACATCCAGGGCTGGCTCTGCACACTTCTGTTCTCCACTAAAGTGTCCTGACCAACCCTGGCTGTTCCCAGCAGGAAAAGTGGAGGTGGAAGAGCTAAAGCCAGTGCAAGACCCTGCCCTGGCCCCTCTGGGGAGCCTTCCAGGGAATTGCCAGTGAAGGAGGGACCAGGAGCAGGACTTGAGACTTTTCAGCCTCCCTGGAGACATCACAAGCCATGAACAGGGCGGGGGGAACAGCAGAAAGGGCACAAAGTTGGTCTCCGTTAGGATCAGGGAATGGGCCAGGTGGAGCAGTGGGGGAAAGCAGGGAGGAGGCAGCAGGGCTGTGGAAACGGCTGGCCCTGGTCAGCCAGGACGCGCCAGAGGCTGCAGGGTGTCCAGCTCCAGGATGGGGGAGCGCTGACAGCACTCAGAGCACCCTGGGAGGGTGTGGAATGGGGACTGCCCGGGATGCAGCCGGAGCAGGGGCAGCAGGAGGAACGGAACGGGATGGGATGTGGCTCATACCTGGGGCCAAACGGGGGAAAAATGGGGATTGAAACCATCACAGGGGGCAGAGTTTGGCTGCAGCCAGTCCAGCCCTGAGCCCCAGGGCTCTATTTCTGCATGTCACACTGCAGGAGCAGGACGATGGAGGGGTCGCTCTTGGCGGCCTCCTTGAACTCCTCCAGGGAGATCTGGTCATCCTTGTCCTTGTCCATCTTTGTGAAGATCTTGTCCACTCGCTGCTGAGGCGTCAGCCCGTCTTGGTTCATCCTCATCATGATCACAGTCCCCACCATCTTGTAAATGGCCTGGAGAAAGATGAGAATGGGAATGAGAGGGAATGTTGGAAGGACAGAAGATCCCAGGGCAAGGCAGGGGACAGGCACAGGATTGCTGCTCATTGGGACCCATTTCTATCAGAGACACATCAAGCACCTTTCAGACAAGGCTCTGGGTAGGAAAACTCATTTTTATGGTGCTAAAAGGGACCCAAGAGCTGTGAAAAGCCTGGAAAAAGCAAACAATCCCTGCTGATTTGAAGCGCCAGTACCTCAATGATCTCCAGCATCTCCAGGCGCGTGATCTTCCCATCCCCGTCCAGGTCGTACATCTCGAAGGCCCAGTTGAGTTTCTGCTCAAAGGTGCCCCTGGAGGTGACAGACAGGGCACAGATGAACTCCCTGAAGTCGATGGTGCCGTCCCCGTTCTTGTCGAAGGTGCGGAAAGCGTGCTGGGCAAACTTGGAGGCGTCTCCGTAGGGGAAAAACTGCGGGAAGGAGAGAGGAGGGATTGAAGTGAGGAGGGAGAAGTTGGCACCGAGGCTGCACCTGAGGTGCTCCAGCCCCCCAGGCAGCACTCAGAACCCACGGCTGGAGCCCACCTTGATGTAGAGCTGCTGGAACTCCTCCAGGTTGAGGATGCCGGTGGGGCAGTCCTTGAGGAAGCCCTTGTACCACTGCTTCAGCTCCTGCTCGCTGAACTCCGTGCTCCTCACCAGGTCATCCAGCATCTCCGGGGCCAGCTTGCTGCTGTGCTTGCCCATGGCTGCCCCTGGAAAGGGAAATCCACACCAGGCTGGAGAAGGATGGTCGTCCCAGGCCCTCCTCCACCCTGGCAGCTGCGTGATCCCGCATCCCTCTTCTCCTTGCTGGAGCTGATCCACCTGGCTGGTGGGTATCCATGTAGGACAGCAGCTGTGGCACCGGGAATGTGGCTGTGGCCTTTGCTGCTGGAGATGTACAGGAGCTCGCTTTGGGCTGCAGGAAAACACTCCAAAAGCAACTGAAAAGTCAGAACTCTTCCCATGGCCTTTACCAGAGCACAACCAGACAATCCTAGAATGGTTTGGGTTGGAAAGGATCTCAGAGACCGTTTAGCTCCAGCCACACTGCCATGGGCAGGGACACCTTCCACCAGACCTTCCCTAGGGATGGGACAGGGAAGAATCTGCCATTAGAGCACATAAAAACCTCCCTGGCAGCATCGGCCTCACGGCATCCAGCTGATCACAGCCATGCCCAACCTGCTCCTGGCCAGCCCTCGGTGAGGACGGGGTCTGGCCAGGGGGCTGCCAGCAGCAGGGAGCCCTGGCAAGGCCCTGGTGTGTGGGCAGGAAGCGGAGCCGCTCCGATACGCGCCGTGCCCGCTCCCACGCAGCCTCGGCTGCCAGCGCCGCTCAGCCGGAGCAGCAGATGGTTCTCCGGGAGCTCCTGCAGCTTCTCTCTCCATGAAGTTGAGGAGAAGTTCACCTGGAGCCCAACCAAGCACCGTCTCCTTTCAGGGGTGTGATGTCCTGGCCGCGTGGGCTCGGGGCACGCGGGGGCACCTTGGGAGGGGTGACGGGGGGTTCCTCGTGCTCCCGGCCAGCCCCGCTCCCGGCGAATCCCACAGGCAGCGGCTCCTTCCTGCCCCATCATCCCACCAGCATCTGTCACCGTCTGCCGCGGCGGCACCGAACCCACCAGCCCTCGGCAGCCGGAGCCGAGGGAATGTCCGGACACCCACGGAGCACAAGGCTTCCCCAGCGACCCCAGCTCGGCTCCACGAGCCCCCCCAGCACCACGGACTGGTTCTAAATTGCTGGCATTGATTACAAACCATGCCAGGCACCGTGCATGGCCAGACCTGCCATGATCCGTGTCCTCCACACCTCCCACAGTCGCCCTGGCAGGAGGATGCAGCCTCTCACCTCAGCCCCCAAAGTGGCCGGGACTCCAGAGCAGCATCCTTTGGTCCACAGTCCTCGATTCCCTTTTCCAAGCAGTGCCCAGCCATGCCAGGGCAGGGAACAGCACCCGAAAGGAACACCACACGCTCACCCCAAAGCACCAACCGATCAGCGGCTGCCGGTCCCAAAACAGGACAGAGGGGCGTCACTACGGGTGTCCCCCCCAGGGCTGCACCCCGGGCAGCACAGAGCACCCCAGCCTCCAGCAGCACCCCTGGATTGGCACCCCAGGGAGCAGGGAAGGGGCTCGGGGGATGGATGGGGGCACGGGGATGCTCTCCCCACCCGCACTAGGGGACAGCTCCGGGCCACCGGCCCCGACACCCGCTGGAAGCGGCTCCCGGGAGCGGCTCCCGGCACCTGCCCCGACGGCGGCTCCGCACCGGGGAGCCGGGTCCCGGCCCCGCGGGTGCGGCTCCAGCCCCGACGGCCCTTACCTGTGGTGCGGCGCGGGCAGGTGGCGGCTCGGCGGGGCCGGGCGGGGCGCGGAGCCGCTGCCGGTACCGGAGGGGCCGCGGTCCAGCCGCCGGCTCAGCCCCCGCCGCTCCCGCCCCTCTTGTAGCCTCGGGCCCCCCGCCCCCCCGGCGGCGACGCTCGTCCATTGGCTGGGAGCGCTGTCAATCAACCGGGAGGGGCCGCGGGGTGGGGGTCGAGGTGGGATATGGGGGGTACAGGGGTGCTGGGACCGGGATGCTGGGGGATACTGGAGGTGGGATGCGGGGGGATGCTCGGACCGGGATGCAGAGGGATGTTGGCAGTGGGATCCCGGGGGATGCTGGCCGCACACTGCACCGGGGACACTGGGACATACCAGTGGCTCATCCCTTGGCAGAGCCGCAGCTGAAGCACAGAGGAGAGAGGGACAAGAAAACCACTTTGATCTCCAGAACCAAACGTGGAATGTTTCCATGGAGATCGCCGAGTGCTTTTCCCGGTGACCTTGGCATCCTGCTGGGATCCCAGTGCCACCCGGGCCCGGCCGCAGCTGCCCCTCTGCAGCTGGAGCCTGCGTGAAGCCTCCGGCCAGCCAGGGCTGCTCCCCATCCCATCCCCAGCGGGGCTGTGGGGTGCCGTGGGGTGCTCAGCCTTTCTCCAAGGGCTCTCAGCTACACCCGCCCTTGCTGCAGGAAGCAGCAGAAACTGCCCCAGCTGGAGATGAGATAGGGCTGGGTTACAAAAATCACAACTATCACAAAAATCGCAGCAGTGGGGCTGCAGGGCTCCATCACCCCGCACCTTGGGGGCAGGAGGGCTGGGATGCCCCACGGCTGGACGTGGCATCCCTGTGCCGTGTCCCTGGGCGGGGCTGGACCCACCTGGAACGAGGTGATTCAGCCCCACGGCTTTGGGTCGCCTCCACAGCCTCTGCTGGGCACGGGACACGGCTCAGTGTGGCCCCAAAGCCTCTCCGTGAGCGTCCCCGAGAGCTGGTGGGGATGAGCCCCCCCCAGCCCCGCTGCCGGTGCTTGGATGTGGAGTAGAGAAGACACCAATTAGCAGCTCTGCAAACCACCCGTGCCCGGCGGGCTCAGGGGGACTGAAAAATTAATGAGGGCTTAATTGAAGCAGCACAGGCTGCCAGGGCTGAGACCGGCCCAGCTCAGCGCATGGGAAGGGGGTGCTGGAGGGGCACGGGGTGGCTGGAAGAGGCAGGGGGGTGCCAGGTGACAGGGATGCCCTTGGGATGAGGATCAGGGTGACTGTGAGGTCCTGGGATGTCCTTTTTGGGGCTCTGGCACCCCGAACCGTGGTGCTGAGACGGTGCGTGGGGGTCATGGAGGGCTGACCACACTGGGCAGCCCTTCCCTCCCCAATCCTGCAGCAGCATCCCCCCAGCTACCACCCGCGGGGACAGAGCTGCCAGGGCCCCGCTGGTTCCTAAAAGCCTCCCCATCCAGCGGCTCCGTGGAATGCGAAGGGCTGCAGCTTCCCCCAGCGGCTACGGGCTGCACCAGCACGGCCCGGGGGCTGTGCCCGATGGGGGGGACCCCACAGCCCCCTCTGCCTCGGGCTGCTGCAGCCGGACCGGGGCTGTGGGGGGCAGGAGTCACTGCTGCTCATCCCAGAATCCCGACAGTCCCTGTCCCACTGCACTGCCGGGTCACCCGGCTGTGACACTCCCAGTGCTCGGGGCACTGGTGGCTCAGGCAGCCCCTCTGTGACCCCCCTAGCTCAAATGCCCCTGAAAAGGAGAGAGGAGCTGTTGTCACCTACCCCATGTCCCTGAGGGACACCTCTGGGTGCCACTGGGCGAGCTGGACCTGGGGTGGTCCTAGCACTGGGGATCCCTCTTGATGTCCCCACTGTGATGCCCTGGGAAAAGGGGGGAGTCAGGGTAGAAAAGCAGAAATAGCCCGATTTCGGGGTTCCCTTCCTCCCACATCACCCCCGCGGGAACAGCTCTGTGCTGGTTCGTGCCATCCAAACCCGTCCTGGCCCCCGTCGTGCCGGAGCTGATGGGGACAGAGGGTGCTGCCTGCCCAAAACAGGGGTCCCGGCACGTGGGTCTGGTTTGTCCTCGCTGCGGTGGCACCAGCTGGGGTCGGTGCTCGTCCCCCTCCCCGGAGAGGGGACCGGGGGAAGCGGTGCCACCCACGGGCTGGGGCAGGAGCAAAGGAATATCTGGGTTTTCCCTCCCCCTGCTCGAGCTGGGGCTGACTCTGATGCAGGGGTGGGGGGACCGTCTCGATGTCCCCGTGTCCCCCAAACCCAGGCAGCAGCCGGACCCCTGTCCCCGCCAGGCCGCAGAGCTTTGCCGGCCGGCACGCAGGGGGTTAAGCATCCCCGTCTCCCTCACACTTGAGACGTCACCGTCACCAGTGGCGTGGGGGGGGCCGGGGGGCTATGGTGGTCTTTGTGGTGCATTCGGCAGCTGGCGCAGGGCGGCTCACGCACACGGCGGGCGGCTCGTCCCCGACACCCCGCGCTCGCCAGCATCCGCAGACGCCCGGCCGCCGCCACCGCCTGCCCACGCCGCGGGCTCCCAGCGCCACGGTGAGCGCGGGCCGCCGCGGGCACGGGGACAGGGCTGCCACCAGGCCTGCGAGCAGGGCGAGGGGCTGGCTGTGCCCCCCCGGGGACCCCGCCAGCAGCGCCCCTCTTGCCGCTTTGCACCCCCAGCCCGCTGCTCGGCAGGGCTGGGGGGCGGTGGGGTGGGCGATGGGGTGGGCGATGGGGTGGGTTCGCCCCGCCTGGGGCTGCTGCTGCAGCCCCGCGGTGCCCCGGGTGGGTGCGGGCGCACGGGTGGGTGCCCGCCCGCGCCGGCGGGGTGCTGCGGCTCGGCTCCCGGCAGCCCTGCGGTAAATCCGGCTGCTCAGCCTCAGCCGCAGCCGCAGCCGCAGCCAGGCACAGGGGAGCCCCCCGCACCCCGCCGGCCCCGCTCGGGGGGTTCAGCCCCATGGAGGGAGGCTCCCACATCCCTCCGGCCAGGCAGCTCCCCAGACCGGGGGGAAGGGGGGGGTCACCGCGCTGAGAAGCCCCAACTCCACCCTGCCCCGGCTGATCCTGGGGTGGGATGTGGCCCCGGCACCCCAATTCCCGGGATAAGCTGTCGTCCCCCCCCCTCCACCATGGAAAATCCTTCAGGCACCGCGCGCCCGACCCTGCGGCGGCTGCGGCGGTGCCGGCGCGGCCATGGGCGGGGGGCAGCGGCAGAGGGGGCTCGGCGGCGGCGGGGGGCACCCGGCGGGCACCCGGAGGGCACCCAGCGGGCGGGGGGCTGCGGGGAGCGGGGCCAGGTCAGGGGGAAGGGGCAGGCAGCCCCTGGCCGCGGCTGCGGCGCTGCACCAGGCTGCGGTGCCCACGGCGATGCTGCGCCGGCAGCGAAGGGGCACAGCCCCAAAACGGTGACACCGCGTGGCCTGAGCCGGGGGCATCGCTGCCACTCCGGTGCGGCCAGCCCGGGCACTGCCGGCTCGGGAGAGGGGTGCTCCTGGATGCAGGGTTGGGCTCTGCTTGGAGCAGGAGTGGGGGTTCACCCCATCGGCTGGGTTGTCCCCGTGGAGGTGACACCCGCCGTGGGGTCTCCATGGGGCAGGATGCTCGGAGGGACCAGGGGGAGGCGACGGTGCGGGGAGAGGGGCAGGCTCTGGAGAAGGGCTGGGGTGCAACGAGGCCACCGCAGGCAGGGACAGAAGCCGGGGACATCTCGGGTGTGGCTGGGGACAGCGAGCCGGCTGTTCCCAGCCCTCCTGTGGCAGCACGTTCCTCTGTGAGCGCTCCCGGTTTGGGGGTGTCTCTCCCAGCGGATTTAGGGCGCACAATTCCCCCGGTTCAGCAGCGGGCAGCCCGCACTGGAGGGAGCCCCTCGCCCTTCCCCACAGCCTCCCTGGGAAGCCGTGCCGCGGCCCCCCGGGCAAGTGCCACCGCGGGGTTTGAGCACTTGGGACCAAGGAAACGGCGCAAAACTGGGGCTGAACCCCAAGCAGAGCCACCATGCCCAGCCCAGAGGGGGCTGCAGCAATCCCCAAACCCCCGTCTGGCACCGAACCCCTGTGCCACGGCTCTGGAGTCACCCTGGGGTGTCCTCACCCTGGGGACCCATCCGTGCCCCTTCCCTGGGCACGGGCAGAGTTCAGCAGTGACAAATCCCAGCCCCGAGCTGCCCGTCAAGGACAACGGTGGCGCGGGCACCAGGATGCCCGCACGCTGGTCACAGCCTGTGTGCCAGTGCCAGAGCAGAGCAGGTGCCAACCTCCCACCCCGCTGACTGCCCCAGCACCCCAGGGACCCCCCAGCTCCCTTCCAAAACATCCCAGCACTCAGCAGGATGAACCTCGGGGTCACTGCGCCAGAGCAGCTCTGGGTGTATTTGGGGTACCCCAGTTACCCCAAAACCAGCTGCATTTCAGCACTGGTGCAGCCCCAGTGTAAAGCCACCACTCACTGGGCCTGGGAGGAGGAGGAGGAGGAGGAGGAGGAGGAAGGCAGAGCCATCACTGTTGATGCCAAGGGTCTGCGCCGGGGCTGAGTGGGGAGCACGGGGCTGGGGGGGACCAGCCCCATTCCAGGCACGAGGCCGCCCCATCCCTCCCCCTGCTGCTTCAGCTCTCCCTCTCCCCCAGCCTCATTAATTAAACCCAAGCGCTTAATTACAACCTGCTGAGTCCCGCGGCTGCTTCCCGGAGCCTGCTGACACCATGGGGCCAATCCCGACCCCCCCCACATCCCTGTAGGAAAGGTGGGATGCAGGGAACTGGGGGAGCATCCTGTTGCCTGCAGGATTTGGGTTGTGGCTCCTCAGTGGCATAAAGGGATCTTCACAACAGAGAGCAAACCCAACCAGTGGAGCTGGGAAAGTCATCCCTGGGGATCTTGGCCTCTCCAAGGAGAGATGGGGACAGATGGCTCCACTCTGGGGTTGTCCCCGAGCTGCTGGCAGGTCCCACAAGGGGTGAAGAGGGACGGGGATGCTCAGCCCGATGCCTGGGGAGCTCCCGGTGGCAATAAAACAATAACCGAGGTAAATAAGGGGAAGGCCGGTGGCAGCATGAGATGGGGGGGGAAGATCCAGTGTCCCACCGTGCTTACCCCCCTAGTCACCCACCGGTGGGTCCCCAGGGCAGGGAGGTGCCCAGTGGGGTGCCCTGACCCTCTCGCCCTCCTGCCCGCAGGTCCCCGCCAGCCCATGAAGTGACCCAGGCGGGTGGCACAGCCCCTGCTCCTGCCGTAGCCACCACTGCCACACCAGGCACTGAGGTAAGGACCTGAGGCCATGGCCGTGGGGTGGGTGGGATGCTCTGGCACGGGCACCAGACCCCCAAACCGGCTCTGTGGGGCACAATTCCCATTTGGGGTCTTCCCCTGTCCGTGGGGGATGCCCAGCCCCATAACCCAGGGGAATGCCATGACCCCATGGGGGTCACCCGGGGCAGCCCCCCCTCCCTTGGGGGTGCCAGCGTGGGGGAACTGGGGTGTCTCAGGGGTGGCAGCATGGCCAGGGGTGCCCCATGGAGCACAAGGCTCCCAGGACCACACCCCGCTTCCCTCCCCACCTCTGGAACTGGCAGAAGTGCTGGGAGAGCTGTCACATTCCAGGCGATGCTCACAGCCGCGTGCCCAGCCAGGAGGGATCGGGGTGGGCACAGGGAGGTGCCGCGCTGGTGGCACTCGGGGGCTCGGGGGTGTCCGGCCGGTGGCACCGGTGCTGTTCCACTGTGTTCTGTTTCTCTCGCTCAGGTCTGCTGGCCATGGGCAACCTGATAAAGGTATTGGGCAAAGATTTAGAAAACTGTCCTCATTTTTTCCTGGATTTTGAAAGTAAGTCCCATGAGCAGGGTGGGCGTGGGGAGGGCGCCAGGGCTGCCACCGCGGCTGCTGTCCAGAGGATGGGGACAGGCACAATGTCCCCGAGCAGCCCCGTGTCCCCAGGTGCCTCGGGGCCCTGAAAAAGTCTGCAAAGTGGGGCGGGGGAGCGGGACCCCAGGAGATCCCCCATCCCTCAAAGAGTGGGGCGGACACCCTGGCTGAGTGGTGGGATGCAGGATGCAGCAGGACCCGGCCCGGGACCACCTCAGGCACACGCCCGCTGCTGTTAGCTGGTGGCACTGGTGGCCGTGTGGCATGTCCCGTGACACCGCCAGCACAGGGACAGCCTTGGAGGCTGGGAAAGGAGGAGGGGATGCTCCGTGCCACCTGCGCTGCTGGGAAGGTCGGTGCGGTGGCCGCAGCCTGCAGCGAGTGATGGGGAGCAGGGACCTGCCTCAGCTTCCCGTGGATCTGGGCCGGCGGACAGGAAAGGACAGCTCCCGGCCCCCCAGGCTGGACACGGAGGGGTACAGGAGACGGTGGCCACTGTGGCAGGATGCCAGACCGGGCACAGCCCCGGGGCTCCAGCTCAGAGCGCAGCTCAGGGCAAGAGCGAGGAGGGTGGCAACAGCGCAGCGGCGTCTGCTCGCCCCAGCTCTGGCCCCAGTTCCATCCCCAGCTGGGACAGGCCGTGCACAGCTCCCCACAGCACCTCTGGCTCCGGCACCCCCCAAAATACCCAGGGCTGGGGTCGCGCAGCCACCCCCTCCCACGGCGAGGGACTTTCCTGCTCCTCCTGGCTCCTTCAAGGCAGCACAAACTTTTCCTGCCTCCAGCCCCCTGGCACAAGGTCTGGGGGCTCCCCAGGACCCCCCGTTTCGGGGCTGGCTCTGCACTAGAGGAGGGGGATGGCTGTAGCCAAGGCTCCAGGGACTCCAGGGACTTCCCGGCGGCTTCTCCTCCCTTCGCTCCTCCCTCTCCATCACCCCATCCGCCAGCGCTCATCACCATCGGGGGGGAAGAGGCTGCACCCGGGGCCGGGAGCAGCCGCGGGGTCACCCCCGGAGCCCCCCGAGCCCCCGGGGAGCAGCGGGGGGAGGACGGGGCTCCGGCCGCCGCCGCTGCCCGCAGCCCAGCACCTCTTCCCCGGGCTCCACCTCACCATCATGCTTTTTTCCTCTTGTTTCTTCTCTTGCAGGTTTCACATGGGGAACCTTCTAAAAGTGTTGACTTATAACGAACTTGACCAAGGCCCTAATTTTTTCCTTGACTTTGAAAGTGAGATGGGATTTTTATTTTCCGTTTTCCGTTTCGTACTTATCCTGAGTTCCACATCCACACCATTTTGAGTTCTTGTCCCCGTCGCCCATCGCATCGCGCCCATCCCAGACGTCCTCTCCCACCTTTGCCATCCGGGGGCGTCCCCGGGGAGGGGGGCCAGACCCATGGCCGGGGGCTGTCGCTCCGCACCTCTCCCCCGGGGCACTTCGCAGCCTCTTGGGGCCGAGGGCTGCTCGGGGACCCCTCGTGGTGAGCAGGACGGCGGGCACAGGGCAGCCAGGACTCACCCCCACCTGCCCCCCCACTCCACGGCTTGACTTGAGCTCGGGCAAGGAGAACGGATCAGGGGGAGAACCCCGCCAGGAAGGGCTGCGGGCCGGCGGGGGAGCCGTGGGATGGGGTGCTGGCACCCCGCTCTGGCTCTCGCCGCCCCGGGCCCCGCTCAGAGCCCTCCGGGTTTCTCTCCCCGGGGCGCTGCCCTGCAGATGCGCAGCCGACGGAGGCCGAGACGGCGGTGTGGAACCAGGTGAACGCCGTGCTGGAGGAGGCACAGACCATCCTGGCCGAGCTGCAGTCCTACACGGGCGCCGGGCAGGAGATCCGAGAGGTGGGTGCAGCCCCGGCGCCCGCTGCCCGCGCACCCACCGTGGCTTGGGGCAACCGCTGGCGCTCTCCCCTCCCAGGCCATCCAAAACCCCGGGGACCTGCGGCTGCAGGAGCGCGCCTGGAGCGCCGTCTGCCCCCTGGTCGCCAAGCTGAAACGCTTCTACGAGTTCTCCCTGCGGCTGGGTGAGCGCCTGACCTCCCTTGCATTCCCCGCTGTGCATCCCGCATCCCTCCCGGCAGGCAGGAACGGGACCGGCTGCGGGAGTCCCGGCCGTGGAGTGTGCGCGCAGCTCGGGATGCTCAGCCGTGCCTCAGTTTCCCCTCGGGGGGTGGGGAGGTGCGGAGGGGGACCAGGAGTGCTCTGTCCCCAGAGAACGCCCTGCGGAGCCTGCTGGAGGCCCTCACGAGCCCCCCCTACGCCCCGACCCAGCACCTGGAGCGGGAGCAGGCCCTGGCCAAGCAGTTCGCCGAGATCCTGCACTTCACCCTCAGCTTCGATGAGCTCAAGGTGCCTCCCTGCGCGGGGCGAGAGCGAGGGGGGGTCCCCACACCGGGACCCTGTGAGCCAGCAGAGTCCCTTGGGACCCCTAAGCCTGGTGTGTCCCCCCCCCAGATGACCAACCCCGCCATCCAGAACGACTTCAGCTACTACAGACGGACCATCAGCCGGAATCGCATCAACAACCTGCAGGTGAGAGGACTCTGCTGGCCTCCCGACCAGGGGTGGCCTCCTCCAGGGATTCACAAGGCTGGGATGGCTCCGGGGGGGTTCAGCCACCCCAGTGACCCCCATCACCCTCCCCCCTGCCCCAGCTGGACGCAGAGAGCGAGGTGAACAACGAGATGGCCAACAGGATGTCCCTCTTCTATGCTGAGGCCACCCCCATGCTCAAAACGCTCAGCAATGCCACCACCAAGTTCGTTTCAGAGGTGAGGGAGGCTGGGGGGACCCTCAGGGCGGGGCGAAGCCCCCTCCAGCCACCATGCAGGGGGCTGGGGGTGGAAACAGCAGCCGGGAACTGTTGGGTTTCAGAACAAGACCCTCCCGATCGAGGACACGACTGACTGCCTGAGCACCATGGCCTGTGTGTGCAGGGTGATGCTGGAGACCCCGTGAGTACCCCACACTGGGGTTTGGGGGGACATCTCGGTGCTGGGGTCCCTCTGCCACCCCACCCCTTCCCCCAGGCTCAGCCAGCCTCTCTCCTGGCACAGGGAGTACCGGAGCCGCTTCACCAACACCGAGACCCTGCTCTTCTGCATGAGGGTGATGGTCGGTGTCATCATCCTCTACGACCACGTCCACCCCGTGGGGGCCTTCGCCAAGACCTCCAAGATCGATGTGAGTGCTCTTGGGGTCACAGCTGTGGGGTCACAGCCGTCCCGCTCGTCGCAGTAGCTGTGATCCCCGGGGTCCCCCTCCCTGGATTGACCCCATGGGGATGTCTCTGAGCTGCTCCAGGGGGGAGCTCATCCCCCTGAGCAGCGAGGAAGAGGATGGGGAGGAAGGGCCACAGCCCCCTGTGGCCCATCTGGGACCTCACAGCCCCTCTCTCTGCCTCCATCAGATGAAAGGCTGCATCAAAGTCTTGAAAGACCAACCCTCAACCAGCACCGAGGGGCTCCTGAACGCTCTGAGGTGAGACGGGGGCTTGGGGACACAGCGGGGACGTGGCGTCCCCCCGGCAGCGCTGCGGGGTGACAGCAGAGCGAGTCGGGGGCTGTGACCTGTGTCTCCTCCCCGTCCAGGTACACCACTCGGCACCTCAACGATGACACCACGTCCAAACAGATCCGGGCCCTGCTGCAGTGAGCGCGGGGCGGCCGCCGGAGCCGCTCGTCACCGTGTCACCGACGCCCATGACCATACAGCTCATTTTGTACCGAGGGAAAAGGGACAACGAGGAACACACGGAAATACCGAAAGCGAATCGGAACGGCCCCCTGGCCACCCCTGCCACGAGCTCCTGCCCCCCCCTTCCCACCCCCAAACCAGCACCCGCTCCTGGACACGAGGCGCGGATGGCACCGTGGAGACTCCGTGCCCGGGGGGGCTGGGGCCGGGCAGGAGAGACCCGGGCAAAGGGATGTGCTGATGGGGCTGGCAGCAGGGTGCCCATGGCACGGGGGCACCTTGGGGAGGGGGCAGGTGGTGCCCCTGTCCCCATCCTGGTCCCCGAGCGGAGGAGGAGGAGGAGAAAGAGGAGGAGAAGGAGGAAGAATCCCTGTGGATCTGCACTGACTCTGGAGGAAACGGCTCAGTCTCACCTGGTAGATTTTTAATATGAGCAATTAAATCCACACTCACCTCTTCTTTTCTACATTTTTTTTTGGGTGTGAAATAAAATGACATTTAATCTGTTCGTGGCCGGAGCGGAGCCGTCTCTGTCGTATCCCATCCCGCTGGAGGCACCCACCGAACCCCCCCCAGGGAGCGTGGTCCCTCTCCGTGACACCCTGTGGGACAAATCCCACCTCCCACAGTGACCGGGAGGGACAACAGCCCAGGGTGGCCCCCAGGGTGCCCCGAGTCTGCCCAGCAAGGGCCGCTTCCTTCCCCAGTGCCCCGGCAGCTGCAGACTGGGAGGACTGGGCGGCTGCTAGAGGCTGTGGCTGGCTGCCACGGGCCGGAGCCTTTGCCGGCAGATGGCCCTGTGACACCGCGACAGCGCAGCCACGCTGGCCCCACCCGTGCCAAGCCAACCCTGGGGGCACCCACTCGGCCCCGCACCCCCCCCCCCCACAGCCCCCCCGAGCTGAGGGAGACCCCCGCAGGGCAGAGCCCCTTGGCTGGGGCTGTGTCACCGCCGAGGGGACCCCCAGGACCGTCCTCACCGTGTGGCACAGGGCCCCTGGGGGTTTGGTGTCCTGCCAGCCCCCTCCTTCCCGCCGCCTTTCCCGCCTGGCACACGGGCACCGCTGACCCCCCCTCTGCCCTGCATGTCCTGGGGGGGCAACGGGCACCCCATGGGTGACACCACGGATGCAGAGCCCCGTGCAAGGTGACTCTGGCAGAGTCTGCCTCAGTTTCCCCTCTTCCCCCTCTGTGCGCTGGGGGGGCACATGGGCAGGGTCCCCACAGCCCCCCCGAGCTCTGGACCCCTCTGGAATTCCTCAGGGTGCCACCATGGGGTCACCCATCCCACCCACCTGCAGCCCCCATGTCCCCATGCGTTCGTGGAGCCCCTCCCCAGCCACAGGGCTGCACAGGGAGGGGACAAAGAGGGGGGGACAGCCCCCAGCCCTTTGGAAACTGGCATTTCCTGGGCCCGGTGCCAGGATCCAGCCGGGCACGGCCGGGTTTGCCGCCAAATTCACCGAACTCCCGCGCGGGGTGGGACAGGGACGTGCTCTTGCACAACCCCAGCCAACAGCTCCTTTTATTTTTAGGCTCTTGCAACGTTTGACTTTGCCACAGCCATCTGAAACGCTGCCAAGGCCTCGGCTGGGCCACAGGCTCCCCAACATCCTGCCCTGCTCCCACGCCGCTTCACGCCCCAGCCGTGCCTCAGTTTCCCCGTTAGTTCCTTTGACCCACCCAGCTCTGCTGAGCCCAAATGGACCCCGAGGGCCCCGTTAAGTCCCACCGGTGCTCCACAGCACAAGGATCCCACCTGGGAGCTGAGGCTGAGGCCAGGCCACGGCTCAGTGCGGCGGTTGCAGCTGCTGCGTGTCTGCAGGAGCCGATGTCCCCAGGTGACACCGTTCCCCAGATGGTCCCTGGCCCGTCCGAAGAGTGTCCCTGCAGTGTGGGAACTGGGCTGGGAAGAGCCAGGACAGCGTCACCAGCCGGGACCGCCAACAGGAGTCAAGGGACAGCCGGATCCTTTAAAGCCACCAGTGAGCACGGGCACAGACACCAGCTGGTCACCGGTGCTGGGAGAGGTGGCAGCTGTGTCCCAGTGTCCCAGTGCCGGTCGGGTCCTGGCACAGAGCCCATAAGGTCCCCCCCCGTGGTGCCCCTTGCATGTGAAGGGAGGAATGAGGCCAAATTTGTGCCACATCCCAGCCCTGAGTGTCCCCAACACGGCACCTCTCCGGGCAGAGTAGGTGGCACATCCGACCCTGGCAAAGAGCAGCACTGCAGGGATGAGACATTTCCTGTGGGATGGGCACATCGGAGCAGTTTAGAGCCAGAACAGGGTGAGAAAAGGGAACTGAAAGGGAAGTGCGAGTCCTCGATCATCACAGACACATCTGAGCTCAGAGCCCTGGGGACAGCGGCCACCCCTGTGGGCAGCAAGTCAGAGGCAGCTCGGAGTGGAGCCCTGGCAGGGGCTGCTGGAGCCACCAATGGGATGCAGATGAGGAGGTGCTGCCCCCGCACCTCTCACTGCTGGCCACGAGGATTTGGGCTGCCACGGTGCCAGGGGGACCCCTGGGTCCACCTCTGCTCTGCCCGGTACCAGCCTTGCCAGCAGCCTGGGGCAGGAGCACCATGTCAAAATGCCAGTGTCCGAGCGAGGGACAGGCAGTGCCCCTGGGATGGTGCCCTGTCCGCAAGCACACGGTGCTCCTCCAGCTCAGGCTCTCGGCTCGATGCTCAGCCACACCAAGGTGCCGAGGACTTTAATTGATGGCGAGCCAAGCCACGCCGGGCCTGGACTGTTTTCTAATCCCAGTGTAATTAATGACCTTATCTTTGGCCAAAGCCATTTAGATTAAGTGGCTGGTGTGATGGGCTCGGCGGCTCCGGCTGCACAGATGGAAGAGCCGCGTTTGTCTGGGGATTAGCGGAGGGCAGATGGAGCCAAGTGCCATTCCCCATCCCCAAACCTCCCGGCACCGACAGCAGCCTGAAACCTGAGACCACAACAACTTTCTCAGCGAGCCCTGGCTGGGACTGGCGAGCGATTCCTGCATTGTTTGTCCCTTCTGCAGGGCCCAGAGCAGCAGGAGGAGGAGGAGGAGTTGTGCCAGCACCAGGAACTGGTGTGACCCTGCCAGGAGCTCGATCCCAGTCCCTGCTGGAGACCTTCAGACAGCAGAGATCCAACACACCAAGGACAGTAACCTCCCTCGGAGAGCAACCCACGGCAGAGATGCTGCCCTGGCTCTGCTTAAATAAACTTCGTGCCATAGTGACAGCCCCACCTCTCTCCAAGGAGGAAAACTCACCTGTGTTGTGGTGCTGGCAGGATCAGGGCGTGCATCCTCCTTCCCCCTGCAGGGACAAAGAAGTGTGGCACACCCTGTCCACCTGGGAGCCGCTGCCCTCAAACCAAGGGGGAAAAGGCCTGGGAGCCCCTGCCCCTCCCTGCTCAGCACAGCCCATGCTGAGCAGGCTCCTGAAGAGAACAGGCTACTGTGGAGGAGGAACAACATGTATCCGAGGGGATAACAAAGTTCATATTAAACCGATTAAGGATATTTAATCCATTTCTAACACTGTGGACATCTGACTGCACTCAGGAGCCAGAGCAGATAATCCCAGCCCTCCTTCCCATCGATCCTGGCCTGGCCTGGGGGAGATGACTCAACATCTCAGAGCTCTGTCACAACCCAGCTCAGCACACGGGTGGTGAACGGGGCTTCATTCCCAGCTCACACCTCGTCCATCCAGGCTGGGAGAACACAATTCCATGCCATGACCTCATGGCCGCATGCTCCAGCACTGGGCTGAGCCCACATCCATGGGTTGAGTCAGCACAGATGGCAAACAAGTCTGGGCTGGAGAAGAGGGCTCAGCTGGCATTGCACAGACCCAGCAACACAACCACAGTGCCCAGCATTCCAAAGCCAGTGCCCAGCTCTGCCCAGTGCCAAATTCCCAGCTCTTCCCTGCACGTTCCCTGCAGTCCGAGCTCCCACACCCCATCACATGGCCCGAGGAGCCGCCCCACGGAGCGCTGCAGGAATAATTCCGTGCCCAGGAACACAAACTGGAGGTTTAATCTAATCCCCACCAAAGCAGGAATCTCCAGAGCCCGCGCCGGCAAATCCACCCACGCAGCCCTTCCCTGGCAGGATGAGGCCTGGCTCTTGCCACATGGTGCAGCACGAGGGAAAACTTGTGCTCTACCAACCCCAAACCCTCCCAAGGTTTGCATTTGCCAGGAGAATCCCCAAGGCCCTGCAAAGGCTGTCCTGGTTTCACCAGAGCACCATTCCAGGCACAAATGGCACTCGCATCCCCCAGGAACACCGGGACACCAACTGCCTGGTGGGCACCAGGAATTTACTGCTCAGTAGCTTGGATTCAAATTCAGGGCCGGTTCCCAGTGCCAAACCACAGTGTAACCCCCTGGGAATTCTGCCTTAACTAGGACAGGCTCATCTGTTGCAAACTCGATGAGATCATTCCCAAGTTCCTGTTTAACAGGTGCCAGCTCCTCCTGCACCTGCTGTGTGCACAGGGCTCCCTGCCCCCACCACGCTGGGAACATCTGCTCAGCTCCCTCAGGAGCTGTGGAAAAGGTGACTGGGAGAAGGAACCAGACCTGGATCTCCTGCCCTGTGCCCAGAGCAGGGAACCGGGGCCAGGTGGAATCAGAGAGCAAGGAAACGGCGCTTGTTAACAGGGAGGGGAACCCACAATAATCCTGCAACTTTATTTGCATATAAAAGAACAAAAAAAAAATATCCTCTCCACAATAAAGGCAGCCAGAGCTCGCTCGGCTCCGGAGCTGCACTCCCAGCCAAGCCGGAGGAGTCGGGGTATTTCTGTCTCTGAGATCCACACAACCACATACCAGCAGCTCAGCCATTCCAAGGATGCATCTCTGGCAGGAATTCACACTTTGCATGGGAGGACGCTGTCAGCAGCCTTGCCCCGGGGCCCAGCCCTCTCCAGGCAGGGCTGGGGGAGCATGGGAACGCAGCGGGATGAGGCCACATGAAGAGGATCTGAAGAGGATCCGACGCAGCCGACAGCCTTTGTCGTCACACACCTGCCTCATCCCGAAAAAAAACGACTCGGCTCCTTGGTTCAAGGCTGCCCAGGACTAAGGAGCTTCCTCTCCATGCAGGTGGATGCACAGCTGCTCCCTTCTCCAGGCCTAGGGCAAAGGCAGGCTGCCATCCTTGTCCGAGGTCTCTGCGTCCCCACTGTCCCTGATGGTCCCTCCGGCATGGCCGGACGCCTCCAGCTTCCTCCTCTTCTTCAGGTGGTGCAGGTGGGATTTGGACCGAGTGTGAGCTGGAGGAAGAGGCAAACAGAGCGTTTGATCTGTGGAATCTGGAGGAGGGAACGGCCGATCCCCCCACGCAGGGCAGAGCACCCTCCCTTCCCCAGCCTCCCACACAGTTCACTACCAAAGAAGAGTGAACTCCCCAACCCTGCCCTGGCTGTTCCTCTGCACGCTTGCAGGCCAAACTATCAGGGCTCAGAAGGGGACAAAGCTCCCAAACCTCCTCAGGAAGGACTAAGAGAAGGAAAAATCCTGGTTCTGCATATGCTGAAGATTTCAGGTTGTCACTTCCAACCAGTCTGCTCCCAAGCTCTCCCAGGAGGAGGGAAAGTTTCCAAAGAGGTGGCACTTTGCAGGCTGCAGGCGAGGTTGTGCAATTCCCTGCTCCCCATGGAGCGCTGCCAGGATCATTTGTAGGACTGGATTCCTGCACCACAGCACTGGGAATACCCTGTGCATCCTACAGGGCAGCCAGGGAAGAGCCTGGAGCGTAATTAAACTTCTGAATAACTCCAGGGCAATGCCCCAGCCAGGAAAGCACTGCAGCAGGAGTCAGATGGGAACAGAGGGGTAATCCCAGGGATTCAGCTTGGAGCAGCAGGAGCTGCATTTCTCTGTGAAATCACATCCTTAAGGACAGCCAAACCTCCTTATCAGCGGTTTTATCTCAGGGGAGGCTTTGTCTGACCACCTTGGTGGGGCGGTTTTGCCATTTCCAAGAGATCAGAGCAGCAATTAAAGCACAAACTTTTCAAGCAGGGCCTTAATTAAACGAGGCTATGTGCTGGCTGAATCAAGGCCCTCGGGTGTTTTCCAGCCATCCTTTTTTCTGCCAAAGGATGAAATCACATGCAAAGCTGCTGCTTTATCACAATGCTGGAGGGTCACCCTCAGCCTCAGATAAAGCCTCACCTCCTGCAATTTGTCACAAGCAACACCAAAGCTGCAGTGGCTGAGGAAGCGCCAATTGCTGCTGCCATCTGGGGAGTTGTGCTCTTTAAGTCCATATAAATTGTAAAACCAGGTAAAATTTTAAAATCCCCCAGAGCCAGCAGGGCACTGGGAAGCAGTTCCCGAAACTATCTGCCACCTGACCTAAGAAAACAGACCAGAGTGCAGATCCACCCAGCTCCCACGGCTGTTCTCGCCCTCCTTTTCCATTCTGCAAGCAGAAGTAACAGCCAGGATTTGGAGCATTTTTCTCCCACCATCTGGGGATCCGAGCCCAGTTCTGCTGGATACAGAGAGTAACAGCTGGTCCTGGCTGAGGGAGGCATTGTCAGCATCGATTGGTATCTGGGGTGACATCCCTAAGGACCTGGAGCTGCAGCTGTGGGGTTTGGGGGGAACCTCGAGGAGCTCCCGCTCAGTCACAGAATTTACTGGACCTAAAGGATGACAGGGACCCCGACAGCTTTCGGTTCTGGACAAGCAGAGCTCCTTCCAAGCACCTTCTGAGGCAGCTGAGACCGGCTAAAATAACAACTGCACTTAACTGATCTCACTGCAAGGAGCCTCCTACTCAGAGCCAGCTCCCGGCTTTGCTTTCAGCACTTCCCCGGCTCAGGAAGGAATAAGCAACTCCCTCAAACCCAACGAGCTGGGAAATTTATCTTTGCATTGTGTCTGCATATGCTGGTTTTGGCTGGGGCAGGGCTGATTTCCCTCACAGGAGCTGGTCTGGGGCTGTGTTTGGATTCGTGCTGAGCACAGGGTTGATAACTCGGAGATGTTTTGTTATTGCTGAGGAGTCCTGGAACGGCGTCAAGGCCTTTTCTGCTCCTCACAGCAACACAGAGGGGGCTGAGGGTGCACAGGGAGGTTGGAGGGGACACAGCTGGGAGAGCTGACCCCAGCTTACCCCAGGGATATCCCACACCACACGGCTCACACTTCCTGAGGGGAAGAAAGAGGAAAGGGGCGGACATTGGAACGATGGAGTTTGTCTTCCCAAAGTCATGTTAGATGTGATGGAGCCCAGCTTTCCTGGGGATGGCCGAGCACTGCCCAACCATGGCAAGCAGTGAATTAATTCCTTGTTTTGCTTTGCCTTCCCCATTTAACTCAGCCCCTGAGTTTTCTCACTTTTACCCTTGCAGTTCTCTCTCCCAGAGACAGAGAGAGGGCGAGTGGCTGTGGGGGGCTCAGATGCAGCTGGGGTTAAACCATGACCCTGCACATCCTGAATTTGGGCAACACGTGGAGATTTACCAGTTTCATTTCTGCAGCCAGTTTCTCCACGACTTTTTGTTTCTGGCTCTCAGCATGAGGCTCCCAGCACAGATAAATTCACTGACTTAATCTGATTCCAGCTGAGCTCTTTTAAAGTAAGTCTATTGAAAATAGAAAATCCCTTTCTGTTACTATTACAGCTAGGAATAGTTTGAAAAGAAAAAAAATCCACACACAAATAGGAAATATTGGAGCAAAACTGAACTATTAAAAACATGAAGAAACTTTCATTCACACAACAGAATTTTAGGAGAGATCTGATCCGTGCTTTTTGAGGAAGCATCCACAGCATTGTAAAGGACCAAGAGCCCTGACTAAACACAGCAGCTCTGAGCTTGATGCCACATTTAGATCCCTGGTGTGATGCTCTCTGTGTTTACTGGGTGCTGGGACAGGGGGGGAGAAGCCCGGGGGAAGGGGGGAATTCCTGACAGATGGTTCCTGTGGCACAGCTCCTGCAAACGGCTGCAAACAATCCTTGAAAGGCCAGGATCACGAGCTGGGGGTCATCTGGGAGCTGCTCCATCCCTCCACAGCCCCCCCAGGTGCCCCCCTGTCCCCTGTCTGGGCCCTACCTGCCCACTCCCTGTCCCCGATGATGAGTCTGTCACAGAGCTCACACACGCGATGGCTCCGCTTGTTCTCGTTCTCGTCGTGCTCCATCCTCAGGGGCTCTGCTGGGGGCTCACGGCCCTGGAGATCAAATAATGCCTCAAATTGGTCTCTGACACGAGAATTTGCCTGTCTGTGTTCACTTTCATAGATGGGAACTTGCCGGACTCAGACACTGAGGTTGGCAAGGCAGACACCGGAGTTTTACCAAGTGCAGCACTGGGCACTGGGAAAAATGTTCAGCTGAGACAAGAAACTCCTTCTACTGGCAAGGAAATGCCAAGGCTGGGCATGTGAACAGCCAGCCCTGCTCAAGGGAGAGACTGTGTGCCAAATGAGGGGGCCTGGAGACCACAGAGAAGTCAGTGACTGCTCCTGTGTTAACCCCGGCTCCCCAGTACCTGGATGAAGCTCTCCACGATCTCCAGCGCAGGTTTCAGCACATCCTCCTCCCACCGCTGGAGATCAGACACCTCCAAGCCATAAACTGGGGGCACGTTGGGCCCAGGACCTACAGAAACACAAGGAGGCAGGTCAGCACCAAAAACACCCAGCACCCCCTCCCAGCACCCAGGGGGAGCAGAGGGATCTGCTTTTTCCTATCAGCATTCAGAAGCCAACAGCACCAGGCTCTCCAGAGCCAAAATTCTCTCCTGCAAGCAGCAGGAACACCGCAGGACTCAAGGAAGCATCTTCACAGCTGGCTGCCTTCAGGAGAGTGTTCTGGAATCTGAGCATGCCAACAGCCCATCACAACAACAACCACCTCACCCCAGGCCTGGTCCACAGGAGGCTGAGGGGATGAAAGAGCTGGATCCAGGCACAGAGCCACCACACCAGGCTGACAAGGAGATGCAGGCACGGGGCCTGGATGAGGGATCTGAGCCTGCAGATTCCCACTCAGACGTGGAATGGATTGTGCAGGGGCTGATGCTCCTGGTTGCTGGCAGCAGGAGATGCTTTACTAATGACAAGGGACAGGTTCACAGCCACCCCTCTGGCCTCCCCTGGCCCAATGCCTGCAGCCTGGACAGGGTGAAACAGCTGCCATCAGAGAGCACCTGCTCCCTGGGTGACCTGGCTGCTCGCCACGGCTCACCTGCCCTCTGTGGGCACCTGGCTGTCCCTGCCCAGACAAAGCCATCAAAGGCTCCACGTGCCAGTCCCCAGCAGGTGCTGGTTTTATTGCTGTGCCCACAAACAAGCCCCTGACAGGCCCATCTGAAGCACACCTGCCACCAGAAAGGTGAGCCGAGCCACCCAGCACATGGCTCCGGGAAACCTCCTGCACCTCCTTCAAAGTCCATCTTCTTTTGACTCGAGTTTCTCCCTGCCTTCTCTTTTTTTTCTTTTTCCTTTTTTTATTATTTATTTTATTGTTGTTTTGCCCCTACTGAGCACCTTTCAACAAGTGCCCGGCTCCCAGCTGCTGCTGCTGGCCCTGCTCCAAGGCTGGGGCTGGGATGGGGAAGTCCTGCTGGCTCCCTGCCACCGCAGAGAGCACGGCCCGGGCTCGGAGCAGCCACGGGGCTCCTGCTCCTGATCTGGAGGGCAGCTGTCAAATGGGCTTTTCTCCCTGCCAGGAGCATGTGTGGGTGCGTGGGGACCCCCTCCCTGAGCCCCTCAGGAGCATTTGGCAGGATGAGCTGCGGGGATGCCGTGACCATCATCATCTAGCGGTGCCCGACACGGAGCTGAGCCTCTGCCTGGGATTTTATCCCTCCTGAGGGTACTGCTGCTGGGAGGGGATGGGGTACAGGGGCACAGGGGAGCAGCAGCTGGCTCCTGAGTGTCTGGGATGAGAGGCTGTGGGCAGGACACATCTCAGGAGGGGCAGGACATCTGCTCTGCAACCCAAACCAGTGGGACAGAATGGGGAAGAGCCTCGTGGGTGGATGGGGACACTGGGTGGCTCCTGGAGAGGTCTGGCTGAGAGCAGACTCCCAAACACTGGCTGTCCCAAAGCACCAGTGTCCCCCTCTGGAGCTGGAGTGGGGGATGAGGAGAGGTGGGAACAGAGGACTCACGTTTCAGGAAGCGGTTCCGGACCCATTTGTTCTGCCTCCGGGCGTATCTCTTGGTCACCTGCTTGAGGGCCTGGATCCCTTTGGAACAGAGGGATTGAACAAAAGAAGAAAAACCCCAAAGGTCAGTGAGAAGAGGCTGTTGGCTCCAGGGGAGAGAAGTCACACAAGAGAGGATTTTGTGCTGGGTGGCACCATGAGAATTATTCCTCCTGTCAGTCTGGGGGTCTGTGCCTGCACTGAGGAGAGGCTGAGCCCTGACACACAGTGGAGGGGCAGTGGCAGCGTGGGAAGGCTGGACAAGGTACCCCAAATATCCCTGAATAAAGAGTGGCTGGAAAGACCCCAAACCCTCCACCCTGAAGCTTTTAGCAGGTAACCTGTTGCTCTCATAATGCCCAATTCTCTGCACAAATGGAGCCCAGGACTGCTCACTCCACCCATCAGAGGATGATTTTCCACTGTACAACTGCTCAATATTTAGCACCAGGCTTATCAAATCCCTCCTAATCATCTCCTGAGCAGACACAACAAGCTCCTTCTGCATCAGACTTGTTTTCAAGCCTTTTATCATTTCTGTGGTTTCTTCAGTCTCCACCTCCACACTGAACCCTCCTTGGCACAGATGGACTTTGCCTGGGCCCTCCTGTGCTGAGAGCAGCTCCCCTCCAACATCAGCCCAGACATTCCAGAACGGAACACACCATCACCAAAGGGTGCATCCCTGCTGACTGATCCCCACATTCCTTGTCACCACAGGGCTGCTGAAATGCTGAGTTCTGCTTCATTACTCCTTTCCAGCCCTGCTCTCCACAGCATTCACACCCCAGCTGGGATCCCATCACCCAGGTGGACCTGCTCCAGATCCCAAGCCACGCAGTGCCCTGTACATCTTGACACGAGCCCTGAGGAGAGGGAGTGGCTGCTCTGGCTGTGCTCAGAGATGCTCTCCAAGCACTGGAAAAGGAGCCCCTGCCCCTCTGGGTTGGCAGAAGTGGGAAATGCAGAGAGAAAGGTGCAGTTGGGGCTGTGACCTTGGTTTAGACCACCTCGTGGTGTCACCTGGAGCTGTGTGGGGCACACAGGGTGCTCCTCCCACCTTTTTCCAGCAGCAGGGCACTGGTCTCCGGTGAGCAATTCCCTTCACTGATGAGGTACTCATGGAATTCCTTGAAGCCAATGGACTGGAAGATTCCATGCTGGTAATCCTGCCTGGAGAACCAAAGGGTCACAGCCGTCTCCTGGGGAACAGTGGGAGACCTCAGAGGGAGGAGCAGAGAGGATCTGGCTGCTCACCCACCGGTTCTCTGCCACCTTCTCCTGGTTGTAGCGGCGGTGGAAGTCCCGCAGCTCCTCCAGCAGCCCTGCAGCCACCATGTCATCCACCCTCTGCTCCAGCCGGGCATCCAGAGCTGCAGGAGGAGAGCAGGACACGCTGAGCCGCGGGGAGCTGTGCCCTCGGGGGGCTGCACAGCCTGCCAGGACATGAGTCAGCACTGCCAGGCTGCTGCTCCACCTGAGGAAGGCAGAGCCCGGCAGGTCAGGGGAGTTCTCTGTCACACCCACTGATGCCAGAGGAATTGCTGCCTTCTCCAGGGAGGAGGCTGGGGCAGGAGCAGGGATCAGCCCTTCCTCAGCCAGCCAGGAGCCCGCTCTCACCTGCCTGGTCTGCGTGGAGCCACAAGATGCAGGAATGTGGGTATTTCAGGGGCCCACCTAAGGGCCCCCCACCTTCCTCCTCCTGCTGCTGGTGCAAGATTTCACTGTGGGGGATCCCTGTCTCTTCAAACACTTGGAGGCTCCTGGAAGCAGAGACACGCAGAGCTCAGAGGCTGGGTGAGAAGGAGCTTTCCCACTGCCCCAGCAGCCCCGGGGGCTCCAGCACAGGGAACCGCAGACACTCGCCGAGATCCAACCCTCTCATGTGGGGGGAGGGCAGGTCCCAGCCCCCTCCCGTGCCCGGCATCCGCGCACACCCAGGTCCTGGGGGTGCAGTGCTGGCACCCGAGGAGCCCAGAGCACAGCCACCCGCTCCTGCCTGGCACCGGGACAAGCCCTGCAGGGGACAGGGATCTGGCTCCAGCCCTGCCCTTTCCAGCCAGGCAGGGCTGCAGGGAAGGGACCAGCGCTGCGATGCTGCCGTGGAGCTTCACCACCAGCCCAGCCCAGCCCAGCCCAGGCAGGGAGGGAGGTGCAGGAGCTGTGCTGGTGCCCAACCCTCCATCCCCCTGCACCGTGTGAATGGGGTGGGCGGTGCTCTGCTCCCCGGGGCCAGGGCTCGGCTGGGCCGGAGCAGCAAGCCTGGTCTTGCTGCTGTGCTGTTCCCACAGAGCTCAGCTATGTTACTCAGCCAGCAGGGCAGCTTGCGCTTTAAATAGCTCCAGACAAACCCTGCTGCTGCTGGGGCACGGAGTGGGAGCAGCCCCAGAGCACAGCCCAGGACCCCAAAGGCAGCTCAGGCTGGGGCTGCGTGGCCAAAGGGCTCAGATCCCAGGGAGTCCCTGGTGCCAGCGCTCCGAGCACTGGCTAAGAACCCAGGAGCAGCCAGCTGGGGTGGGAGCGCCCATCCTGCCATGCTCCCAGGCACACAACTCCCTGGGAAAGGGGTGCTGCACCCTGGCACCTCCTGCCCCTGGCACACCGAGCTCACCTGGCCACTTTGCGCTTGTCGTGGGGGTGCAGCTTGGCCGCCATCTCCGGGTCCACCTGGCTCAGGCGCTGGTGGAGCTCAGCACTGTCCAGCTGCTCCAGCTCCACTTTCCTGTCGCTGGCTGGCCTGGGGGCAGTGCTGGGCTTCTCCTGAGGGGCACAGGACAGCCCTGAACCAAACCCTGTGCCAGGCCAGTGTAAGCAACAAGATCCCCCAGAGCCACGGGGTGAAGGAGGGGCTTTAGGTTCTCCTTGCCCCACTCTAGTGGGGACAGCACCATGCCCAGTTGCAGGGAGTCTGCCCTAAACACGGGATTCACCCTTTCCCAAAGGGATTCACAGCCCCCCACAGTACCTTGGTGTTGATAAGGACCTTCCAGAGCAGGGACTCGATGTAGTAATTAGTTCCTCCCACAACAATGGGGATCTTGTCCCGGGCAAAGATATCTTCAATGTGCCAGAGTCAAGGAGTGTATGCAGAGGTGCAGAGCAGGGGGGGAGGGCTGTGGGGAGCAGCAGCCTGGGGCTCAGATCCCACTCTCCCAGCCCCAGGGAACCAGTGAGGCTGCAGGACAGGGTTAGAGGTGTCCCTCATCTCTCATTATCCTCTGTCACCTCTGCCAGCCACCATCAAAACTCAGGAAAACTCCCAAGACTGCAGGGAGGGCAAAAGCCAGCAGAGACCTTCCCTGGGCTGTCCCGAGCATTAGCTGGGTAAAAGAAGCCCCAATCCCCTCTCACCAGCAGAATCCTCTGAAAAACCAGAGTTAGCTGGGATGTGGAGAGCCCAAACATTGCTCCCTCTGGCCAGGGAGGGGGGAAGCCCATTGCTGCTCAGCCAGGCAGGCTGCAGCACGAAAGGATATCAGAGGCACGGCTTTGTCCCTGAAATCCACCACGGTGTAGTTGGAAACAAGGGGATCCACAAAGCTGATCATGTGGTGTCTGCAGAGACGCTGCTCCTGCGGGGAAACCTTGTTGGTGATGATGTCCAAGCCCTTGTACACCTGGGGAAGAGAAGAGCCCATCCTTCACCTCTGTGCACTCACCACTGCTGCTTCCCCCACAGGCAGCCTGGCCCAGCCACCCCTCCCAGCCCCTGCTGGTTTCTGGAGCAGGCAGGGGCACAGCAGGGGCACGTGCCACGTTCAGGCAGGGCAGCAGGAACCCAGCCAACACCTGCTCCTGCCAAGGCCAGGCCGCCTCTCTCTGGTGTTTGTTCCTGCCCACAGGAGATGAACCGTTGAGTCCAACCGCTCGTGACTGCTTTCCTGGTTTGATAGAACCCTGTAATTAGGGGTGGGAGGGCTGATTGAGCGATCAGAGAGCAGAGGCAGAGCCTGGGCAGTGTCACCAGCCCAGCACAGAGCTCCCAAATGAGGGCCTCCAAGCTGCTACCTCCTCAAAGCTCAGGTGTGCTGTTCTCCAAACGTTTCCAGCACAGCGCGGAGCCTCGTGTGGGAACAAGGATCGCTGCTTCCTGCAGCACCCAGAGATGTCTGTGGATGCAACTCACAACTCCATGGAGCCTCCTGAACACACACAAACAGTCTCAGCTCATGCACAGCTGACGCACTGCCTGCTCTCATGGATTCAGCCATGCCAGGGGAATGAGGCACTGTCCTGGCCAAGGTACCAGGAGCCACTGCTGAGCACAATCAGCAGCATCTCACATGCCTTCATTCTCAAGTTTGGGATACACAGCCTGGGAGAGCGCTGCTGAGAGATGCTGGCCCTCAGCTGAGAGCAGAGCAGGGAGAAAAGCCACCCAAACCAAACCCTCAGTAGCATTCCTGGGAAAGAGCCAAGGCAACCTGGATCCCAGCAGAGGCCCCAAATCCACCCTCCAGGCTGTGTGAAGCACCAGCCACAGCCCAGCCCGCAGATCCAGGCGCTGCAAGGGCTGGAGCTGCCTCAGCCTGGTGTTCCATCAGCAGAGCCCTTCCCAATGAGAGCAGATTCCAGCCAGGAGAAGAGAGGAGAGCTCCTCATCCTGCTCCCCACCACAGGCAAACACAATCCTCCTCAGCTGGCAGCTCACAGTGGGGCACATAAAGCCTCTCTGTCCAGCTTTGTGGCAAAAGAGGTGCTTTGGAAGGATGTGTTTAGTTCTCAGAGCCTTCCTGCTTAAGAGAAGTCTCCCAGCATGGGATAAACCAGAATGATGGGAAAAAGGACTGGAAATGGCTGTACTCATTTCCTCCTCCATTCCCTCCCCCAGAAACCACCTCAGCCAGGCTTCAAGAAATGAATTTCCCCTTAATCCCCTCCGAGGAGCTGCCAAGCCTCCGGCTGCAGCATGGCCTCCACCCACTGCTCCCCTGGTCCCAGACAGAAGGACAAGGTGACACAGAGGTGACCCACGGGCATCAGGCACCGAGAGGCAGCAAGGGACGGTGAGGTTAGTGGAGCAGGGAAGCCCGAGCCCTGCCTGGAGCAGTCATGCAAGCAGCCAGAGCTGCCGGGGAGGCTGAACCAGCTCCGCTCCCATCTTGCTTCACTCTGGCACTTGGAGCTGGCAGGGCCAGGCCTGGCTCCGGCTCCCATCCCAAAAGGCTGGCCCGGGGGGCAGGAAGAGGAGAGGAGAGGGAGGGCAACCAAAGCCTGCAGAAAGCCAGCTGCCCCAGGGGATGGTGAGCAGGCAGGACAGGCCCACAGGCAGCTCTGCCAAGGTGCCCCGTGGCTGTGGGCAGCCTATTGATCCCTGGGCTCGGCAGCTCCGTCCAACACGGGGCTCCAGTCGCACCGAAAGCCTTTGAATTCAGTGAGCTTTGGCTCTGTGCCTGCTCTCCCCATTTCCAACCCTCCAGCTCCTCCAATTCCCACTGCCTGCCTGAAATCACAGCGAGCACAGAGGGCTGAGGGGCGGCTCAGAGTCAGCCAGCAGCTCCCAGTGCCCTGCACGGGCACAGCCAGGATACACAGCTCAGGCTGCTATCCCCAGGTTCTCCCGGAGATTAAACACCGGGAGCCTCCCGGAATATCTAGCAACAAGGGCAGGAATGCAGTGTCAGTGTGTGGGCTGGGAGGAAACAAAGGCAGCCTTTTACACACAGGCAGCAAAGCCCGGAGAAGGTTTCCACCAGCTGGCTGTCGGCAGGGCCTCGCACCGAGACGTCCTCCTGACACTCATTTCTATTTTCAGCCAGCGGCTCAGATAAGCCTTTGTTGCTTTCTAAGGCCCCAAAACAGATTAGCGGCAGCCTGGAGCAGCCGGGCACCGAGACAGGGAGCACAAGCCAGCACTAAAGATGCTTAGCCTTGACGGCGTCCTCCCACCTCTGCGCTGAGCCCCCGCGCTGGGCTGGAAGGTCGGCGCTGCCCCTTTGGAAAAGGTGGGGAAACTGAGGCAAGACACACAAACACCCACGATGCTCAGGATCTGCAGCCCAGGAAGGGCAGGCTCTCCCAAATCTTTGCTCTGCCACCAGTTCTATACGTGATCCCAAACTTTGTCACTGTCGGGGGGAAAGCACCGTCCTCGCCCTGAGTGCAAGGAGTGTAGAAGGCGACATGACAGACCCCAGACACATCCAAGCCAACTACGGCCAGGAAAACATCAGGATTTCACAGGGGCCAAGGGATGTCCCAGCTGGAGAGGGACATGGAGGACCCAAACCAAGCGAGGGTGCAAGGAGAGCACGACTGACTCCCTGCCTTGATCCCTGCCCTGACAACGACGTCAGCAAAGGCTCTGGAGATGTCCTGACTCCACACACTGACTGACAAATGTGTGCTACAGCAACTGCATCACCACTCCCAAGGGAGAAACCCAGAAGGGACAGTGGGATCGTGAGTGGATGGAGCCCTCATCAAGCTGGCACAGGGATCACGGCATGTTCACTGCCAGGAATGAAGAAACAGGACTGGCTTCACCCTGCCTGGCTCTCCAAGGGATTCCTTACTCCTCAACAAAACTCACTGGAATGACAAACACCAACAGAAAGGACAAAAAGAAAGATTAAGAGGCCAGCAGATTAACCAGAGCTCCTGAGCTGCAAGCAGGCAGCAGCTAAGTCTGTAATTTGAGCACAGCGACTCAGAGCCGTGACGAAAACACCCTGGAGATGGATAGAGGGATGCCTGTGTGTGGGAACAGGTGGGCTCAGGGCTCCCCAGCCCCTTCCCCAGCCTGGCTCCCGCTCCAGCAGCTGCCCAAAACACTGCCAGCATTTGTCAGAGCTGCTCAGAGCCCAGCGATGAATGCACAGAGGGGGCTGAGGGCGACACGGTCGCTGGCAGCTGTCAGTCCCGAACGAGCAATGGGATTTCCAAACGCCAGCAAGCGTCCCGCAAGGACAGCAGAGCCGGCTCTGCGTGGCAGGGCGACACGCCACGGGGAGACACAGCATGCCATGGCAACAAAGCCAGCGAGAAAGCAGCCCCGGCTGGGGGGCACCGGGGGGTCAGCGGAGCGTGGTGGGGGCCGTGCCGGGGGCTGCCGGGCTGCCCCGCCTCGCCGGCACGCTGCATTACGGGATAAAGCAGCCGAGCTGCTCGGCGCTGGCTCCACAGTCACGCTAGAATGAGATTAAAAGGAAAGCAGGACAAGAGCCACTCGAGGCCGGATGCCATTGGGCGCCTGCAGCGGGGTCCTCCCCGCGCCCGCATTCCCATGGTGGGGCCTGGGACAAGCGGAGCACGAAACGCACGCTCTGAAACATCCGCCAGTGGGGATTCACGGCGTGCCAGGAGGCTACAAAAGCGCCTGCAGGGCTCGGGGTGCCGCAGGAGCCTCGTGGCCACAGCAGCATTCAAGCCAGCAGCTGCTTCCCCGGTGTTAAAGATGGGCAAAGCTCCCGCGCTTCACGTTTTGCCCTCTCAGGATTTCAGTTCAGCTCAGACCTCGAACACTCCTTCCCCAAGGGAAACATCCCATAAATTTACCTTCTGATTGCTCGCCCCAAATTCAGCAGACTGAGTCTTTAAATTTAGCTCACTGGGAGACAAACAGTGACCAGCAAGAGCAGGAAACAGGGAAGTGAGCACAGGACAGCAGGAATTGATCTCTGAGCAGCACAAAGGGTGTTGCTGGCAGAAAACACCTTTTTACACAGAATAATAAAAATATTTAACATTAAACTTCACGGAAAGTTCAGGTGCTACAGGAAGGGAACAGTGAAAGTGTGGATCAGTAAGGAAAATATTTTGCTAAACAACAACAAAATTGTTATTGTTGTGGTGGCTGCAATGTCCATCCTGTGACAAAGCTCTTGTAGCTGAACAAAATTAAGATCCAAAAAATGAGTTTTGCCTCCTCAGCGTTGACTTATCCCAACCATACAACCAATATATTCCACACTGCTGCTTGCAGTGAGAGATGAGACCACAGACACTGTCACTGGCAAGTAGAAAATACAATTTTTAATGCTCTTCCCCAAACCTCTTGGTGTCCCTTTGCTGATACCAAAGGATCCCACCCTGGATGTCGCCCACCACCAAGTAGCTCCAGCTGCTGCCTCCCTTTACTCAACCCTTTACACCTCGGTGTAGCTTCCGGTGGGTTAAAATTAAAACACCTTTGCTCTGGTTTCATTCCAAAAGGTGAATTTATTGGGGACGGGGGCGGGGGGCTTAAACAAACACTTGGAACAAACTCTGCAGTTTTGGTTGTGGCGCCGTGTTCACAGCCCACAGGGCACCATGCCCCAAGAGCAGGAGGGAGGCCACAGAGACACTGCTCACACGAGCCAAACAAATGCCCACCGGGATAGGCACCGGGACTGGGCACAGGACAAGGGCACCGGGACAGGGACACCGGGACAGGGACACCGGGAGCGCTTTTAGCGGGCAGGATCCATCCCCTGGGCTCTCCCCTACAGGCACCCGCACACGGGGCCCGGGAGAACCGGAGGCAACCGGCCCGGAGCCTCCGGGGCTGAGCTTCTCCAGGACCCGACTGGGCCCTGTGGCCCTCCAGGCCCAGCCCGGACTTTCCCCGGTGCAGCCCAGGCCGCCCCCGGTGCAGCCCAGGAGGCCCCGGTACAGGCCGGACCTTTTCCGGTACACGTCAGACCACTCCCGGTGCAGCCCAGGCCGCCCCCGGTGCAGGCCGAGCCGCCTCCCAACACCCCGGCCCAGCCCCAGGCCCCGCCGGGGCTCCGGGCGCGGCTCCTCCCCGGCCCAGGCCCGGCCGCGGCCTCCCCGCTGCCCGGCGCCGGCCGTACCTGCATGGAGTCGGCGCTGACGATCTCCCCGCCGAGGCGCAGCCCGAGCTGCAGCGCCAGCGCCGATTTCCCGGTGCCGGTGGCGCCCAGGATCACCACGAGCGGCCGCGGCGGCCGCGGGGCCCGGCCCAGGCACAGCGAGGCCGCAGCCGCCATGGCCCGGCCGGGGACGGGCGGGCGGGACGGGGGCGGGCCGGGGCCGGGGCCGCCCGCGGGGAGGACGGGGCCGGGCCCCGAGCACCGTGTGCTCCTGCCCGCCGGGGCTCCGCTCCCCAGCCCGGGCCCGCTCCGTGCTCCTGGGTCCCTCTCCCAGTGCCCTCGTTCCCCCGAGCCAGCCCGGTCCCCTCCCCGTGTCCCGGGTGCCCAAATGCATCCCCATTCCCCCGGCCCCTTTTCGGGTCCCCCGTTACCGCCCAAGCCCCTCCCGCCGTTGTCCACACGTGGGGCTCTGCCCCGCGGCCGCTTTTTTTGGGAAGGATGCAGTTGCCGTAGCAACGGGGCAAAGCGATGAGGAGCGGGGCTGTTGCCATAGCAACGGGGCAGAGTTGGATGATGCGAGGGGGCTGCTGCCGTAGCAACGGAGGGGAGCGTGTTGCCGTGGCGACCGCAGCCTCCACCGGGGCTCGTCCTCCCCATCGCCACGGCAACAGGAGGAGATGGGGAGCGGGCCGCTGTCTCCGTGGCAACAGAGGGGAGGGAAAAGGGGAGGCCGTTGCCATGGCACCTCCGCGGTGCTGCTCTCCCTGGCAACACACATCCCTCGCCATGGCAACAGGGAGACAGAGGCTGCGGGCCAGGGGCGTGTGGGCAGCCGGCCCCCCTCGGCAGGGAAGGGATTATCGCCGCCTCGGGAAACTGTCCTAAAAATTTGCCAGCCCAGGCGTGAAGGCGGCATCGCGCCCACGACACCCCCGGGCCGGCGCAGGGACGGGAAGGAAGATGTGGTGGGCAAGCAGAAGTGGTTTCGGGGGTACAGCAAAGGGCAGGGTGTTAGCAGGGCAATGTGCATTAAAAAATAACTAATTCAGGCCCTGGAAATGCCGACTTGCGATGATTGCAGCTGACACTCACAAATTGCAGCGCTGAACAAGCGAGTAGGAAAGCCCTGTGTGCTTATTTTGTTCACTTCATAGCACTGTCAGTCTCCTTCCCTCATGCTGACCGTGACAATATGAGAGGAGACACGTGCTCCAGTAACCAGGGAAGTTTCAGGTGGGTACATATGGATGCAGGCTTTAGGCAGGAGAACTCAAAGGTATTTGCAAACTGCAACCCAGTTCTTCAGTTTGATTTGGGACCAGCTACATCTCCCCCAGGTGACGGTCTCAGCTCAGTCCGTGCACCTGCTCGTCACTTCCAAGGAAGATAATTAACATTTTAAACTTCCTATGTGCCTTCAGCATGAAAAGAAAAAACCCAACTCACTAAAAACCTCAGGAGGGTCACCTTGAGCTGACAAAAGACACCAGGCTTTGAGTGTGAGTGCCACAAAAACACAGCGAAAATAAACCGTTTGAGGGGCTGGTACATCTGGGCTTTGTTTCCTGCGCATGGGCGAGGTGTCAGATTTAGGTCACCCCGCTCCCTGGTTAAGCTGTGGGTCACGGGAGCACCTTTTAATGCAGCTCTGAAAGGCTGTGACACCATGTGATGCAACACACAGAGTGTGAAACGCTGCTGGAAGCGAAGGGGATGGGTGTTTAAGGGCTGCTGTGTGGCATCGTTGCTGTTTAAGGCTGGTTTCCCCCGGGTGATCGAGGTTCCAGCAGCAGCTCCTCGCTCCTGGCTCCTCAGCAGTAACATAATCCCACGTCCCTCCTGCACTGAGAGTGAGACTTTTGCTGCCAGGACAAAGGAAACCCAAAGGCATCGGGTTTGGGGGCAGCAGGGAGAACACACATATATATAATTTCATCCACTTGGCAGGTCTGGGAGATGGAGTTCTCCGATGCCCCTGGAAGCGAGTGGATTGCATTCCCCCCTCCCTATAGGGTTACTGCCAGACACAGCCCCGGCCCCTGACCTGTGGGGCAGCGATCACCCCACACCCCCTGCCCCAAACCCCGTTAGGGGGGTTTATAGTTACATCAAAGCCTTTTCCGAGCCCAACCTGGGCTCTCTGCCCTTCCTTGCCAATAAAACCACTTAAAAGGAAGAAAAATAATCCAGGTGATTCATTTCCCCGGCCCCACCACCACAACCACTTCTTCTTCGATCGCTGGGAGAAAACCAGGACAAAGAGCTCAGTCTTGGTGCATCTGAGCCCTGGTGTAAAATAGATTGATTTCTATTCAAGCCCAGGATACCCCAAAACCCATGAGCCAGAGCAGCCCCCCAAGGAGCACCAAGCTGAAGCATGGCAACCCACAGCATGGAAAAAGCAGACCCAGGCTGTTGCAAACTTATTTATTTATGAAGTGTGAGGTAATGAAGAAAGTGCTAAATCCAACCAGTGTTAACTCTAACAGTTCTCAGCAGGTCAGCAGGGAGCCCAGGGTGCCATCCTGCAGGACCACCCCTGCCAGCACCCCTGGGAGGGGACAGAGGACTTTGCCACCCACACAGCCCACCGCAGGCTGGGCAGCAGAAGGGCACAGACAGGGAAGGCAGCGCAGCCCAACCTGCCCCCTGCAAGCTTTGCTGGGGATTTTAAGTGGCTGCTGGTGAAGGAGAACTCACGAGGGTGGGAAAAGGGATCACAAGGATGCTCACAAGGATGGGAAAGGGATAAAATCCCCTGTTATTGCAAATGGGTGGTTTGGAGAGCTGCAAGGGGGTGAACGGCCTCTGCGAGGACTCAGCTCAAGGGTCCAGCAGGAACCAGCCCCTTCCTGATCTCCCTAAAGTGCAGCAGGACTGAGCCCTCCCCCACAGCAGGAAATCCCTCTTTAAAAAAAAAAAAAGTTTTTATATATTTATATATATATAAAAAAGCAAACTCTTTACCAATACTTCTCAAAAAGTGGTACAAAAATACAGTATAAAAACACAGCCTCCAGTATAAGACTCGCAGTTACAGCAGCAGTTTCTAGAACATAAAAATCCAGGACCAGCTACTGTGTGAAGTGACAAGGAAGTGAGGTACGGTCCAGCCGAGCAAGGGGATTGCCCACGGGGTGCTGCTCATCCCGGTGAGAGACACATCCTGCCCTCACCATCTCCATGGGATCCATCCAGAGGCGAGCCCCGTGCTGGGCTCTGTGCCTGCTTCCAGGAGCCAAGGCAGACGTGGTTGCTTGGGGTTTTTAGAGCAAGGTGGATGCCCAGGGGCAGCTCCCAGCGATGCTGTCGGTGGCAAATGGCAGAGAGGGGTGCAGGGGCTGCTGGGGAGGAGGGATAGATTTGAGCTCTTGAATTGGAGCAGTCACTGAGGAAGCTTCACAGAAGGGACAAGGGAAATCTTGCAACACCCGGTGCCAAGAAGCCAACCCCAAGCAGGTGATGGGGTCTCCACTGTGGACCCATTCCTGCAGCCACTGCCACGTGCTCCAGCCCCCGAGACCAACAGTTCGACAAGCAACCAAAAAATAAAAAAATGTGCAAATTGAGAAGGAGCTGGGGGGTTGTGGGGACCAGGGCAGGGGGCACGCTGGGTGCTAGTGCCCCTTGAGGTGAGCAATCCGTTTGAGCAGCTGGTTCTGGCGCAGCTGCAGCTGCCGCTTCTCGGCTGCCATCCTCCTCTCAGCACTGATGAGGGACTGCAGGTACTCCGAGGATTTGCTCAGGATCACCACTTTGGGGGTCTTGGGGCAGCTGGCGAGCCCGGGCACCTGGTCCCGCAGGGCCAGGAAGCGCGAGCGCAGGTCGTTGCGCCGCTTGCGCTCCAGGTAGTTGTGGTTTTTCCTCTTGGCCACGTCCTCGCTGTCGGAGCCGGGGCTGCTGCTGGGTTTTGGCAAGCTGGGCTCAGGCAGGACCATGGCAGGGGCCGGCTCCACGGCACCGGGTGGCTCGTCCTCCTCCTGGTCCTGCTGGGGTGACTCCAGCAGGGGACAGGAGTCCGGCGGCGAGCGAGCGGCGTAGTTGTGCTGCTGCTGGTGGACGGAGATGTGGAAGCGTTTCATGCAGGGGTCCAGGGGGTCGGCACGGAGCGTGATGGTGACCGGCTTCCTCAGGCTGAGCGATTGTCTCTTGTCCACCGTCACCACGTCGATCTCTTCACCTTCTGCTCGCAACCGACACGGCAAAGAAAGAACAAATCCCCGTCAGTTGGGAACCCTCAGTCACCCCTCGTCACCTTTCTGGGTATCCCCACAGCTCCCTGGGGATGGAAACTCCACTAAAGCTTGCTCATGCACTGCAAACTCTGTGACCTCCAGAAGGGACTGAGTGATTTAAGTGCCTTTCCAATACCATCACGTGGGAAGGAGTGGAATTCCCTCCCTGTTTCATGCGCCTGGTCCCCCAAAATTGGACGGCGAGGCTTTACTTCTGCCTCACTTCAGCACCAGGAGCAACACGTGCTTATCATAAAGGATCATCAGGCAAGAATCACCCGAGCCCTCCTGCGTGGCGGGGGGGAACTGGAGGAGCAGGATGCTGGGACAGCCTGGTTCCAAAGTTCATCCCGGTCGGGCGCTTTCATGGCCCATTGGAATTGTAAATGAGGGATAGAAGGGCAGAAATACCCTTTGTTCCCCTTGGCTGCAGCTTCCCACCTCGGTGACTTGTTACTTTTCACAAGTGATAAAGCCCATTCAGCCCTGGCTTCCCGGGGACCGAGGGGACAATCCCCCACTGTGCAGGGAGGGAGGGAGAGGTGAAGAGGTCCCTACAGCAGACTCTGAACCTCAAAGGCATCTCAAGCCCATGAACAGAAAGACCTAAATAAAGCATAACTGGCCCCAAAGCACTCTGCCTGTTGCCACCGCAGTTGTCCCATCTCAGCAAAGCCCGGTGGCAGGAAGCTGGCTTTGGGGACAGCGAGGTGACCAGGCTGCAGACACAACCGCGGTCGCTCTCACTTTAGGGGATGGGCCTCCAACTTTTTCCCTAGGCTTTGGGGGAAAATACAGCCACTTGCTAAAGGTCTCCCGAGATGCTCAAACCTCCACCAGCATCGCGGGCAGAGGCCTGGCCCCCGCCCTCCTCTGAGGGGGCCAGTGGTGGGCTCCTGCTAGCGGCTCCAGCTGATACCCCAAACCGTCCAGGCTTTGGGGGCTCAACCCAACCAGCCCGAACCTCTCTGCTACTGGAGCTACCGGGATGGGGGGGCGGAAGGGTCACTCATCGGTGTCACAACCCGCTCGGCCTCAGCCCCGGACACACACGCGCTCATTAATAAAAGTCAGGCCGCGTAGCCCCGCCCCCTGCAGCCTCCCATTGGCTGTCCCGCGGGGCCGGCCTGCTGTCCTGCCACCCCATTGGTCCGCGCTCCTGTCCATCAGCACCGCCCCTCTCATTGTTTGCAATCTGTTGCTTTTTGTTCGGCGCCCACGTGGCGCGGCCGGACCCCTCCGGGACCCCCGCGGCCCCGGGACCCCACCGGGACCCCACCGGCATCCCCGCGGCCCCCGCCAGGCCCCCGCATATTTGGGTTAAGCCTCTTAACGCCCGCGACCTGGCTTACCGTCCCCGGGCTACTAATGGCATTAAGCCCCGCGCCGTGACTCACCGGCGCAGGTGGCGGCCACCGGCAGATTTATTAACGGGGTCACGGCACCGCGGCAGCGCTCCCACGGCAGCCGAGTGGGCCCGGCCTCGGTGGGAGCGAGGGAAACAACGCACGGGCCCCGACGGGGCTACGGGGCTTGTGGAGAGCGTTCGCAAATAAGCGCCGAAAATTGGCGTGACATTGGAGAGATGCAGTGGCACCACGCTGCCCTTGGCGGGTGGGTGTCGGAGGTCCCAGCCCGACCCCTGTGTAAACACCCACACACACACACCCCACGCGGGACAGGCAGACGTGCCCCGGGGCTGGGCTGGGACGCGCCACAGCCGGTGCGGCTCTTCCAGCCCGTCCTACCGAGCCACCGCCTCGGGGGACACGCCGCTGCTCCCAAACCTGCTGCCCACAGAGCATATTTTGCCTTTTGTCCCGAGGGAAGCCCGTCCCGGGTGGGCCGTGGGAGGGAGCAGGGGGAGCAGCCGAATTTACGAGCCGGCGGCAGAGCGCGGTGCAGCGCTCGGAACCCCAAACTTTCCACGGTGAGCTGCAAACTTGCCCTTCGACCTTCCCACGAGGTTTCCGTGGCGCCGGGAAGAGGGAAAGGGGCCACCAGAGTCCCACGCAACAGCCGGAGGGAGCCCCACGCACCCTCCCGAGAGGGGCAGGGGGCTCCCCAGCAGAAACCCCGCTGGAAAGGGGAGCAGCCGAGCCCGCTTTGTTCGTGGGGCCGGGACCGGGGCTCGCTTGGAGTCCCAACAAAGGCGCAGCCTGGCTGGGAGGCTCCCGACACGCACATGTGTGGACACGCGTGTTCCCCACGCCGGGCTCCAGCAAGGCTGGGGGCACCCGGCTGGGCAGCTCTGCGGCGGAGCGGCTCCACCCCTTACCGGAATCGCTCTGGCCCTCGGATCCCGAGGATGCGGGGATCTTGCTCTCGGCCAGCGGGCAAAGGAAGACGGCAGCGGGATCCACGCACTCGCTCACGGAGCTGCTGAACCCAAAATCCTGCGCGAAGGACGGTTTGTGCGGGGTGGCTCTCTGCGTGCCCGTGGAAAGTTTCTCCGTCATCGCCTTCTCCAGTCTCTCCCGCGCTGAAAATCCGCTCCACATGCAATCCTTGAGGATGAAAGCGCTCAGGTTCCCGAAGATCTGCCCCGTCCCTATGAGATACTCCGGCTCTTCCCCGGAGAGGCAATATCGGGAGAGCCATCCCGAGCGCTCCTCCGCCCCCGAGCAGCACCCCTTCTCCCCGGGGACAGCCAGCGGGGACAGCGGGGGTGTGGGGACCAGCTCGAACTTCTTCCAGATATCCTCGCTGGGCGCCGTGGAGCGGTGGAAATCCTCCTGGGCGTCGTGATCGTAGAAGTAATGCTGGTACGAGTCAAACTCCATCTCGGCTGGGGAAGGGGGCGGCCGAGAGAAAAACGGGGACACCCCCGAGAGCCGCTCTCAGGAGAGGGGCAGCCCCAGGGATGAGGGGGGACCCCCACCCCGGCGCCAGCCCCCGAGCCGGGACCGCGGGCGCATTGTTCCCCCCCGCTCTTATAGCCCGGCCGCGGAGCCCGGCCCCGCCCCCACCAATCGCCGCGCTGGGATTTGCATAAAGGGCGTGGTCGTGCCCTGTGCCCCGCCCACCCGGGGGGACACGGTGAGGGGGGTCCCCGGTCCCCTACCGGGGATGCTCAGGGGGTTCTGAAGCAGCAGCCACCCCGTGCGCTGGGCTGGGGGCTCCTTGCTGCCCCCAGGAGCGTCCCCCGGGCTCCCAGCGCTGTCCCTGGCCCACCGGGAGGAGCAGGGCTTGGGGGATCCCCCTCTGCAAGCGCTAAGGAGGGACACGCAGCTGTGCCACCAGCCTGGGCACGAGGGCAAAGCAAACTGGAGAAGAGGGGACAAGTCACAGGGAGGCATCAGCTGCTGCCGGGGACCATCTTCGAGTGCCCTTTCTCATCTGTTCCCCCTTGCCTGGCTGTCACCGCCATTCCTGTTGGGCTCCCGAGCTCACACCGGATGCTGCCACCACAGGCAGGAGAGTGGCTGCAGCACTGGGCAGCAGTGGGGTCACTTAGTGTTGGTGTCCAAATCAGGTTGCCACCCTGGATGCCACCTGGAGGCATCCCCACTCCTTCCCAAAGCCCTCACAGACCCAGCCGGGAGCTTTTCCCCTCTGAAAGCCACCAACTCCAGCAAGAAGCTGAATAAAACAAGGAGGGGCTGTGGGGACATCAGAAAAACAGAGCTGGGAGACGCAGTGCCCATGAGGAACGAGGTCCGTGCACGGAGGAAGGGCCGTGGAGGCGCTGGGAGCTGCCGGGGATGTCAGGAGCCACGGGCTGGAGGGAGGTTGGGATGTCCTGGGACACACACACAGCTCCCGCCAGCAGCACCTGGCACATCCAGCCTGGGGTCCAGAGGGACACGCTGTGTCCTTGGGGAGCCGGGAGAGCCCAGTAGGATGCTGCATCCCTGCAACGCCAGCTTCCTTGTAGAAAGGGCAATAAATGTTGTGAAAACACAGCGAGGCTTTCACCTCCTGCACTGATGGTTACACACACATGCACACAGGGGTACAAAGTCCACCCGGAACCGACAGATTCCGCCCGCAGTGTGTGTGAACCCACTCCAGCCCCAGCACCCTCCTTTCGCCAGCCGGTGCGGGTGAGGCCACCGGATCTGCCCCAGCCGGCAGCACTGGGAGCTGGGGGGACTGGGGGCTGGTGCTGGAACTTCAGCACCGGCCCTGGAGGGAGGAAATTGTCCCAATCCAGCGACCAATACGGCCCAGTACAGCCCAGTACAGGCCAGCACAGCTCAGCACAGCCCAGCGCAGCCCAGTACAGCCCAGCACTGCACGGTCCTTCATGGACCAGTCCAGCCCAGCACAGAAAAGCCCAGTCCAGCCCAGCCAGGCGTGAATCAGCGCTGCCCAGCCCGGTCCATCACAGCCCCCCCCGGTCTCCCCCGGTCCCCGGCCCCGTCCGCCGCCACCGGCGGGCGCGGGGCGCCACCTGCTGGGCCCCGGGAGCACCGTCCGTGCGGCGGCGGGGACGGCGACGCTCGGGGGACACCGCACCGGGCACCCCCCGCCCGGGGGACAGCGCTGCCCATCGCTCCGTGCCTCAGTTTCCCCACTGCCAGCGGGCACTGGGCTGGCAGAGGAGCAGGGCTGGGAGCGGGCGCTGGGCTGGCGGCTGTCCCGGGGCCCCCAAGCAGATGGGGTGCCCCGGGATACCCCGGTGTGTCCCGGAGTAGCTCCGGCCCTTCCCTTGCTGGCTTGAGGCTCGGCGGACCCTGCAAAGCTTTGCCAGCTCCTGCACCTGGGAGGGAGTTTGCCCCGGGGCTGTGGTTTCCCAGCCGTGGGGTCCCCGCGATGGCCCTAAAAATGCTCTCCTGGCCCTTCCAGAGCAGCCTTGAGCATCCCAATCCTGCCCGCATGGCCGCGGGGCTGGCGCAGGAGCTGCGGGATCCGGGAATCCCGGTGGAGTCCGGGCTGATGTCCCCTTTGTGCTCCGATCTGTTTCGGCCCCAGTCCCCAGCCAGGCTGGGAGCCCCGGGCACGTCCTCGGGGTGTCACCAGGTGGAATCCTCCCACCTCAGAGCTGCTCCCGTCCTTTTCCCTCCCCGGGAAGCACGGGTGAAGCCCTCTCTTCCTCCTTAGGGAACAAATCGCTCTGCACTGAGGGCAGAGACTGAGCTGCCCCAGAGGTTTGTCCTGTCCCAGCACCTGCAGTGACAAGTGGTCACGGCGGGGACACGGCTGGCACTGCCTCCAGCCGCCTGTTCCAACACCAGCACATCCGCAGGCACAGGAGCGAACCCTCCCGCAGCCTATAGCGCCCGGCCACGTCTCCTTCCTTCCTTCCTTCCTTCCTTCCTTCCTCCCTCCCTCCTTCCTCCCTCCCTGCTGGCCTCTGGGACGCCCCCAGCTTTTCCCAGGGCGAGGCAGGAGCTTGTCCCGGCTTCAAGGGACTCCCGGGTGCTTTGAAGGTGCAAAAGCACCGCTGGAGAGGGCTGGAGGGGCCGCGCAGCCCTTTCATCCCGGCCTCTCCAGGCGCTGGGCAAACATGAGCCGAGAGCCTCTCGCTGCGGCGCCGGCTGCGGAAACAGGGGCTGCGGTGACAGCGACAGAGGGGCCACCCGCGGGACAGGGTAACCCACCGGGGGCTGGCACAGATCCCCAGCCAGCACCCGAGTGCGTGTCCCCGGCGCTGGCACAGCCCCGCGGGAGCTGCCGCGGCCCCGCTGGTGGCTGGCACGGCTCCGCACATGATGCAAGGGCAACTCCCGGGGCCCTGTGCCCTTTGCATCCCCACTTCCAGCAGGGCTGGGCTTTGAACTTCGAGACACCAGAGCGCTTCCACGCAATGGGCAGCCACCCCCCGAGCGTGACGGGTGTCCCAGGGGTGTTCTGGGCTGGGGCTCTGCCTTTGGCTGTCCCCATCCCGCTGCAGCAGCAGCCTTCGAGCCACTCTGCCATCCCCATGGGAGTCTTGGATGCTCAGGGAGGGAGCAGAGGCTGTGCCAACACATCCTGGCCCCATCTCGTCCCCCTCTGCCTTGGGACACGGTCCCCAGGGTCCCACACAGGAGAGGGGTGGGCAGCACAGGGCAGCTGCCACGTGCAGCCACACAATGTGACCCCTTTGTCCCCAAGAAGCTGCTGGGTAGCAGCCACGGAGCCTGGCTGGTGGTTTTTGCAAAATGCCATCCCAAGCCCCTTTGGGCTACAGGAACACCACCAGATGCTGCCCAGCCTGACGGGGAGGGGGACAGTGCCCACAGCCCCGGGCTCGCACCAGCCCCAGCTCCCTGGGCGTGCAGCCACCCGCTCTGAGCGTGCAGAGAAAGGAGAGGAAAATGCACCACTGCTTCCAGCCCTGCTGCCTCCTCACTCCCTCGACCCATTTTGTCCCTGTCACGCCCTGCCCGAGAGCAGGAGGTGCCCTGAGCCCTGGAGAAGCTCTGTGGTGTCAGGCAGTGCTATCCCCACGCTCAGGCTGGTCTGTAGCCCCCCAAAAGCTCTGGGATCACCTCGCTGCTGTTTGCCCCCAAGCCCATCCTCCCCATCCTGGCTGGCCCAGCCTGGCTGGGCTGTCTGGTTTCGGGTGCTCTCACGCTTGCTCAGATCCTGCTCCGGGCTGTGCCGGATGTGTGACAGCGGGAGGTGTGGGTGGCAGGCGGGATGGCATCGTGCACTGGAGCCCCTGTCCTTCCATGTCCCCAGGGCCAGCATTTGCATCCCATCCCCAAAGAGGCCCCAGTGGTGTCCCCAGCTGAGGGATGAGGCCAGGCTGGTGCAGTGTCATTGTCAGAGGGGTATTTGAGGGGTCCTGGTGACAAGGGTGACCCTGTGGGTGGCCCAGCCCCAGCCACCTGTGGGTCCCTGGAGTCCCCAAGCTTGGCAGGAGCTGCTGCAACGATATCCCTGCTGGGATCAGCCCTTGGCGGGTCATTTGTCACCGTGAGGATCCCCCAGAGCATCTGCTGAGGAGGAAGGGCTCAAATCCCCCACCAGAAATTGTGCAATACCAGATCTGGGGGAGAAAATCCTCCTAATCCAGGGAAATCCTGGTCTGTCTACTTCTCCTCTTCAGATGCAAGGCTGAGTTCACCTATCTCTGATCTTTCTGCACAATCTCTGTCTCTCTCTTTGTTCCCATAAATCCGTGTTTGCCCAGGAGGCAGCTCCCGAGAGCTTTGCTCAAGGACAGGAATGCCAAAAGCATTCCCAGGAGCTGAGGAGCCCCTGGGACAAAGGGAGCAGAGCTAATAGTGCTGGGATCACACACAGTGGGAAGTCTGGTCCCTTCGGGATGGTCAAGTGCCACCTCAGGAGTGCCCTCTGCTCCTGGGCAAGAGATTTTGTCTGTGAAGAGGGAAACTGAGGCAGGTCTGTGTCCACACCTTGCTCCTCTCTTGCTTCGAGGTATTTTGTGTCACTGATTTGGACACCCTGAAGGCTCACACAGACCCCCATCCCCAGGGGTGGCATCCCTGTGCCACAAGGCAGTGCCAGGGGAACCCACTGCAGGTGTCTGAGGGGCCAGAAACTGTGAGTCAGTGGTGACACCACCCCAGTGTTCCCGAGAACAGGGAGTGCCTGGAGCTGCTGGGCCACCCACCCTGCTCATCTCTCAGGTTCTGCTGCATCCCAGGTCCTGTCCTTCCTGCCTGCCCCCATCCCCGTGCCCAGCTCCAAGTGGCACTCAGGGCATGGCACTGGTGCCACGCTGGCCCCATTGGCTCGGCCCTGCTCTGCAGCCCCATCTCAGGGCGATCTTTGAACCCTGGTGGCCCAAGTCCAGGGCAGCTGGTGGCTGTCACTGCAGTGACACGACACTGACACAGGTCTGTGTGTGCCCCCCGTGGGCAAACAGCAGCTGGCACAGCCGAGAGGGGCTGGGATTGATGTCCATGTGGCCACCCAGTGAGGGGGACACTGCAGGTGTCCCCTGCAGCCTTTTTGGCAGGGCCTGTTGTGGTGGGACAAGAGCTGATGGTTTAAACTGAAAGAGGGGAGGTTTAGGTGAGACATAAAGAAAGTTTTTAATGATGAGGGCAGTGGGGCACTGGCACAGGTTGCCCAGAGAGGCGGTGGATGCTCCATTCCTCAAGGCCAGGGAGGATGGGGCTGGGAGGTGGCAGGGAGCTGGAATGAGATGGGCTGTAAGGCCTCTTCCAACCCAAACCATTCTGCGATTTTAAGGGATGAAGGGCTGGGATGGAGGCAAGGGATGGAGAGAAGGGATGGAGAGAGGGGCTGAGGGATGAAGGATGGGGGAATGGAGGAATGAGGGGATGTGGGACAGAGAGGAGGTAACAAAAGCACCGGGACACGGGCAGGAGAGAACTGGGGGGAAGGGGTGGGGCAGGAGAAGGAGAAGGAGGAGGAGGAGGAGGAGGAGGAGGAGGAGGGCGGGGGCGGGTCGGGTCGGTGCGGCCCCTCCCGGGGCGGGCTCTCCGGTACAAGGGCGGGCGGCGGCGGCTCGTCTCCATTCATCGCGCACGGCATGGCCGGGGGCGGCGGCTCGGAGCGGGCCGGGGCCGGGGGGCTCCTGCCGCCCGCCCTCCGCCAGCACCGCCGCAGGGTGAGCACCGGCGACAGCCGGAGGGGGGTCCGGGCTGGCTCGGGGCGGGGGGCGCTTCCCGGTGTCGCTAACGCCGATCCCGGTTGCAGGAGAGCCGCGAGCGGCTGTCGGTCTGTAGCAAGTTGTGCTACGCCATCGGGGGGGCTCCGTACCAGATCACGGGCTGCGCCCTCGGCTTCTTCCTCCAGATCTACCTCCTGGACGTAGCTCAGGTACGGCCGCCTTGGCGCTGGGCTGGGCTCGGGGGTGGCATTGGCAATGGGGCTGGGGATCCCGGAGCTCCCGGTGCCGCTTTGCCCGGGGGATGGAGCTACGGGGGGCTCGGCAGCGCCCCGACCCCCGCCAGACCCCCGGAGGCTGCGGGTTTCCCCCGGGCGCGGTGTTGCCGCGCTTGGGGTCCCCGCGGGACAAAGCGGGGTCGTGGTGGCTGTTTTGGGGGGGCACAGGACCCATCCTCCGGACCCACAGCGAGCCGGGTCGGTGGGAAACACGGAGGGAAGGAAACCGCGCGGGGAGAGCCCGTGGGCTGCCTCGTGCTGGGTTTGGGGAACTCTGCTCTGAGATGTTGGAATTCCCTGTGGGAAGAGCATGCTGGGGCAGCACCTGAAGGTACTGGGAGCCTCAAATCCCCCTGAACGAGGGGGAGAGACCGAGGGACTGCTCCCAAATGATAGGGGGGTCGCAGTAGGTAGGGTTGGGATGGTCCTGAGGGGCTCAGGAGGGGCAGCTGGGAGCACCAGGGGTTTGCAGGTCCTGACACAAGTTCCTCCTGCCGCAGGTGGACGCTTTCTATGCCTCCATCATCCTGTTTGCGGGGCGAGTCTGGGATGCCATCACGGACCCCATGGTGGGCTTCTTCATCAGCAAAACCTCCTGGACCCGCTTCGGCCGCCTGATGCCCTGGTAAGAGCTGCCGGTAGCACCCTGCATTCCCTGCCTGATGTGTCACAGCTCTTCCAGTCAGTTTTGGGTGTCCCCTGGCATGAGGCGTCCAGCACAGGACGTGCTGACGCCCTGGCTCACCCACATGAGGTGCCAAGAGCTCCAAAAAGCCCCCGATGCCACCAGCAGCTGGGAGGCCTCACGTTTGTACCTGTTGCTCTGGTCTGACCTCAGTGTCACTGCACCTGCAAGCTCCAACCTCCCTGCCACCACGCTGGACTTTGTTCCTGTGGTGACTACAGAGTCCCTGGCGGGTTGGCAGGGCCACGGTGGCAGCCGGAGCAGATGGCATCACAGACACTGGGAGGAGGGACAGGGGTGTGTGTCTGGTCGATCCGTGGTGGTGTTGGAAGTGCCGGCTCACAGTCAAGAGGGTGCTCCCCGGGCAGGGAGACAGCTGTCATGGATCTGGGTGCCTGCACGTGGGTGCTCCCGCTGCCCTTGGGAGCAGATGGGACGGGCTTTGTGAACCCCCAAATGGCTCATGCCTGCACCCAGGGCAGACTTAGGATATCCGTGAACACCTGTTCCTGCACGGGATGTGGAGCATGTCAGGGTGCTAATGCCTGAGTGGGGACAGGGTGGCTGAAATAACCCCGTGCGCCTGTGGGATCGCTGAAAGACACAGAGGGTGGGCACTGGGGGACTGGAGCTGGAGGGACGCAGCCCTTTCCCCCGCAGATTATACCCTCTGCTTCCTGGCTTTCCTGGAATAGCTCTGGGCAGCAGCCGGCTGTTGTGGAAGGCAGGCTCCACACACGTGGCCTGAAATAGCTTCTCCCTGTGTGCAGCAGGGTCTGGGGTCGGAGATTAGCGCGGGGCTGGCTGGGCGTGCGGCAGGGCTGTGTGGGATGGCTCTGCTGGCCCTAATCTCGAGGCGGGGGGTGGGACTGAAGTGGCCGCATTCCTCTGAGCAGCTCCTGCTTCGTTAAAATTAGCCAGAGCTGTCGGCTCACGCTGGGCCCCTCAGCAGCGCCGGGGCAGCCGGAGCTCGCTGCTGTTGTGCCTGGCTCAAGGGCTGCCCGCTGAGTCCAATTTGGATGGAGCCGAGCTGATTTTTAAACCTCTTAAACCCAGGTTTTTCTGGCTCTGCGGGGCCGCGCAGCCCCAGGCTGGTGCTGCTGCTGTGGCTGCAGAGCTGCTGGCGCTGCCTCAGTTTCCCCGTGTGCAAAGCCAGGAGCTGCAGGCACTGGGGTGGTCTCAGAGGCTGCTGCCTGACCCCAGCCCTCAACACCCGCGAGGTGACCCCGCCGTGGGTGAGGGTTTAGTGCCAGGCTCTGGAGGGGCTGATCTGTGAGACTAAGCCCAGCTGGCTCCAGCACAAAGCTTGTGGCCGCTCCAGTTCCTTGGAAAGGGGAGGAGACCTTCCCTGAGGGCCATCACCTCTCTCCCTTTCAGTTCTCTTCTCTTTGAAACACTTCTTGGCACATTTCCTTCCACCAGCTCATCCCCTGGCTGCTTCCTCCTCTCCCCCAGCCTCGTGGACGTCACTCAGTCCCCAGCTCTGAGCTGGGATCCGCATTTCCTTGGCCACCGCGGACTTCCCTCTGACTAAACTTTTCCTTGAGGTGTCGGTGACGGAGAAACCCCCCGGCTTTGACCTTCTCCGGGGGCAGGAGCCGTTTGCAAACAGTTGAAGCCGGCCGGGAAGGGGTGTGCGAGCGGCACAAAGGAACACACCATCGAGCGGGGCCAATGAGCGCCGGGGCACGTCACGGCAGCCGCCTCCGAGCGCGCCTTAATCACCTCGCCCTGGGTCAGGGGTTACTCCCAGTCACTCTTCTGCTGCCAGGAGCTGTGGTCAGCCCTGGCCGGAGCTCAGCTGCCCGGTGCCGGGGGGTTACCACGGCGAACTGGCACATCTGACGCTCATGCGACGGCGAGCGTGACGCTGTTGCCGCCGCGCTGCTCTGGTGATTTCATTCAACATTTTGGCTCCACGTTTTCCCTGGCTCCACGTATGTGAGCCGAGATAAGCGGCGGCGAGGAGGGGCTGGAGCTGCTCGGCGCTTTCCTCCCCCCTCTTCCCCAACGGGGTGACGTGGGCGCGGAAAAATGTGCATGTGTTGGGTCCTGTGCAGTGCCTGTCGCTGCTCTCCGTCCATGCAGTTTCTGTTTCTCGCTCTCCCCGCTCCCTCCCCGGCTTTAAATTTAAACTTTGCGTCCTGTGTATCAGCCCGGATGGAAAAATCTCGCTGTACCCTGGCAGTGAAGGGCCAGCCTTGGCCATGAGCGGCTCTGTCCCGTGTCCAGTTCTGCTGGACTCTCTCCAGGACGCAGCCTCTGTCCCAGTTTGTGGAGTGCAGGGTGCTCGCAAATCCCCCAGCAAAATCCATCTCCTAAACAGATGTGGGTTTAACCTCAACACCTGGCTCGCTTCCCTCCTTCCTTCTCCCGTGCTCCCCTGAGTGATGGGGGGCCCTGGGTGCCTGTGGTGTCCCTGGGGTGCTGGTGTGGGCCAGAGCTGTGCCCTGGCTGTCCTGCAGCAGGCTGAGGGTTATGAGAACTGCCCGATGAAGAGGGCAGATGCTCTTGCTGGCAGATCCTGCAGGAATTGCTGCCAAGGCCCAGCACTTGAGCAGTCCTCTTTGATCCTCTGTTGTGTTTTGCATCCCCTGTCCCCGCTCCCGCAGCTCTGGGAGGCTGGGCAGAGGTGGAGGAAGGAGCCAGACTGCTGCTGGCTGGTGGTTTGCTCCACTGCTGCCAGCAGAGCAGGGCTGACCCCAGGACCAGGGCTTGGGGGGGGCGCCTTGGCAGCAAAGCCAAGCTGGTGAGAGGTTTTTGGCTGCTGAGGAGCAGGGCTGAGCTGCCTGGCTGCTCCCCAGCCCTTGCCAGGATGAGGGCCGTGATTACATCCTGCTGAACACAGCAGCGCTGCCCGGGGGAGAGGTCGGGGCCGGGGGTGGAAGCCAAAGGCAGGAGCAGATCAATCGTTTCCGTGGAAGGAGACGTCTCTGTTAGTGCAAGGAAAGCTCTTGCCTGGAACTCTGAGTCAGCTCTCCTGACCCTGCGAGGCCTGAGCTGCTGCCTCCAGCCTGGTTTGGGCCACCCCTGGGGCAGCTCAGGAGCCTCCAGATCAGGTGCCTGAACCCCACGGGATGTGTGGAAGCAGGGAGAGCTGGGCAGCTCAACGCCCATGAGGCTGACATTTTGTTCTCTCAAAGGATCATCTTCTCCACCCCTTTTGCCATCATCTCCTACTTCCTCATCTGGTTTGTGCCAGACATCTCCACAGGACAAGTCATGTGGTACCTTGTCTTCTACTGTGCCTTCCAGACCCTCGTGACGGTGAGTCAGGCTCACACCGGGCTGGGGGGCAAGGGATGGAGGGTTCCAAGCCCTGCCTGCCCCTTGCTGAGCTGCACAGAGGGGCAGATCCCACCCTGCCCCAGGTCCCTTGGGCTGTTGCATCCTCCCTGAGCCAATTCTCCTCGTTCCCTTGCAGTGCTTCCACGTGCCTTACTCAGCACTGACCATGTTCATCAGCAGGGAGCAGAGCGAGCGGGACTCGGCCACTGCCTACCGTAAGAGTTTCCCCCCTTTCCCATTTCCCCCTTTCCCTTTTCCCTGCTTTCCCTCTTCCCTCCTTTCCCTTGGGGATTTGGAGGGAGCTGTAGCACAGCTGGGCTGGCTCATTTCTCCCTGGGAAAGGCGGTGACTCGCAGCTGGGGATGCTCTGCTGTGGACAAGGGCTGTGCTCAGTCCCGCTGGCCTCTCCCTCCCCAGGTATGACCGTGGAAGTGCTGGGCACCGTGCTGGGCACTGCCATCCAGGGCCAGATCGTTGGCAAAGTGGACACTCCCTGCATCGAGAGCGCCTTCTTCGGCTTGACCAACTCCTCGGTGGCCATGGAGGAGCTGAACATGACGCACGACACCAAGTCGCTCACAGACACCGTAAGCTGGGCATCCCCTGCCGTGTGCTCCCCTCAGACCGGGCTTGTTCCCGGGATGAGCCCCCGTCCCTGACTGCTGCCGCCTCTCTTGCACAGAGAAATGCCTACATGATCGCCGCGGGGGTCATCGGGGGGCTCTACGTGCTCTGCGCCCTCATCCTGCTGCTGGGCGTGAGGGAGAAGAGAGGTGAGGCTGGAGAGGGGCTGGAATGCTCTGGGCTTGTGGAAACGCTGCTGTTCCTTCCTCTCCAGGAGCCTGGCCGAGCTCTTGGCCTCTCATCTGTGGGTCAAGCCCCTGAGGAGAGGGGCAGGTGGAGCTGAGCTCTGGGTCTGGGGAGGTGCTGCAGAAGGGCAGGAGGCCAGAGCACCTCCATGAGGACTTAGCTCTGCTCTGCCCTGCCAGAGATAACCTTTATCTCGCCCGTTTTCAGCTGGCCGAGGTTGCCGGTGCCAACCAGGGCATCCCGGGGGGATGTGATATCCAAACTTCTGTCCTTCCCTGTCCTTCCCTGTCCCTGCTTGTCCCGGGGGGATCAGCCAGGCTGCTCCATGAGCCTGCAGGAGCCCTGGGTGAGGGCAGGGGTTGCCCTGACTCCCTTGGGCTGGGATGCTGTGGGTGGGCAGGGGGTTGTGGAGGGTGCTGAGCAGCGGGATGGGGCACCCACAGGCACTGTTTTGGGGGGGTCTAACGCTGGGCTGATCTCTGCTCCCCAGAGTCCTCTGAGCTGCAGTCAGATGAGCCTGTCTCCTTCTTCCAGGGGCTGAAGCTGGTGATGAACCACGGGCCCTACATCAAGCTCATCGCCGGCTTCCTCTTCACCTCGCTGGCCTTCATGGTGAGCTGGAAGGGCTGGGGACAGGGAACAGCGTGGGGGTGGCTGTGGGGATGATCCCAAGGGGCTTGGGAGCACATGATGGACGGGCCAGAGCTGCCCCAGGCAGAGGGAGGAGGATGTGGCCTCGTGCCCTCGGTGAATGGCCACTTTCTTCCCCTGCCTGCGCTGGGGGTGCAGCTGGGTGAGGACAGACGTGTCCCCCCTGACCCCTGGCTGCCTTTTCCACAGCTGCTGGAGGGAAACTTTGCCCTCTTCTGCACCTACACCCTGGGCTTCCGCAACGAGTTCCAGAACATCCTGCTGGCCATCATGGTGGGTACGGCCCTGTCCTGGAGCCCTGGCGGGGCTGGGACTGTGGCGGGGTCCAGTGGGTGCTGCCTGGGAGCTGGCGAGGGGAGGGAAGCCCATGGGACAGGGCCTCAGGTTCAGTGATCAGAGGTCCCCCTGGCACAAGGGGAGGGAGAAGAAGCTGCCAAGTGTCCTGCAAAGGCCGGGTGGGCTGGCAGGAACAGCGGGGCCTTTGTTCCTGAGGGAACGAGGCCACAGACGAGGGAGACCAGGAGCCATTGGGGGCCTTTTGTCCAAATCCTGCCACTTGTCTCCCTCCCCTCCCTGCTTTGAGAGAAGGATCTCAGTGTTTACTGCCAGGAACATGGAGCAAAACAGCTCCTTGAGAGCACTTTCCAGCTTGCCTCATTCCTGGAAGAACTTCCCGCCCTCTCCTCAGTGGGGTGGAAAGGTCCAAGGTGCCACGGTGCCCACAGAGCCTGGCTCCTGGCCACGCTGTGTGCAGGTGCCAGGATCAGGTCCCTTCCCAGCACCGAGGATTGAGTCAGATCCTCCCTCTGTCAGGGCAGGAGTGGTGCCAGGGCTCTGCACTGGGGGAGGAGGTGGCCCCACACACCACGTGTGGCTTTGTGCCAGCCCCGGGAGCGTGTGGAAATCACGGGTGCTGGACGTGGGATGGGAGGAGGCTGTGCCAGGAGCTGTTCCTGGCTGGGAAGGGCCAACATGTGACACCATGACCCTGCTCTTCCCACAGCTCTCGGCCACCTTGACCATTCCCTTCTGGCAGTGGTTCCTGACCCGTTTTGGGAAGAAGACTGCTGTCTACGTGGGCATCTCAGTGAGTGGCCCCTGAGGTGTGGGGTGCACGTGGGGATGGTCTTTACCACACGGGATGGGCAGAGTTCCCCCAAAAGAGCCCAGAGCTGGGCAGGGGCTGCTGCTAATGACAGTTTGGTGCCTGTCCTTCCTCCTGCTGTTCGTGCTGTCCTGGATGTGCCCAAGGCCAGCAGCAGTGGTGCTGTGGGGCTTGGGGAGGGACGCTGCACCTCTGGTTCCCTGGCTGGGATATGCGGGAGGGGGAAAAGCCAGGGGGTCTGGGCCAGGCCCTGCTGATGCCAACCTGGTCCCTGCCCCCTCTGCAGTCTGCCATCCCCTTCCTCATCGCCGTGGTTGTCCTGGACAGTAGCCTCTTTGTCACCTACGTGGTGGCCGTCGCCGCCGGGATCAGCGTGGCAGCCGCCTTCCTCCTGCCCTGGTGAGTGTGAGGGGCTGGCGCGCCCAGCAGCGCACCCGAGGGCTGGGCAAGGGCCTTCCAGAGCCTGCCAGAGGGGCTAAAAACCCTCCAAAGGCTTTTCTGCAGTGTTTCCAGCCCCAGGCGGGGCTCCTGAGGGAAATGCTCTCAGCAGAGAGGAGGTGCTTTGTTGTGCCAGTCCCGGTGTTCAGCACCCGTCTCTCTGCACAGGTCCATGCTGCCAGATGTCATCGATGACTTCAAGCTGCAGCACCCCTGCTCCCACGGCCACGAGGCCATCTTCTTCTCCTTCTATGTCTTCTTCACCAAGTTCACAGCCGGGGTCTCCCTGGGCATCTCCACGCTCAGCCTGGAGTGAGTTCCTGCATGGGAGCTGAGGGTGGGCAGGGAGGGAGGCCCTTCCCAAGCTCTGGGAGGGGGTTGATGGGGTCTAAATCCGGTTGTTGCTCCAAAGCTCTCCCCACAGGGTCCAGCTCACCTCCTGCAAACCCCATTTCCTTTGCCTGAAGGTCCCTTTCTGCCCACAGCTTTGCAGGGTACCAGACCCGGGCCTGCTTCCAGCCTGGCCAGGTGAACTTCACCCTAAAGATGTTGGTGTCCGCTGTGCCCGTGGGGCTGATCCTGCTGAGCCTGCTGCTGTTCAAGCTGTATCCCATCGACGAGGAGAAGCGGAGGAAAAACAAGAAAGCCCTGCAGGATCTAAGGTGTGTGGGGGTGTGTGTGGGGGCAGGATCAGACGGGTTGGGACACACTGTGGCTTGTCCAGGAATCCTCCAGGACCCATGGGTGGTGGCGTGAGGGAAGGGCTGACTTGTTTTCCCAATCCCAACTTCCAAAGGGATGGCGTGAAGTGTTGGGAGATCAGCGGGAACCCGCCCCAGCTGCCACCCACAGCTCGTGTAGGGGCTGCACGAGGTGCTGACATCCCTCTGGAGCCCTTGGGAAGCTCCTATGCCCCAAGGCAGATATTACTGCGATGCAGACCTTGCCTATATGGCTTAATCCAGGCCTCATTCCCAACTCTTTCCCCCAGGCAGGAGAGCAACAGCAGCTCGGAGTCGGACAACACAGAACTGGCCAGCATCGTGTGACCCGGGCTGGCTCTGTCTGCTCACACTGGGGCTCCCCAAGGACTCGTCCCCTCCGGGCTGGCCCAGCCCGGTGCCTCTGCAGGTGCTGGAGGAGCCGTGTGGAGCATCCCCCGGCTGGAACTCGGGATCTGTGCCCGTCCCGTGCCTTGCATGGGCGCACAGAGCGCTGGTAGTGTACATTACACACATGGTGGTGCCTCGCCAGAGACAAGCACTCTCCCTGCCGGGCTCTGGAGGGCGGGGAAGGCCGGATTGGGATGGTTTTGCCTGGAACACCCGTGCCCACCCGTGGGGGTGATCGTTAGTGTACATTACACTGTCAGTGTCCCCGCGCCCAGGACGTGAGCTCACCTCTGCTGTCTCTACAGAGGGCACTAATGTGGGAGCTGTTCCTTTTCTTTTTTTTTACAGAGCCTAATTAACTTAATGATGTAAATACGGGGCTGTTTCCTGTTTGTATATATCTGTACAGAACCCAAACCCGAGGACCTGTTAATATTAATTTACATAAAAGTGGGGGAAGTCGGCAGCGGGTGTGAAGGATTTTTTTTTTCTCCTGGCTGGGATTTTTCACGGCTGTCAGCAAGCCCAGGGTCCCTTTACACACCACGGGGTGCAGGATTGACTTTTCCTGAGCCGTGGTGCAGGAATGCCATAATCCAGGCAGGAGGCTGTGCTCAGCCCCTTGCCCCCGTGCAGCTCCTTGCTCGGTGCCTGTGTTGCAGCCATCCAACAAAGGCTCCATTATTTCCTCCTTTTCAAGAGGGGAACGGGGGTGGAGGGAGGAATGAAATCAAAGTGCTGCCAGCGGAGAGGGTGAACTCAAGGCTGGAAACAGGAGAGGCAGCTGGGGAGCGGAGAGAAAGGGAATGGGGGCTGTGGGTGACACTCAACCCTGGCTGCCGGGGCAGAGTGCCGGGGGAGCACTAATCCCCCTGGATATTTATACCATCCTCTCGCATTCCCTGCTCCCACGGCAGAAAGGGGGAGAGCCCTGCCCTCCCTGATGCCTCCAGCAGCAAGTGTAACTCAGGAAAAGGGGGCTGGAATCAGCATGGGGAGGGGGCACCAGGGAGGAAGCAGTGAATTCCCAGCTTGTGCTGGCTCTGCTCCGTCCCCAAGGCCTCTGCACCAGGAGCCAGGGCTGCTGCCTTTTGTTGAGCACATTGGTCACACCGAGAAGTTGGTGGGGCCGGGGCTGAGCTGAGGGCGGGGGATTTGGGGTGGAAGCATGGCTCATCCTTTGTTCCACATGTGGGTACAAAGGACAGGAATGAGGATGGGGTTTAAAAATAGCCAGAGGGATTAGCTGGGAATGCTCAGCCAGGCCCCACTCTGCCCCCATGGCCATGGAAAGAAGGCAAAGGGATGGTGTGGGGAGGCTGGGAGCTGCCTTTGGGCTGAGCAGGGCCACGAGGCAGCGCTGGCCGGGGCTGGGGTGCTCCCTGCCTTCCCAGGGATGGAGCCTGCAGGGGCACAAAGCCAGCGCTCTCCACAGCCCCTGTGGTGGGGCAGGTGGGTGTCAGGAGCACCCTGAGGAGGAGGAGGAAGACTCCAGTCACCACAGAGCTCAGGACTGTTGGGAATGTTCTGAGCCCTGTGCTGCTCCTGGCCGGGACTGCCGGGAGTTATCCCGGGCATTGCCACGACCTGGCTGCCTCCGAGGGGTGTGGATTTGAAAGATTGCTGCGGGGCTTTTTTTTTTTTTTTCAGAGAGTTTCAACAGAGGGAAGGGACGTTTCATTCTTTGCCTCCTTGTTTTTTTGGCTCTGTGGAGCTCGCGAGGAGTCATCTCTGTTTGGGTTTTTTGCAGCCAGCCCCAAGGGACTAAAACCATACGGCGGAGCTTGAACGGGGGCCTGGCTGTTCCTTGCTGAGCAGTCCTCTTCTGTCTGAGGCTTTTCAGAAAGTGAGATGTGTGGGGAAAGTGACCGTGGAAGTTGGTAACACTCGAGCCCTGCACAAAGCTCCAGCCTGGGAGCAGGGATCTCGCTCCAGCTGTGGTTACAGAGGGTTTCACTCCCAGCATGGAGAAGAACTGTGTGGCATGAAACACACGGGGAGGTGCTGCCTGCACCTACAGCTCTGCTCTGGCTTAATCCACACACACCCTGGGCGTGGAGCAAAAGCATCCAAGTGCTGGGAAGTACCTCCCTGGAGGGCTGGGGTGGCAGGGCTGCCGTGCCCTCCGAGTGAGTGGCAGGGAAGCAGAGCCAGAAGCTGGCAAAGGCGGGGTGCCAGCTGTGTGCTCGCACCTGCGGCGCTGGTGCGGCTCAGGGCAGATGGGCTGGAGCTGTGCCTCCCAGGAACCAGCTGCCAGGGCTGGGAATCATGCCCAAATTCCATCTGAGGGGCTCCAACAGGCTCCTGGGCCAGCCCTGAACTTGGGGAGCCTGTGCAGGCGGGGAGCTGAGGGTTTCTGGTCTGCTCGAGGGACCGGATGAGTGCAAAGGGGACAAAATCAAGCAAACATCGGTTGGAGCTCCAGAAGGCAGCCCACGATCCTGCAGAATTCCATCCTCTGGCACCAAGAGGCAGGACCTCCCTGGCTCAGGCAGATGAAGGCAGGAGGAGTGACTGCAGGGACAATTCCAGAGGTGACAGCAGCCACGCTGGGTCTATTTACCCTCCAGGGGAAAAGTGGAGTGTGAAGAGTCTCTCCTTGCAGAGGGTGAGGAATAACCCCCTCCTTATCTGCAAGGAAAGGGCAAAAATCCTCGGGTTTATCTGGCAGCAGGATTTGTGGAACGTTCCAGCAGCTGCTGGTGGGGATGGATTTCCCCAGGCTGGAAGGACCCACGAGAAGCAGGAATCGCCCAGGCCTGGTTTCAGACACTTCAAGCTGAACCAAGCAAAGGTTCCCACAGAAAGGGTGTCACTCCAGAGTGCCCAGGGAGGCTGGATCATGGGCCAGACCCAGCTGGAACCAAGCTCGGCCTGGGAAGCTCTGGGAAGGAGAAGCAGGAATGCTGGAGCTGTGCTCAGGACAAGTGCTGGCCATGGGGGGCAGATCCACGTCCCTGACTCGCTGGGCTCTGTCACTACCTGGGGACAGCAGGGTTAACCCAGGCCAGCTGTGCAGGATGGGTGTCACAGCTGTGCAGGATGGGTGTCACAGCTGTGCAGGATGGGTGTCACAGCTGTCCCCAGGGGTCACCCTGTCTGTGCCACCAGGCTGAGGTCACTCGCTTTATCTGCAAACACAGGCTGAAGGCTACTGACATGTTTGGGTGGGCTTTGGTTAATGTTTTGCAGAAGCCGCTGTTCCCAAGGTTGTTAGCAGCCCCAAGACAACTGCACATGGACAGAAACGATGGGGCAGTGACATGGTTTCCCGCTGAAAAAGAAAAAAAAATCCATTTTCCCAGGAATGAAGCTGGGCTGCAGCTCGGATGAGTGCCCTCCTCACCCCACAGCACGGGACAGGTGCTCTCCTGTGGCTGCAAAAAGCCAAAGGCTGCTGTCTAAGGGACACGATGGCATTTTAGATTAAAAAACGGCTGAGAAATGAAACAAATATTCCCGTGGTGCTTGGAGAAAAGGGGGATGAGGCACCAACCCCCCTGGCAGCAGCGTGGGGCAGGTGTAAGGAGGCAGGGCAGGGATGGAGCAGGTTGCCAGAGTTTATGGGCACCAGGAAGCCCCACGGATCGCTGACCTTACAGACTCTAAACAGGTTGCTCCTCTGTGCCCCGGCCTTGCCAGGAACTCGATCTTTGCTCCTCCCGGAACCGTGTTCAGCTCACAGACCCGCCCCGGGAGCAAACACCCTGCTGGAGCCCGGCTGTGATATCCCCGGCGGGCCGTGCTCTCCTCTTCCCCCTTCTCAGGTAATTTTTTTGTTCCTCTCCCCATTGTCTGCTATTTCTCCTTCCTCTCCCCATGCATCCAGCCCTGGAGGACAGCTCCTGCCCGTGCTGCTCCCCAGGGCTCCCACTGCCCTGCTCTGCCGAGTTCTTCACTGCGGTGACTGTTTTAGGATGCCGTAAAACACGAGTCAGTGGGCGCATGCAAAAGAGGCGGTGGTGGTGTCTTTATTTTCTCTTTGGCATCACGTCTGGTGTCTGATCGTGATGGAGGCAGGGCAAGGGGCACAGCGGGTGCGGGCAGGGTGGGAAACGGGGCGAGAAAAGCAGGAAACAGCGTCGGGGAGCGCAGGGAGCTCCGAGGAGCTGCATCTCGGCGGGGAAGGATGGGGTGAGGGCAGTGTGGATCCTGCTGGGCTCTGTGTGCTCTACCAGGGCAGTGCGGGGAGCTGGGGGGATGCTCGGAGGGGAGGGGGATCCCGAAGGAAGGGGGGGAACCGTGAGCTGCCGTCGGACGCACGCAGCTCCCACCCGCCGGGGAAATCCAACCCTCGGAGGGTTTGGGATGCCCCGCAGAGGGCGCCGGGACCCGGAGAGCCTCACTAGGTGTCAGCAGAGCCCCGCTGCCGGCGATGCCCGGGGCCGGCTCGTCGGGAGCCGTGACCATCTTTGGTAGCGCAGCCGGGGCAGGAAGCGGCGGCGGAGGCTTCTCCTCCTTCTTCTCCTCCTGAAACGTGTCCCAGCCCTCACCGGGACAGGGCTGCTCCGCACAGAGCCCCGGCTCCGAGGGAGGAGCTCAGCCGCTCCCCGGGGCTGCTGAAAACACAAAGCTCCGGTCCCAACTGCGGCACCACGGCAGCGAACTCCTTTTTGGAGCAAGTCCTGCCCTGATGGCAAAAGCAGACAGCGGAACCCTCTGTGGGAACAATCCGTGCCGAATCCAGGGACCCCTTCCTCCATCCACGTTGTTTTTCCCTTGGCCACCCCTAGCACAGAGCATCCAGGGCCCGGAGCCCCCCAGGATTCACCCTAAGAAGGGGTGTAGCTGTTCTAATGTCCCATGAGGACCTTTCTCCCACCCTGCACCCACAGGCACGGAGGGGCCTTGACCTCAGCCCCCTCCATTGCAGCCAGGTATGATTTGGGGGCATCCCTTCCACCTCCTCCCAGCCCCCAGCAGAAGCCACCCCCCTCCCCAGCCAAACCCTGTCGCTGCAAGAGGGGGACGAACTCCTCCCTAAGGGGCTCTCATCCCCCTTAACCCCGCCCTGGGAGCCCACAGCGCATCTCTAGACCCCAACCTTCAGCCTTACCCCTCTCCCAGAGGTTCCCGCTTCATCCCAAAGCACCCCGAGCCCCTTTCGGGGGTCCCAAACCTCCTGAAGACCCCACTACCCCAACAGCCCCTCCTGAGGGCTCCGCAGTCCCGCCCCGGGAGGTGTCCCAGCTGCCCCTGCTGGGGTCTCAAGCTCCCCCCAGCCCCTCAGTGGGGCCCCACGCGGGTCCCGGAGCCCCCCCAGCCCGTCCCGGGGGTCTCGGTTCTCCCGGGGGTCCCGGGCCCCATCCGCCCCTTGGCCCCGCCCACAGCACAGACCCCGCCCTGACTCCGCCCCCCTGGCGCGCAGGCCACGCCCCCAACTCAATCATCCAATCGGTGGGCGGCATCTGCACCGAGGCTCCGCCCCCTCCCCACCCCTCATCCGCTATGGCCACGCCTCCCTTCCCGTCCGCCAATCGCGTTGCGGCGGCTGCCCCGAGGCCCCGCCCCTCGCAGCGCCGCGCCGCGCGCGCCGTGCGCACATCCGGCGCGCGGGGCGGGGGCCGGAAGCGGCGGAGCGGGAGCGGCGGGGCTGGGCGGCGCCGGGAGCGGCGGAGCGGGAGCGAGGTGAGCGGGCACCGGGACCGGGACACGGCCGCATCTGAGGGAGGGAGGGAGCGGGCACCGGGACCGGGACACGGCCGCATGGGAGGGAGGGAGGGAGGGAGCGGGCACCGGCACCGGGACGCAGCCGCATCTGAGGGAGGGAGGGAGCGGGCACCGGCACCGGGGACACGGCCGCATCTGAGGGAGGGAGGGAGCGGGCACCGGCACCGGGACACGGCCGCATCTGAGGGAGGGAGGGAGCGGGCACCGGGACGCGGCCGGATCTGAGGGAGGGAGGGAGTGAGCGGGCACCGGCACCGGGACACGGCCAGACCCGCGGCTGAGAGTGAGCAGGAACCGGTACCGGGACACGGCCCGGCCCCGAGGCTGAGAATGAGCGGGGACTGGCACCAGGATCGGGACACGGCCCGGCCCCGCGGCTGAGAGTGAGCAGGACCCGGCACCAGGACACGGCCCAGCCCCGGGGGCGGTACCGCGGGCCGTGAGCGGGGACCGGAGGAACGCGGCCGCTCCCCGCCGGGCCCGTGAGCCTTACCCGGGGCAGGGGTCCGCACCCGCCCGGGCTGGGGGATCCCGGGCGCCGGGAGGCTGGAGGGGCCCGGTTGCGAGGGGAGATGCCCTAAAGGCGGTGATTTGGGGTTAATTTGGGCACAGAACGGTGCGCGCTCCCCCGCGGGGCTGTTACCGGGGGGCCCTGCAGGAGCGGGCGGGGCGGGTTCGGTAACCGGGGCTGCACCGGGACGGGCAGGGCAGTGCCAGGTGACCGATCCGGCTGTTCCCTGGTTTGCCGCAGCCTGGAGCGAGGATTTTTGTGCTCCGCACCCCGGGTACCATCTCCATCTTCCCGGGGTGGTTCCTGTGCTCAGCCTGTTGCTGGTTCCTCCTCTGCGTTTTGCGTTTTGCGGGTGGTTAGGATGGGATAAATGTGTGATTCCTTTGGATTTCGTGATAGTGAAGTGGAAAAATGATAATGATAGGGTTGTTTTGCACATCGGGTTCTGGAATTCCCCCAGAGCTGCGCTGTAGATGCCCTGAAAAACAAGGAATCCGTGGCATCAAGACACTGCTGTGTGTGCCCGTTCTCTTCCAGAGGCGATCCTTGTGTCCCTGGAATATTGCTGAGCTTTCTGAAAGCCAAAAATACCCCCTATTATTCATGTAGAAAGTTCAGCCAAGCGGCCCGTGCTGGAGCAGCAGGAGGGATGCTGAGCAGCTTCCATGCTCGGAATTCCTGATATGGAGCTTGGTGCTGTATCCAATTTAGCTCAGATCCCAGATCCTTAGCTACTTCCCTGGTGGATTCATCACCCTGACAGGGAAAGGAAGTGAGAGGAGTGTAGCAACAGAGGCTGGCAAGTGCAAACCTCCTAATTCAGATAATTGTCTGAAAAAAGGAGCCTTTGCTCCGGTGCCGAGCTGTAACCACCTCTTAACATGTGAGTAAAACACCAAATAACATTTTTAATGGCTCCAGGAGGATTTGTTATATGGGAAAGCTGGAATAGGGGCCAGATGGATTTTTTTTTTTTTTTAAAGCACTCTTGGTTTTCTAAATAAAGTGGATCTGAAATAGCAGGAGCAGCCACCACGGGTTCTGGCGCAATGTCAGCAAGTATTGTTGGACTCTAAACAGCTGAGATCTCTGTCCTGGCAGCTGCTGGGACCAGCAATAGCTGTCTTGTGTTCATGGCTGCTCCTGACCACTGGCTAAATTCAGGCATTTGACTCCTGCCTTGATGAGCTGAACTGTTTAAAGAAAAAAATAAAAAGAAAAAAAAAAAGAAAAAATTCTTTGGGCTTTTGGCAGATATAAATGTTGGAAATCATCTGGTAGCTGATCCCCTGAGATATTCCAGTGTCAGCTCAGAAATAAACTGTGGTATGTTCCTAATTTAGTTGTCCCATCTTTATTTCTTTTGCCTGTAGAAACAGGAAGTAGCTGATGCAAATTCCGTGGTGCTGACAGCAGTTTGTCGGGCTCGGTGTGAGCAGAAGCGTAGGTTTGACTTGCTTGGGCTATAAAACCAACATTTGTGTCTTCCAGAATGTCTAAGAAAGGGCTCAGGTTAATGTGCTGTCTCAGGCAAGCAAATAATTTCATTTATGGTGGTTTTAGGAGAATTTGCTCGCTCTGAGGCTGGCACAGGCCAGCTCCTCGATGTTCCCCAAACAGGAAACTCCTCTTGATGTGATGTGCAGGGCTGCCTTTGGGGTAACCGATGTTTTTACCAATAAAATCCCTTCCTTTGATTGCTCTGCTCAGCCTGGCTGTGGGTGCAGCCTGTTCGTGGCACAGCGTGTCCAGAGCCGTGTCCAGAGCCGTGTTCCCAGGCCGTGATGGGAATAAAGGGCAGTTGATAGATGAACAAATGTGCTGTGAAAAGGAACGGCCCCTCTGGCCGCGGGTGAAATGTGTGTTTGCTGCTTCCGCTCCGTTGGTAATCAAAGTTCAATTGAATTTAAACAAGACCTGGATTTAAATCCCGTGTTGTGGTCCCGGAAGGGAGAGCTGCATCTCCACTCTGGCAGAGAACTCCAACCCTGCACAGGGAACTGGAAAAGTCTCCCTCATCCCTCTGGAGCACAGGGTGATGTGCAGAACAAAAATGACTCCTGGATTGATCTGCATGTCTCATCTTCCTCTTCTGAGAAGGGAGATGAGATCTGGTTGTTTGCACTGAGACCTGTGAAGTCAATTTGCACTTTCTGTCCAATTATTTCACATTGAAACAGCCCAGTAGACAAAACACTGTTTAGATGCACTCCAGGCAGGTTCACTTTGCGATTGTTTTTATTTTCCTTACTAAACGTGAACGTCTGGGTTGCAAAACTCTGATTTATTTACAGCTCAATCTTTTTATTTCATTCCGTGTGGGTATCCAGGCAGCAGAAATAGCTGCGACCACAGGGCAAAGAGCACAGGGAGGGTGAGTCAAGAGGAGGGACTGAGATCCAGGATTTCGGGTTGCCTGCACTTAGCTCTCATTTAGCTGCCAATTTACCAACTGACTTATCTGTTAAGTTGCCCTAATGCCACCCATTAAAAGGAAATTAAAATGAGTTCACCATCTGCCGGACAGCACCAGGTTTGCAGAGCTGGAATCGAGCACTGGGAGTTCATGGCTCGGGAGAAACAAGGAGGGACTTGTCAAATGGCAGGGGGAGTGCAAGGAATGCGAGTCCCGAGGTTTTGGGACATTAATGCCAGCCAGAGCTGAGGGGATGCGCTCCCTGCAGCAGCGTGCTGGGGGTAGGAAGCAGCCTTCCATCTGGACTTTCTGCTCGGTAATCCTGATCTGAGCTGCAGTTTGCGGCTGGGTAATGGGGCTGATCAGATTAGAACCTCGCCTGGAATGTGGTGGGGGATCAGCGGTGCAGAACGGCGGCTTTGTGTGCCCGCTGTCCTTCCCTGTGCCACATCCCTCCGCCTCGCTGCTCTCCTGGCACAGCTTCCTTAACAGGTGGCTCTTTTGGGGGAAAAACCCACACTTTCTGAGCGTGCTGGGAGCGGGGGAGGCAGAGCCCGGCTCTTTCTTGGCTGTGCTCCCACGGGAAGACGTGGATGCAGCAGGGAACGGAGGATCCTGCGGTCGGGCTTTCTACATTGCACAGAATTAAAGAGGCAGAGCTGTTCATTACTGTGATGACAGGGGCGACTGCCGTGGAGTTTCAGCTTCTCTGGACTCTTTCTGTGTATCTGGAAGCCATCCAGTCGCTGTTGTCCAGTTTTATGTGCAGTCTGTCCTCTGGCTCACTCTTGGACAGGAGAGGAAACCGCTTCTCTTCCTCTTGGAAGGGGGGGTGGCCTCTCCCCTGCCCCCCACGGCTGAGCTGCCTCTCCTGATGCAGGCAGGCAGGAGAGCGGTGGAAAACGGCCTTGTTTGTCTTGTGACATCAGTGCTGGGCTCATGACTAATGCTGGATGTGCCCCACATCCTCTGGGAATTAGGTGAAAACGTGCACTTTGAAGCAGGGCTGAGAGGGCTTGTGAACAAAAGCAAAACTCGAGTGAGAACTTGAGGTTTCCTCTCAGAGGGGATACGGTGTCAGTTCATCTGAGAAAACCCTGCCTTCCTCTTCGAGCATTCTAGGGAGTGTTTTGGGAAGGATCCCCTCCTCCAGGCAGGGGTTTGAGCTTCTGCAGGCTGCAGCAAGCACTTGAGAAGAAAGCTGTGTCCAGGCCACCATCGTGATTCATGCTGTAAAACCTTTTGATGAATGGTGATAAGATAAAAATGCCATTGGTGACTTTGCTGCTCCCTCCCTGCATTCCCTGGGCATTACTGTGCTGGGAGCATGACCTGCCTTGTTGCTTGGTGCAAAGCGGTAATTAATGGAAAGTTTATATGACTTTTAAGACTTTTTCCAGATGAGATGCAGCAAATGGCTTGTGTGCCTGAGTGTCTTTCCTGTGCAGTGGCTGCAGAGGAGGTTCTGCAGACACCAGAGCTGCAGAGGAAGAACAGGGGCGCGTTGTTGCAGAAGCAGCTCCGCTGCCTGAGCTCGTGCAGCTGCTCCCCTTGGCATGTGCCAGGGTGGCTCAGGCTCTGTGCTGGAGTGATGCTGGCCTTACAGATGCTCTTGGGGGGAATTCAGGACTCCAGGAGGTCCTTCCAGTTGCATTTGGAGATTCAAAGCCCATAGTTTTCCCCTGGAGCATGTGAGATCCCAGTGAAGCAGTTGAGCTGTGTGGTCACAGCTGAGATTTTGGCCAGGAGCTGAGTGCAGCGAGAACCTGGGCAGACCTTTGTGTGACAGAGTGGTGTCACTGCAGGGTTAGAAGGTGGAAGTTTTATGTCCTCACACATGTAAGGAGTCCTTAAAATGGAATAGAAACTATTAAGGAGCGAGTGTGGCAACAGCAAGGGGCTGTTGTGTAACCCAGCTGTCCTTGCTAATGTGAGGGTACGCTGCTGGCCGTCATCAGGGCGCAGAGCTGGGCAGGAATGATTCTTCTGGAACTGGTAGAGCTTGTACCACACGGCCATAAACCCTCTGTGGCATCTGAGGACGGAGGTAATTGTCTCCTGTCCGTGCAGGTTGTGGACAGCAGCAGACATGGAGAGGCTGGTCGAGCGGTTGGAGAAGGCTGTGGAGCGCCTGGAGACCGTGTGCCAAGGCTCTGGCAGGTGTGGAGAGGCCTCTGCCAAAGGTAAGGCCCAAAGCCCCTCCCAGGGCAGTGCTGGGGAGGGGGAAGCGAGGCTGGCAGCAGCTCCTGCGCAGGCGCTGGGGCTGCGGTTGCTGCCCTGTGAAGATAAAAACTCTGCGGCTGCAGCACTTCCTCAGCTCCGGGCTGAGCCTCCTGCAGGTGGGAGGTGCAGCCCCGGGGGTGTGGCAGCCTGTGGGATGCTCCTGGTGATCCCTGAGCTCCGGTTCCTTCCCCACAGGAGTGGCTCAGTACGTGCAGGCCTTCGATGCCCTTCTGGCCGGGCCGGTGGCCGAGTACATCAAGATCAGCAAAGAAGTCGGCGGGGATGTGCAGAAGCACGTAAGGACTCGAGTTCTCCCCCTGCTCTAGAAGTGCTGCCTGTCCTTAGGGCTGGAAGGGCCAAGTTGGCTGTCAGAGTCTGCATTCCTCTAGCACTGTATCCCAGGATCTTTAGAATCCCTGAGGATTCAAAGCAGACACCCAGATAACCTCCAGCAGATTGCCACCTACACACACACGATGAATCAAAGCTGCTCCTGGAAATCCTTAAATGCCTGGCTCTGTACAGACCTTGGTGCAGGCCTTTAGGAGGCCTGAAAACTCCCCAGCCCTGAGCTGCGGCACTCTGGTGAGGTTTCTTTGGGGGTGGGTTGCTCCTGGAACGTGCTTTGGGATCAGCGTGCCAGGCTCCTCACTGTGGGCAGTGGGATGATCTGTTAACGTGGCACGAGGGAATCTCCCTCATGTTTGTGTCTGTCCTCAGGCTGAGATGGTCCATGCAGGCTTGATGAGCGAGAGGGCTCTTCTGGTGGTGGCATCTCAGCATCAGCAGCCAGCAGAGGTGAGTGGGGTAAATCAGCAATCAGAAACCTCTGTCCTCGGGGTCCGGGGTGGCTGTGAGTGTAGGGGGAACCTGGGCTGTCACAGCTGGGCCAAAAGAGGAACTAGAGGAGGACTGGGGACACTTGCTGAAGGCATGAACAGCTCTGGGTGCTCCCCAACTGGGCAGAGTCCTGGATGTTGGTTCTGAGAGCTGCAGAACTGGCATTTTCCAGTTGTTACAGCAACAAGTGTTGTGGAGCTGTCAGAGCAGCCTGGGGGTGTCAGCTCGCAGCCTCTGTCTCGAGTTTCACCTGGCACCAGCTCTGCTCAATCAGTGCTCCCTGAGAACCTGCAGACAGGATCCTGTCGGAGCCAGGAGCCACCCTGGCATTTGTGTAGCTCGTGCTTCTCATTATGTGATGCTCAGAGACTTTCAGGCATCAGACTCCTCCAGGAGCAGAACAGACACTTGTCTCTGCTTGTCTCTGCTCAATGGCCTCTGAATAATCGCTGGGCTTTTAGGATTGATTTGTCCTTAGCAGGTAATTTAACACTTTACCCTGGGCTGCTGCTTCTCAGCAGGATGTGTGGCTGAGAATCTGATCCTGAATGCATTGGCTTTTCCCTGCTGAGAACTGTTTTTCCTGAGCAACGGGATCCCACCTTGCTTTTCTTTGCAGTTATTATCTCACTCAGTCATGGCTTCTACTGTTACATTGTGGGAGCTGGATTTCTGTGCTCCTTTCCTATTCACTGCTAAATAGATCTGCATCTTTTCCCCCAAAATCAGCGTTGGAGGGTTGTTCTGTCCCACCAGGCTTGCTGGGATGCAGCTCTGTGCAGCCTCTAGCCTGAGAATCTGCTTCTAAATCCCACGGACACGTTATTTAAATCAAGGATTATGAACAAAGAACAGCCTTAATCTAGGGTAGCTCTTTGTGCAGGTTGTCTGGCAGGAGTCTAATTCTGGAGCAGCCAGTTTAAAATGCAAAATGTGTGAACCCTCAGTGCTTGTGGTGAAGAATTTCCCCATCCTGTGACTGAAATGTGCTGCTGGGCTGGAGTTTCTGAAAGTGTGGCCTGGCCAGCGGTGCTTGGGACCTCTCAGTTTTCATCTAAACAGAGGAAAGGGCAGCAAAAGGAGAAGCTGAGGCTTTGAAAAGCAAGTTTTGCCCAGATTTGTCCCTCTCTGCTGCCACCAGCAGGAGACTTTCCGACGCTAAAAGAAGGAAAAGTTGCCTAAGAGGCGTCTCTGGAAACATGGATCTGGCTCTTCGCTGTGCTCTGACCCCAGAGCACTTCTGGCACTTCCAGTCAGCATTCCAAGGGAACAGCACACAGGAACAAATTTTTACCATCCCAATACTAACGGATTGACTTGAGAAATGACTGGAATCCTGAAGTCTGGCTTGATGGGGGTGACCTTTGAACTCGCTGTGACTCTGATTGTGGGGCAGGCTGTAGGTGCCAGACCTGCCCAGCACCCCTTTCTCTGAGGCTGGGGGAAAGATTTAACAAACTGTCCTGGAACAAAAGAACCCAGGAAAGGCAAATGCTATTTCTGTCCTCGTTACTAACAAGCTTTGTCAGTGTCTCCTGGATTGAACATGAGTCACAGTTCTTGGCGTTCTCCCACAGCACCAATCTGATGGGAGCAATGACTTCAGCCCTGGAGGAGCTGGGCTGTGGGACCAAGCTGGGCTTGGAGAGGGCCAGGCCTGGGCAGGAGCTGTGGCAGTCACTTGGGCCAGTTAGAATCTTGTTGCGAGCGACCATCACCTCAGCTGTGCAGCCATTCCAGAGCCGTGCTAATTAATCTCCTTAATTGCTGCTGTCCCTGTGTGTTGTTGTGCAGAATGCGTTCTCAGAGCTGCTCAAACCCATCTCGGAGCAGATCCAGGCCGTGCAGAATTTCAGGGAGAAGAACCGTGGCAGCAAACTGTTCAATCACTTGTCAGCAGTCAGCGAGAGCATCCCAGCCCTGGGCTGGGTGGCCATGGTAAGGGCTCCAGTGGGGAGGGGTTTTCCTTGGGCTAGTGGGGAGAGTCCTGGTGGGCTGTTTGGTGCCAGTGTGCTCTTTCTGCTCTAGGCCCCAAAGCCTGGTCCCTACGTGAAGGAAATGACTGATGCTGCCATGTTTTACACCAACCGGATCCTCAAGGAGTACAAGGATGTGTAAGTTCACCTTTATCTTAGGGATGTTGTTGAACTTGGCCAGCTGGGTGTGCAGGGGCTGCTCCAGCACCTGCCCACTGCTGCTTTCCTTGGCCTTTAACTCCTCCTCCTTTGATCTCCGTGTGTCCTCAGAGATAAAAAGCAAGTGGACTGGGTGAAAGCTTATCTGAGCATCTGGACAGAGCTGCAGGCCTACATCAAAGAGTACCACACCACAGGGCTGGCCTGGAGCAAAACAGTGAGTGCTGGCTCCAGCAGGGAGCTGCAGGGTGAGCCTGGCGGGGTCACCACTGCACAAAAGGAGCTCCTTCGAGTGCCTTTCCTCTTCCCTGCTCTTCCAGGGTCCTGTAGCCACAGAAGGGGCTAAGGCACCACCTGCCCCCCCGGCTGGGGTTGCACCCCCACCTCCAGGGCCTCCCCCTCCTCCTGCCCCCGTGAGCTCCAGCACAGACGACTCAGCCTCGCGCTCCGCGCTCTTCGCCCAGATCAACCGGGGAGAAGGGATCACCTCGGGTACGTGGAGGGGCACAGGGAGGGAGGGAGCTGCTCTGCTGCTGGTCCTTGCTGTGCTGCTGGTCCTTGTTTTCCTGCTGTCCCTCAATGCACCTGCTTAGGAAATACATAAAAACCCATCTGGTCCCAGTCCGGGGCTGGCCGCCGGGGCAGCGCTTTCCCAGGACAAAGTGAGCACATTTGGGGGAGAATTCTCACCCTCTTCTGGCAAATGTAACACGACATGAACCTCTAGCTGGAATGGAGGCTGAGCCCTTTGGTTGCCTCTGTGTCTCTGGCACAAAAAGTGCGATTTTGCAGCTGTTGTTTGCGCAGAACTTTCCCCTTTTTTGTGTTACCTGGGGAGCACATCAGGACAGGAGGTGCTGGGCTCAGGGCTTCTTCCAGCTGCAGAATGGAAGAGCTGGCACACTCTGGTTCTGTGGTTCACGTTGTGTTCTTGTCAATATTGCACCAGCATTTCCTGCTTCCTCCTTCCCTTCCTGCCACTCACACTTGGGCTCAACTTACAAAGAGGGAGTTTATTTGTGTTTTGTAACCACTGATGTTTGGTGTTTGTGGAGCTGCACTCCTGGAGGGGAGCTGGGTCTCAGGTTTGCCCTTTCTTGCAGGCTTAAGGCACGTCTCAGATGACATGAAAACCCACAAGAATCCAGCCCTGAAGAACCAAGGGGGCCCCGTGAGAAGCGGCCCCAAACCTTTCACTGCTCCCAAACCAGCCTGTAATGCTAATCCCTCCCCGAAGGCACCTCCATTGCTAGAACTGGAAGGCAAAAAGTGGAGAGTGGTGAGTGCCTGGTGCTGGCAGGAGTGGTTGGAGGGGTGGGAGCTTTGGAGCAGGGAAGGAGGCTCTTCTGGAGACCTTTCTCCTAAGAGGCAGCAGCCTGAAGGCACCTGTTTGCTTTTAAAGGGATCTGAGTGGATTCATTGCTCTGCATTCAGAAAATGAAATGTGTTTCCCCTGCCTTTTCAGGAAAACCAGGAGAATGCCACTAACCTGGTCATCAGTGACACAGAGTTGAAGCAGGTAGCATATGTTTTCAAGTGCACAAACAGCACACTCCAAATCAAAGGCAAGATCAACTCCATCACCCTCGGTGAGTGGGGAAAACCCTGCAAGCTGCTTCTGCCTGCTGGTGCGTGTGCAGGAGCTGAAGCCTCCAAAATCTTTGTGCCCTGATCTGCTTTTCTTTGCAGATAACTGCAAGAAGCTGGGTCTGGTGTTTGATGATGTGGTGGGCATTGTAGAGATCATCAACAGCAGGGATGTTAAAGTTCAGGTGAGTTCCTGTTCTCACTGCTGGGTGTGGAGCAGTTGTATTTCCAGACCAGGAATGTGCAGCTGTGGAGAATATCCATGAAACACCATCAGTCCCTTGGGAAAGGGCTGAAATTTGTCTCTTTGAGCTGTTTCAGGGCTTGGGGTAAGAGCTGAGGCTCTGTGAGGTAGCAAGAAACGTTTGGCTGCCAAAGCAGGAGGCCAGCAGTAGGATTTATTCCAGTTCAGTTTGGGCATCTGATTTGGGACGGTCAGTTTGCCCAGTGTTGGCTCAGGTTTTGTTCTAAAGAGATCAGAACAAGAAATTAACTTTGGGTTTTTACTGAAGGTGGCAATATTGAATCTCGTGCGTCTGCCACAGGGAGGGCTTGGAGTCAAACCTCTTGCCTTGAAAGAAAACACCCCAAAAATGCTCTGGTTGTCCAGTTTTAGCTAATTCTGCTCTGGCCCTGCCAGGTCATGGGTAAAGTGCCAACGATTTCCATCAACAAGACAGATGGGTGCCACGTGTACCTGAGCAAGAACTCCCTCGACTGCGAGATCGTCAGTGCCAAGTCCTCGGAGATGAACGTCCTCATCCCCACCGAGGGGGGGGACTTTGTAAGTGCTGCTTTGGGATCCTTCTGCAGCTCTGCTTGGGCCTGGGGGATGCAGGAGCTGGGGTTTGATGAAGCCCTGCAGGGAGTGGTGCTTACAGGGAGGTGTGGAGGGATAATTTATAGAGGTCAGAGGTTGTGATAAAGAAAAAAAAAACCAGCAGAAAAGGTTGTCTGCAAATAAGATTATTGCTGGTTTGGGAGAGCTGCTTCTTCCTCAGGATCTCTTGGGGGCAGAACAGGCACCAGTGGTGGTACAGGAGGTACCAGAGCACAAAGCTAAGAAAAGAACTGCCTGAAGCAGTGGGAGTGGTTACTAATCTCAGTCATAAACTGATTTTTAACAACAGATTTCTGGTTTTTACCCTCCAGACTGAATTCCCTGTCCCAGAACAGTTCAAGACAGTGTGGAACGGTCAGAAGTTGGTTACCACTGTGACAGAAATCGCTGGCTAAGCCGAAAAGCTCCAAGGCTCACGCCCTCCCCTGGCCCTGCTGTGGGACAAATCTGCTTTCAGATGATTCTCTTAGATTTCTTGTACCTTTCTGCTCTCAAACTGCTTCTCTTCTACCCGAGAGACACAGCTGCCTGCCATCACTGAGATTCCTCTGCCTGGGGCTTGGGGTAGGTGGCGGGTCAGTGATTGTCCACCTCTGTCAGCAGGAAGGTGTATTTTTCTCTCCCCTTGTCCCATCTAACTGCACCAATCGATCAGAGTCTCGGTGAACTTCACAGCCAGTCCTGCCAGTTGGCTTTCAGAGTGTTGTTTTTGTATTGCCTTTAAGCAAAACTGTTCATGTGAGAGGAATGTTGTCCCCTTTTTAACGAGTAACGGTGTCTGTCGGAGTCCACAGTACCCAGCTGCTATGGCAGATGTCTTGGGAAGGTCCTGGAAGCTGCTCATTCCAGCTCTCTGGAGCACTTGGTGGCATCACAGGACATGGGAACGGTTTTGTCGGACCAAAGGCTGAGGACCTGGGCCAATTCCACCCTGATTTCTCTTCCATCATTCCCACTAGCTCAGTGCATTCCTGATTGTGCCATGACAGGAGGCTTCCATTACCCAGTGCCACAGGAAGGCTGCAGCGGTGTCACCCTGCAGCCTGGCTGGGAGCTTGGAGCTGAGCACCTCTTACTCCATGAGCCCTCCACCTTCACAAGGGAACCTTTGCCCCAGGGCTTCCTTCTTGGAGCAGCTGAACTCAGGTTCAGTCTTCCAGGACGGTTCTTCTGAACCTGTCCCCTTCCCCCGAGGAAGGGCCTCCTCCATTCCAGGTCAGTAGTGCAGAGTTGTAAATACCCGAGCTGGATCAAGTCGGTTCATCGCTCTCCTCCTCATCTGCAATCAGCCCCCACAAAATCAACCCTCCCCCCTTTTTCCCCCCCTGTTGCTTGGCTCTTGATTTTGGTGGAAGCTCGCAGCCTCTGTTCCAGGGCCCTGGAGCAGAGTGGTGGATCACACAGTACTGTACTGACCCATAAAGGGAGCTGCACGTGCTTTGACCTTCATTTTTCCAACGCCTCGGGTGGCATAAGCATATCTTAAATGCATCTCTTCTGTAAAGTGTCAATGTTCTTTTTTCTCTAGTACAAAACTTACAAAAAAAAAAAAAATTATGCAAATTTTTTTTATTTTGAAACTGTCCTGTGACTTGTACTTGTCTTCTCCTGAGGCTTGTGGAAGAACCTTTCTTATGTACTTGAGATTATACAGAAGATAGAATAAAGTTAATGCCAACTTGCTCATTACTGTGACTCTTGTCTCTTTTTGGGGGCACCCAGGACTTCAGGCAGGACAAGATGCCCCTCTCTGCCCGACCCTGCCTTGATTCCTTTGAAGAGTTTCCCAGACTTTCCTCAACTCCCCTCCACTCACAGTCAGTAGTTGTCCAATCTTTTTTTTTTTTAGTTGGTTAGATGGAAAGTTCTTTATTGATTTCAGTTGTACAAAAGAACATAAACCAAGCCATTAGTTGAAAACTGTTCAAGCTGTTAATACTGCTGAACTCCAAACCCTCTTCCCCCCCCCCAGAAACCCCTCAATTTGGTGTTTTTCCCCATCTTGAAGGATAGGCTGTAACATAACTCCCCTGCCATGAAAGTCTTGCTGATCCCTGCACGAGTGAGTTGGGTTAATACTGCCAGTGTGTCCTGCAGGAACAGGGGATGGAGAACAAACCTCTGGCTGAGCTGATCCTTCTGCCCTCACCAGGGACCAGCTCAGCCACAGCTCTGAGAACTGAGGTCGGTTTACCAGGCCCTGTGCAGGCTGGAGTGTGTCAGAGTCAGTGCAAGGCTCAGCCCAGATGGGGCTGGAATTAAATCCCGCCGAGCTAAACCTCCTCTTGTTCCCCTTCCCCAAATCCCTGCAGGCTTGGATGCACTGAGTGCTGTTGCACAGTAGCTGGTGTTAGAGACAGTGAAAAACCCTCCCCCAGTGCTCCCAGAGGAGCTTCACTGGAGGAAGGGGAGGATGGTGCTGTCAAACCACTCTTCTGAGAAGTGCAGGTGATCCCCTTTCACCCCCAGGAACACCAACTTCCCTGCTTTGTCCATCTCCTGCAGCCCCAGGCGATCCTGCAGAGACAAGGGGGAGATTCCACCTCTGGAGGAGGAAAAGGGATTTCGGGGCACTCTTGCAGCAAGGCTTTAAACAGGAGCAGAGCTCATGAAACACACACTGAGGGGAATCCTGAGCCAGGCAGGAAGCACCAGTGTCAGTCCCTGGATTTCACCAGTGCCAGGAATGGCTGGAGGGAAATGCCTTCCCAAACAAGCAGCTCCTGGCAGGGGGAGGCAATGTCCCAGGAGTGACAAGAGCAGAGCTGTGGGGTCCCAGGGACACTAAAGAGGGGACACAGCAGAAGCCCCCAGCCCCCAGAACTCACCTCTTTGTACAGCGAGGTCTCCTGCAGCGGGATGGTCTCCTTGGCTTGGCCACTTTTGTAAAACCCAAACCACTGCCAGGAGGAAAAACAAGGGAACAGCTGCTGAGGGCTCCCAGGAGCTGAGCAGAGGCAGTGCAGTGTCAGGCCTGTGTTTGTCAGGCCCAGCCTGCCCCTCAGCAACCTCCAGTTCTGCCACCAAAGGACAAACCAGAAACAAGGAAGCCCCAAAACCTGCCCCTGCCTTCCTCACCTCCGAGATCGGAGGGTCCACCATGGTATCGTTGAGGAATTTCACCATCACAAACTTCTTCAGAGCCATCAGGTTTTTCTTGTAGGTCTCGTTGATGCCCTGGGTGGAAGCAAAAGAACAGATCCAAACCACTGGAGAGCCCAGAGGCAGGGAAACTGCCTGCTCTTCAACTTGAGCCTGCCCTTCCCAGGCTTCTGCTCTCCTGCTTACAGTCATCACTGTCCTTACCCTCTCCTGGTTGATGTCAGCCAAAAAGATGCTGTTCTTCCTGTAGTCCTCCTCCTTCAGCGGGTCATGCCAATACTCTGCTTGCACCAAGCTGCAGAGGGGAGAACCCAAGGATCAGCCTGGAATCCCACAGCTGCTCCCCTGGCCTGCCCTGAGGGAGGTACTCACTGCTCCTGCACAGCTTTTGTGTAGGCTCCCAGATCCAGGGTTTTTCGGATCCAGTCGCAGATGTGGGAGCTCTCCCCGGGACAGCGTGGGAAGCCGTACACCCCTGGGGCAGGGACACAGCCCAGTGAGCCAAACTGGGATCCCTCAATCCCTGCTGCTGCCCAAGAACCACCTCTTACAGAGCAGGAGCAGGAATTACCCAGGCTACCAGGCAGCTTTTAGCCCTGTGAGCTCGTTAGACAGCCCTGCTGGCCCGGAGCTGTGGCACAGATAATGGAGGGGGAGTGCTGGATGCTGTCCAGCTCACCTGCTGTGCTCCCAGGAGCACGGCTCCCTACAAGTCTTCCCACTCCACTACAAAGGAACACGCTCAGGGAGCTGTGGAACTTCTCAGGGGAGAGTATTTGATTCATTGCCAGCCACTCTTAACTACACACCTCCTTAATTCCATTTCATATCTCCCTTTCCTTGAGGCTTTGGCGTTCCAGAGGCCGATTGTAAAATACCCTCGTGACCCAGAAGGTTCAGTTTCACAAATCTGTAGAAATTCCTCACAAAATAACTCATCCCAGGTGCTCCCAAGGTGTGTAAGAATCCCACCCAGACCGTGAAGCCATCTACTTGCAGAGGTCCCTTTCCACTGGATAATGAAAACAGCAAACACTGACTGGGCCAAACAGATCACCAGATCCAGACAAGAACAAAGGGACAATTTAATTACTAAAACAACGATCAGAGTTTAAGAGAGAGCCCCAAAAGGTGCCTGGGAGATGTGACAGCTGCAGGGGATGTTACCTTGGTGCTGTCCCCCGACGGAGATCAGGTTGAGCATGGGAGGAGAAGGGCACCTCTGGGCCACGGCCCTCCTGTGGGGGAAGAGGAAGGAGCTGAGCCAAGCATGCCCAGGCCACAGGTGCAGCTCCTGCGTGGGCTTGGGCACTTGTGTAACATTTGCTGAGGGATTTAACCCCGCCTGCAAGAGCAGGGCTGCAGGAAAACACAACCTGCCCCTTTTGGAGCACTGCTGCCTTTAGGAGCTCAGCAGTTTGTGTGTGCTGAGCACTTCTAAAGGGTCTTAAATGAAGACCTGAACCCAAGAGGAGTCCCTGGAGCTGGAGCAGGAGTGCAGACTTACAGGAACTGGCCTCCCTGGGAGAAGCCCATGGCGTTGTAGCCTCCCTTGAGGCGAGGGTCCGTGGCGAGCTGGCTGCACACCTCGCTCACCTGATCGTTCACGTTCATGAAGAAGCTGTTCTCCATGTCCTGAGGGATCAGATTAGGATGGATCATTGGTACCTTTGCCATGGCTGGTGCTATTTTAAGATCTGCAAGCAGGTTGCTCTGACAGTTGTGGTTTTGAAGGAGGACCTGAGCTTTCACTGGGACGGAAGTGAAATTCCAGTTTTGAGACTTCCCCTTACCATGTCCTGCTCTGGTTGGCAAAACGGCCTCATGTGGGACAGTGACACTTCCCCAAACTTCTGCACAACTTGAATCTCTTCAGATTTTGTTCATATTTATAAAAATTAAAAATCAGCCTTCTCCAGAACCCAGAAAACTGCACCCACACTGCACATTATTTAAAGAAATTCCATAGGAACTAAAAAAAATCTGTCAGAACCCATGGAGTGTGTAACTGATTACACTGAAGTAAATAAATGGTTGCAGACCAAGAAGCACGGCCAGGGATAAAGCTCTGCCTCAGCACAGCATCCACCCCCCCTGCAGTACTACCTGCAGGGCTTGGAGTGTGCTAATCAGAGGATTTGCATATTAATCCAATTTAGGTCAGGGATTTGTTTTCCCCCAGCGCTTTTCTGCAGGTATTAGCTAGACTTTATCGGGTCCTACCTGTCGAAGCTGTTTACCTCAGCGAGAATAAAAAATCAGCAGGGAAAGCGCAGCAGGAATCCTTGTGGAATCCTGTTAAAGCCAGGAACTGCAGCAACTCCAGCCCCACCCCCTGCACGCAGACACCCGAGTGACACCCGACTCACCTGGATCAGGTTGCTCCCGATCTTGAGAGACAGGACGTAAATCCCTGGAATTTTTTTCTCCACTAGTTTTTGGATGTAGCCCATGCTCACCGGGTTGCAGCAGCTGTCTCCTGCGAAAGAGAGCACCGGGCTGCACCACCACGCCACGGCCCCGGCCCTCACCTCACCTCCACAAACACATCACGAGCCCCCGCTGCCACGGGACCGCGAGCTGCCGGCGGAGCACGGTCAGCACCTCCCGGCCTCCGCGGACACCGGCAGTCCGGAGGAGGGGGACACCGGAGCGAGCGCCCCTCGGGCCTGCTCGGCCCCCAGCCAAGCCCCGCCGCTCCCGAGGCCGTTGTCGGGGGCTCCCGGCTCACCCATGCCGTGCCAGATCACCAGGGGCGTGACGGCGGCCGCGGGGCCCAGGCACAGCCCCAGCAGCGCCAGCAGCGGCACCGCCGTCCTGAGCGCCGCCATTTTGGCCAGTCACATGACTCGCCGCCGGCAGGGAGGGGGCGGGGCCTCATGGGAGGGACCAATCAGGGGCGTGGCTCGCGGGGGGGCGTGGCCCAGCGCGGGGGCGCGGCCCCGGGACCGGCCCCGAGCCCCGGGTTCGAGTCCCGCCGTTCCCGATCCCGCCCAGAAATCCCAAAGCCGGCGGCAGCGTGGGGCTGCGTCCCGCTCCCCGCCCCGGGACACGGGGGAGTTCACGAGGCCCCTGCCTGCGCGTTGTCCACGTGGCACTGCATCCTCTCTGCCCTGCTGTATGTTGGGAATGGGCTGGGGCACATCCTGGCCGGGCTGCTGGCTGATTTCCTCCTGCAGAGGCGGGTGCTTGGCACAGCACCCGTCAGGAAGCTTTTCTCAGCACTGAGTAAGGACAAGCCTTCATCTGCCACCCAGCCTTTCCAACGCACTTGCGTGGCCTGTTATAAAACACTTCCCATTTCCTCCCAAGGGATGCTGCTCCCTCCCAGCCGCCCTCCTGGTGGCTGTGCCTTACCTTGGCTGCAGTTCCACAGTCCTCGAGGTCCTTCTCACGCTGGCCTTGACAATAATCAGCATGACAGGGGCAGGCTTCGATATCAACCACGTGGATGTTGTGCCCAGGCCAGGGGGTCTGACCTCTGTGCCCCCCCTGGCTCTGCATCCTTCCCGATCCCAGTCCCACAAGGCCTCTGACACTTCTACTCTTCCCTCTTCTGTAGCTGCTGGCTTTGGAAGTTAAGGGGTGAAATAAAGGCTTAAAAGTACCCCCCCCCCACTCTTGCAGGGATGATCCTAACGTTGCTCAGCCCCGCAGGCAGTATTCCTGTGGTGAGGGAAGGGACAGGAAGCACCCACTCCTCTCCCTCCTTGTGACAGTTTCCTCCCTGCCTCGCTCAGGAAGTCTTTGCTCTCTCTCTCCCCAGAGATGGAGGATTCCTGCTGGGAATCACAAATACCTTTGGCGTAGTGGCAGGGATTATTGTTCCCACTGCAGCTGGACTTCTCATCAGTCAGGTAACTTGGGGTCAGAAAGCAACAGAACATCCCTGGAAAAAAAAACCCAAACCTGCTCTCAGCAATGGATTCTTTTCTTTGCACTGAATCCAAAATGACACCAAGCCCACCCCCTCTCCTAAAGCAAATGCGTTGTAGCACCTGGCAAAACAGAGCTCTGTACTATTTTGGGGACATAGGGATGACTCAGAAAGCAGGAAGAGCTCCACATGGGGCCCATCTGGATGTATTTGGAGATGGGGAGAGGGTCGAGCGAGTGGGGTGAGTGGGAAGCTCTGTGCCAGGCAGGAAACTTCCTGAATTCAGCACAGAAATGCCAAGGTAGGAAATGTCTCTGCAATCAGACAGGGTCTGGCAGTTCTTCCCTGGGAGGGTGGGCAGGCCCTGGCACAGGGTGCCCAGAGCAGCTGGGGCTGCCCCTGGATCCCTGGCAGTGCCCAAGGCCAGGCTGGACATTGGGGCTTGGAGCAGCCTGGGACAGTGGGAGGTGTCCCTGCCCATGGCAGGGGTGGCACTGGGTGGGCTTGAAGGTCCAACCCAAACCATTCCAGGATTCTCCGATTCTCTGTGTCCAGAGCTGAGCAAAGCTCTTCTGCTGCTGGCAGGAGTCAGGGGCAGAGGGTGGGATGAGTTAATGCCGTGAAGTGGGCGGCAGCTCTGGGGTGTAAAAGGGAAAGGTGACACCTCTGAGCTCTAAGTCCCCCAGGATCCCCAGAGTGGCTGGAGCGATTCCTTCTTCCTCTCTGCAGCCCTCAACCCCTTCAGCCTCATCTTCCCCACAGCCTTTGGCAGCGGGACCACCCAGGACTGGGCGAGGGAGGACTCCCCTGCTGTGGAGAGAGAGCCACGGGCTTGGCAAGGGGCACAGGGGGACGGGCAGCACCTTCAGCCACCTCTGCCCTGCTCCTGATCTCACTCTGCTCCCCCTGGCCCGGGCTGGCTGCAGTGCCCTGAGCCTCTGCCTGGGAAGGAGCCGTGCAGCATGGACAGATCCCGAATGGGATCCCTGGATTGCTGGCAAAGCTGGGAGCCAGCCCAGCCTGCAGCTATTTCCAGCAAAGCTGTTCTTAGATGAAGTAAATCCGTAATGAAGCAGCAACGTTACTTTTTAACCGGAGGCTTTTCACACCCTCTGCGCAGAGACTCCTGACACGTTTTTTCTCTCCTTAATGAGACAAGCTGATTATTCATTTATCCTTCATCCCTGCTTAAAAGCAACTGGGGCAAAAAACAATTGATGGCATTACAGAGCTGGGGCTGGCAGCCCTGAGCACGGCTCTGGGGAGGCAGGCAAAGGAGATAAACAGGGAAAGCCTTGAGCTGGTGCCATCCTTACTGACTGTGAGCCTCATTGAAGGCATTTTCTGCTCAGGATGTGGCCACTGAAGAACAGTTTGGACTCCAAAGTGGTGTGGGTTTGGCCTGCCCCCTTGCCAGAGAAGCTGGGAAGCTCTGCTCCCCCCTGACTGCAGCAGGGAATGGGCTGCAATCCTCCCAAATGGCACAGAAAGAGAACCCAGATTCCAGACAGAGCTCTTGAAACCCACCAACGCTTTCCTGAAAGAGTGAAGTGAAACTGGACTGCGTTCCCTGGTCTGGTTCAAGGAATTTGGGGCAGTGAGGGGGTGAGAGGCTCTGATAACTACACTCACTGAGAGCAGCTCCAACACCTGGCGCAGCACCTCCCACCGAAGCCGCTGCTGGGGGTTTGAGTTTGGGTGAGAACAGCCAGTGAATTAAACTGTATTAAACCACAAGTGCTCTGGGGATCTGCGCCTGACTTCCCCTGATCCTCGCTCCAAGGAAGAATGAACTTTGGTTTGGGTTTTTGCTAAGTCATGTCCATCCTAAGTCAAGAAGTCCTTTATTTCTTCTTTTTCTATTTTTTTGCTCTCGTGCTCTGCCAGTGAGGGGGTTCGCAAAAGAAACTGGGAGGGAGTGTAGCCGGGACATCTCACCTGCACTGGCCAAAGGGATATCCCACACATGGAAAGTCATTCCCAGGATAGAAACTGGGGCTGATCTGGGTTCGGGAAGGGATTCTCGCATCAGCCAAAGGGTAACGAGCAACTGCCTTGTGCACCACTTGTTTGGGTTGTTTCAGTTAGTTAAAATTACTATTACAATTTCCCGTTGTTGTTGTATTGGACTCTGTTTTCAATTATGAGCGTTAATTGATGGGGCAGCCATGACAGGCCCGCGGTTGCCGTGGCAACGCCGCCCTCCGCCCGCCAGGGGGCGCCGCCGCGCCGCGCCCTCCCATAACCCCCCGCGGCCGCGCCCCGCCCGCCTCTTCCCCGCCTCCATCATGGCGGTGAGTGCCGCAGTCGCGGGCCGGGACCAGGCTGGGCCGTCTCTATCCGCCGCCATCCGCGCTCGGCGGGGCTCGTCCGGGCGCCGCCCGTGCGGGCGGGAGCGGGGAAGGCCGGCGGGAGAGCCGCGGGGGCGGGATGGGCGCGGAGGAGCCGGTGGGGCGCTCCGTGGGAGCGGCTGCCGTGACAGGCCGCGGCCCGCCCGGTGGCGGCGGTGCTCGAGAAGGAGCCGTGGCGCCGGCGTTGGGCCCCGGCGGGGAGCGGGGCGCGGTGTCCGGCTGCGGGAGCCTTTCTGCGGACCCCTGGCGAACCGTCCTGGGGCTGCCGGGGCGAGCGGCGGGCTGTGCCCCGGGCACCCTCGGTTACCCCCGGTGTGGTCTCTTCGCAGCAAGACCAAGGTGAGAAGGAGAACCCGATGCGGGAGCTGCGGATCCGCAAACTCTGCCTCAACATCTGCGTCGGGGAGAGCGGGGATCGGCTCACCCGCGCTGCCAAAGTGCTGGAGCAGCTTACGGGGCAGACCCCCGTCTTCTCCAAAGGTGAGGGGCTGCGAAGGAGCCCTGGTGGTTTTCCCGGTTGTTTTCCTTCCTTTCCGGTGGGTGCAGCGGCAGCGCGATTCCCAGGAAGGGGCTCCTTGGCAGAGCCGGTGTTGGGAGAGTTGTTGGAGAGTTGGGGGGCTTCAATATTCAGGGGCTGGTGCACGTTTGTGTCATTTCAGTTCTGTCTCCAAACTCGGGCTGCTGCTCTGCCAACATCCCTGAACAGGGAACGTGGTGCTGCCTCGGTTCTTTCTAATGCCTTTGAATTTATTTGGGCTTCAGAAGCTCTGAACCCCCCGGGTGGGAATTCTCCGACTGTCCCCTAAGTGTAACTGTTGCTGCCTACAGCCCGATACACGGTGAGATCCTTTGGGATCAGAAGAAACGAGAAAATCGCTGTTCACTGCACGGTTCGCGGGGCCAAAGCAGAGGAGATTCTGGAGAAGGGGTTGAAGGTGAGAATTTTGGGCTGGATCTTTGGTTTGTGGAAGAACAGAACTCTTTTCCATTCTGACTGAAGGAGTGTGTGCTCCGAAATGTTGCACCCGATCTAGGTACAGGTCAGATATATAGGCTGAAATGTTCACACCCTTTATCTGTGTGCTGTTTCTTCTTTAAGAACTAATTGGTGCAGCAGCTGATTTGTTTTGGGGTTCAGTCTTTGCTGCTGGGATTTAGGAGTAAGCTGGGGGAGTAAAATTTTAGGGATAAAGACTCGTTAGCTTGTGAACAAGTTGGGGGTCTGGTAGCAGTGGCCAGGAGTTTTAATTCTGCTTCCAGTCAGGAACAAAATAGTGACCAACAACCAACGTTTCAGGTGCGAGAATACGAATTGAGAAAAAACAACTTCTCAGACACCGGGAACTTTGGCTTTGGAATCCAGGAACACATCGATCTGGGGATTAAATACGATCCCAGTATCGGTATCTACGGCCTGGATTTCTACGTGGTGAGTATTCCCTGTTTCCTGGGCTTGGGGGAAAGCTCCAGAAGGAGCCTAGAACAAGAACTGGCTCCCATGGACTTGCTGCCAAGTGCTGGAAGATAGATTTGGATTTTGTTGATGTTTGTCTAATTAGAGATTCCCAGAGCTGCCATAAAACCCCTGATTTATGACAAATCTCACAAAGCCTCTTCAGAAACAAATCCTGTTGCTCTGACTGTGACTCTGGGATAGCACTGAAACGGCTGGGCTGGGTTTGGAGAAGGAAAGTGCAGCAAGGCATCACTGATGAGGAAATTCCAGGCTTCCCTCCTAGACAGCTGTTTAGTTGAAGAAAACCAGTAAATGCCAGGATGAAGCAGTGCTGTTGGCCTCATCCTGCAGGTGCTGGGCAGGCCGGGCTTCAGCATCGCTGACAAGAAACGCAGGACTGGCAACATCGGGGCCAAGCACAGAATTGGGAAGGAGGAAGCCATGCGCTGGTTCCAGCAAAAGGTACAGTCCGTCTTTATTGTTGTATCCTGAGAGTTTCCTAGCAAGGGTCAGCAAAATGCCTCATGGAAAGGCTGGAGCAAATCACTGGGCAGGAGGAGATCTTGATGAGTGCTTAAATTGTAGATTTTTACTGTCCCAGAGCAGTAGAAGCTGCTACTACTGAGCAGAAATGTTTGAGCACGAGTGCTGTTTGTGCTTTTTTGAGTGTGCTGAACTGAGAGAGCAGCTCTTGGCAGGAGAGCTGGAAGGAATTACCAGCTCTTGTGTAAATGGCTCCCGCAGTTTTGGAGGAGTTACCTGTTCATGGTTCATGAGAGACAAGGCAGGGTTAGGATTTGTTGGTCTGACACAGCTCCAGGCTCAGCTGCCACACTTGGGAGGATGGAGAGATCCCCAAAGAAAACAAGTTCTTGTGCTTATCTCTCCATAAAATGAATAATTGGATAATAAATGGGAGCTGCTGAAAGCTGGGTTGGAAATCTCAGAGCTGGGGAACTGCTGATAGTTTTGCAGAGGTGAAAAGTCTGCACAGTCTGCCTGAGGGCTCTTTACTCTGCCTGGACCTACACGGGTCATACCCTGTGCAGGGAGGCCTCCAGCCTGATCTTGCTGAATTCCTTTTCCCCCCATCCTGCCTGGTTGTGCTTCATGTGGCACAGGTACCTTCAGGGCCCAGATTTTGGGACTGGTCCAGACCAGTGGAGCTTGTTTCAGGGGGCTGCTGAGCAGAGCTTAATGCTTCTCTGAGCACAGCCCCTTGGATATTCCAGCACAGCACAAAGGTACAGAGGCAGCTGGCTGCAGGAAATCTGCTCGTCCGTGTTAGTGTTGGCTGGTGCCTTGGAATGACTGCTGTGACTCGAGTTTTCTGCACAGCAGCACTGCACCTTTACCTGCTGGTGATTTCTCACTTGGTTCTTTTTTTTTTCTTTTCCCCTCACAGTATGATGGCATCATTCTTCCTGGTAAATGAGCAGTTCCTGTTACCAGAAAAGTAAATAAATTTTTCTAACCCCTAACTTGTGTTGTGAGTTTTGTGGGGAAGCTGATGGGAGCGAGGGTCCTTCTCCTCCATTATTATGGTTTGGTTTTATTCTTTGGTTTTTTTCCACATTTTTTTCCAATCCATGCTGCAATCCAGTGCTGCAGGCTGGGAAGAAAAGCTCTTCTGTCCTGTTTCTGTGTCTGTCCCACTTGAGCATTCCCTGCTGAAGCTGTGAGATGGAGACAGAGGCAGCTCAGGGGACAATTTCCTAGCTCCCAAAGTTTGCAGTGACTCCGAACATCGGTGTGCCTCCTTATCCAGCTGCCCCACACTCCCGAGCTCTGTGTCCTTCCCTGCTGCTGGCAGAAGGAGCTCAGCTCTTACGTGCTGGTTGCTGCTGAGGCCACAGAGCTGGACCTGGAGCTCAGGGATCGCGGGAGTGTGATGGTGCAGCACGAGACACCCACGATGGCCTCGGGGAGCTCCTCGTCCTCAGCCCACGCGTTGAGGTCGGGGTTGTAGCACTGCACACATTTCTGATACCTCTTTGCTCTCTCATTCCAGCCCCCCACCAGGCACAGGCGCCCCTCCAGCAGAGCCAGCCCGGCCGTGCTCACCCCGACGGGCAGAGGTGCCAGGGAGCTCCACTGCCCCGTCAGGGGGCTGTAGCACTCCACGGCCACCACGTCCACGCGCTCGCCGTGGGGGCCCAGCTGGCTGCCCCCCACCACGTAGGCACGGTCAGCCACGGTGGCCGCGCAGTGCCAGCCCCGGGGCGTGCCCAGCCTGGGCTGCTCCCTCCAGCTGTCCGAGCCGGGCTCGTAGCAGCACACGGTGCGGGAATAGGCGTGGCTGATGTAGCCGCCGGTGACCAGCAGCTGCCCGTGGATGACGGTGGAGGCGTGGCAGCAGCGCGGCGTCTCCAGGCCGGCCTTGCCGTGCCAGCTGTTGGTGGTGGGGATGTAGCACTCGACGGAGGCCAGGGGGCCCTGGGCGTTGCGCCCTCCCACGGCGTAGAGGAGCCCGTGGCAGGCGCTCAGGCTGAAGTGGGACCTCCTGTGCTCCATGCTGGCCAGGTGCAGCCAGGTGTTGAAGCGTGGGTCATACCTGAGGGAGGAAGGGCAGAACTTGTCTGTCCAGGACAAGCTGCAGAGCTGTGGGGAGGAGGATGGGCCTGCCAGCCATCTGCCTTGGGAGGAGCTCTGGATGTGCTTCTCTCCAGGAGTGAGAAAGCACCTGGGCACTGCACAGAATTAAATCCTACTTGTGCTGCTGCTGCTCCAACCCTGGGGACAGCCCAGCATTGCTCCTGCCCCACAGGCTCCAGCCTGCCTTGGAAATGTTGAGTGCTACTGCTCTGACGTGTCCCAGAGCACTGTCGCTGTCCCTCTGTTGAGTCTTGGCAGGTAGAAGTGGACGCAGGGACAGGATAAGAAGGCACCAGTTCCCTGTGTGCCCACGAGATGGCAGAGGGAACTGCTGTGTGCCCAGAGCGGTGCTGCAGGGACACAGGGCCAGCCTGGGAAAGGTGGATAAGCTACAGGCCAGAAAGAGAAAGCAGACCTGCCAGTGGCTCCCTGAAACCTCACTCAGAGCAGGATAAGGAGCCCAGTGATGGTTCCTGACCGAGGGGTGGTGATGAGGTGATAAAGGGCTGGGCTCAAGAAGTGCCAAGGATGTTGCCTGTGCAATCTCAGGTGGCTGAGCCAAGCCGTGGGCAGAGCCACTGGGAAGTTCAGGTTTAGGTTGCAAACAAAATACTGCATGGTTTAGGTTGCCGTGGTTACTCCTCCCTTCTTTGAAAAGTAATCCCTTGGCAATCCAGTGGCAGTTTATGGAGATTTAGGAAACAAACCTTATTTAAATGATGAAGACAGAAACGGAGACAAGAGTGTGAAGGACAACAGGAACCCTGGGGATGCTAAATCTACCCCTAGGGTCAGTGGGGGCACAGGCACACACGGCACAGCTCTGACCCCTCCCCAGGGTCTGTGTGGCCAGCTGGGGCCCACCTTACCTGCTCAGGGTGCTGACAGCGTGCTTGGCCTGGTTCCTGGCATCATTTTGGTCTTCACCACCCGCAACGTAGATAAATCCATCCATCACCACCACACACTGGTTAAAACTCTTTGCTGGCATCTCCGTCAGCTTGTTCCAGTTTCCCTCTGTGTCCCTGTAGCTGATGTCTCTGCTCAGAGCCTTCTCAGACAACGCTAAACGACCCCCAACTGTGACAAGCACCCTCTGGCCTCCCCGTATCCTGGTCCTCCGGGACTGCAGGCTGTTTTGCTGGTGGGGAAGCAGGTGGTAATTCATAGCATCCACGAGGAGCTTGTGGCACTGTGGATCTTGCATCATGCGTGGCACAGGTTGGATGTGGTTGACCAGGTCTGGAGCTGGGATTGTGCCGAAGCGGATGTTGCTCAGGAGGTCGGCAGCGTGCCGGACGCGTTTGGGGTCAAACTCCAGCCACTTGACAGCAGCCTGGAAGGCTGCAACCTCGCTGGGTATCTGCAGGCCATCATCCATCAGCAGCTCATTGACCTGATCAAAGGGGAGTTTCATGAACTGATCAGTTTTGGAGAACTCCATGAAGTTCTCCCGGATGAATTTCCGCGTGGCGTCCTTCACCTGGTTGAGGCCGTAGGTGCCCGAGATGTTTGCAATGTAGACACAGTTCTCCACAGCCATCTCCTGCACGAGGAAGTCGCTGCAGAGCCCCAGCAGGGCCGGCACCTGCAGCCGTGTGGCCGTGGCGATGGTGCTGCCAATGGTGTGCAGGGACAGGCTCAGCGTCCCCGCGTAGGCGAAGGCGATGACGGCGGCCAGGCCCAGCGGGGACACGTCACGGAGCTCCAGCTGGCACAGCTGAGGGTCCCTCTGCAGCAGCCCGTGGATGTAGTGGCTGCAGGAGGCCAGGATGAGTTTGTGCACCTCGAAGGACTTGGTTTTGGTGGCAATGGTGAGGTCGCAGAGGAAGCGCTCCCGGCGCATCTGGTTCAGCCCCTGCAGGAGGGCGGCTCCGTGCTCTGGCGCCTCGACCTCTGTGACCGAGCAGTGGAAGCCGTTGGAGCCGCTGTCGTGCAAACCAGTGCAGTGATGGAGGTGTTCCACACCCAGCAAAGCATCTGCCACCCTGCCTGGGGCAACGGGTGCGTCCCTCTTATCCACCCTGCGCTTCACGGGGGTTTTCTTCTTGGGGGCCATCTTGGCAGGATTGGAATGGGACCTGATGAGAAAGGAGGGGTGAGAAGCCTTATAGTGGGGGTGCAGGTGTCCTTCTGCTCGTTAGGGCATTCAAAAAAGCAAAGGAAAAACTCCTACTGAACCAAAAAACATCTGGGTCAAGCCTAGAGGAGGATGGGAACTGCCCCCCTAAGCCCTGCACCCCTCTGAGCTGTGGGAAAGGCTTTGAGGGGACTGCAGGAGAGAATTCTCAACTCAACCAGTGCCAGCACCTTTGGGGTGTTATAAAGGACTGAGGATTTTGGGTGGCTGCTCTGGGAACTGGGAGCACCCACTGGTCCTGGGGTGTGGGGTGGGGCCATGCTTGGCCCCGCTGTCTGGGGTGACACCAAGGGTGCGTTTCACCTGACTCAGGCACAGCTTTTGAATGTTCCCAAATTCCCTTTGAACCTCCAGTCTGAAACTCAGCAGTGACCTCACCTCCTCTGAGGGAGCTGGGAGCAGCCAATAGATGAGGGAACAAATCTGGCCAGAAATAGCTGTTACTGCTCTGTCTCACATGTCTGGGGCTGTTTATTGCTCTTGGCCACAAAGATCAGGTTTCTTGGAACTGAGTAATCAGCTTGTATTTAGCGCCAGGAGAGAAGGGGGGCATTAGGAGACTCCAGCAAAAACACGAAGAAGGGAAAAGTTTGGGAAAAGTTTAGCAAAAGTCCCTGTCAGGAAAGAGGATTCAAGGCTGGGCTGGAGTGGGGAAGTGGCAGTGCCAGCATGGCCAAGCTCAGGGTGCCAGGGAGAGCAGAGGGAGCAGGCATGACTCAGAAGCCACAGGGATTCAGGAGCAAAGTCCCGGGCACTTGAGCCATCCCTGGAATTGTGGTGTTTCACGGGGCTACCCCAATTTACACCGCTGAGAGCTCGTCTATCACGGTGTCACATCCTGGAGTGGGTCCTGAAACGGGGGCCCAAATGCTGCTCTCTCCCTGTGTTTGGATGTGAAATGGTTTCTGACACCAGCTCAGGACTGGGAGAAGGAACTGGGATTTGCCCTTTCCGAGCAACAATGCTTGGATGTTTCCAAACACACATTTTATCCAGACTATCCACTCCTCAGAAAAATCAGCAGTTTCATCATTTCAGCTGGGTTTAAAATGACGATACAGGTTAAATATTGGAATTTCCCAGGAAAATAAAATATTTTTCCAGGTCTTCTCTCCAGATGCCTCAGACCTGCCCCTCCCTGAGACACAGCACTGCCAGAGCCTCCTTGCTGCCAAGAAGGAAGTTGTTCTGGGATAAAAAAGATCTTCTAACTGTGCAGCACACTTCACACAAGTACAGGGGAAGGTCTGGGTTGATGTCCCTGGGATTCTGCCTGTCCCCTCTGGGCACCTTTGACAGACTTCCCAACTTGAAGCACAAGTTTGAGTTATTCCAAAGTCTGGCTGTGGGAGGGCAGAGCGACCTTTATTACCTGCACTTAACTTAAAATGGGACATTATTGCTGCTCCTGATTGAAATGTCACTGCAGTGACCTGAACAAGGTGTTTTTCATGCAGATTAATCCTGGCTGCTGGGTTAATCTAGGGAGCTGGAGTGATTTGAAGAGCTTTCAAAGGGCCCAGACAGAATGGAGGGAAGACAGCAAGGAAAGCTTTTTTCTGGCTGTTTAAATTTCTCTTAAAAGACAATCGTTGTCCTCACATCATTTCAGTGCTGCTAATCTCAGCCCTGATTACTGAGCCAATAGCAGAGCAGAGTAACTCTGTCTTCAGAAAGTTGTGTCAGGCTTATTTTCTTTAATACCTAACCAGACAGAGTCTCTCTCCTTTTCCTGCTGGTGGGTTCAGTCAGAGTCTGGGTCACAGCCAACTCCCAGCCAGCCTGGAAAACTACCTGGGACACTGCAGCTCCAGGCACTCTTTTACTGCTAATAATTCTTCCAGCCCCATTTTAGAAAGCAACAAAGACTTTTTCCCCATGCCACTGTTTCCATTATTCAGCAGTTCCCAGCCCCACACAAGGTCTCTGCAGATCCTGCCAGGTGTGTGCTGGCTCTCTGTGACTCACCCACAGGCTGGCCCTGCTCTTACCTTGCTCTCAGACAGGTTAGTCCAGCGGGACACTCTGCCCAGCACCAGGATTTGCAGGTCGAGGCACAGAGACCCTCAACTTTCCCCACGCAACATCCTCCTCCCTCCTCTCCCCCTCTCCCAGCCAGCTGACTGCTCTTATCACTTCTACATTTACAGCAGGCTTTTGGGGTGGCGTGAGGTCAGCCGCCCTCGCTGAGTCCCAGGGGGCACGGAAAGGGCTGGACTCAGGTCCAGACTGAGACCTGGAATGGGCTGGACTCAGGTTCAGACTCAGCTGAGACACAGCACTGCAAGAGCATCCTTGCTGCCAAATATCCCAAAGAAAAGCAGCCATTGGGAGGGAACAGGAATAGGAGTGAAGTGACATTGCCTCAGGAACAACTGTGTCTGGTTCTGGGCTCCTCAGGACAAGAAAGACGAGGAGCTGCTGGAGCGGGTCTAAAGGAGGGAACAACGATGATTAAAGGACTGGAGCATCCCTCTGATGAGGAGAGACTGTGGGAGCTGGGCCTGGTCAGTCTGGAGAAGGGAAGGCTGAGAGGGGATCCCATCGATCCCCACAAACATCTCCAAGGGGTGTCAGAGGATGGTGCCAGCCTCTGTTCAATGGTGCCCAGTGAGAGGATGAGGAGCAATGGCCATAAACTAAAACACAACAAGTCCCACCTCAACATGAGCTTCTTTCCCTGAGCGTGGGCAGAGCCCTGGAACAGCTGCCCAGGGAGGGCTGGAGTCTCCCTCTGTGGGGACATCCCAAACCCACCTGGACGCGTTCCTGTGCCACGTGCTCCAGGTGCCCCTGCCTTGACAGGGGGTTGAACTGGACGATCCCCAGAGGTCCCTTCTAACGCCAGCTACTCTGGCATTCTGCCACAGCCCATCCTGAGGGCGGAGCTGTCACCCCGACCCCGCTGAGGGAGCCACGGCGGCCGCGCTCCCCTCAGCCCGGCCCTGCCAGCACTCAAGATGGCGCCGCCCGGCCCCAACATGGCGCCCGCCGCGCTCTGCCCGGACCCGCCATGGCCGAGGCCGCGCTGCGCCGCTTCCGCTTCCTGCCCGCAGCCAAGATGGCGGCGGCGGCGGGGCAGCACCGTGGGCCCGGCGGCCGCTGAAGCCGCTTCCGCCGCCGCGGGCTCTCCAGCAGTAAAAATGGCCGAGTCGGTGCTGGAAGTTGTGGGCCGGCTCCAGGCGCGGCTGGCGGGCAGCGCCGAGCCCAAGAAGGTGATGGGGGCTGCCTCAGCCCGCCGGGGTTCCAGCGGTGGGGACGGGGGTCGGGAGTGCGCGGGGCGCGTGGTAGGGCCGCCCTCCGCCGCGGCTGCTCCTGCGTGGAGTTCCGTGCCCGGCCGGGGCCGCGGTGCGTGGGGTGAGACGTGCGGGCGGCCCGGGGGCTGTCCCCGGTGGGACTCCCCCTGTGCCACCAGCCCGGGCCAGGCTCGCAGGCCCGGGGGGTTCCGTTGCGGCGGGCGGGCGGGCGGGGGTCCCTTTTGGGGTCCCGTCGTGGCGGGCTTGGGGTGGTGGCGGGGGTCCTACGGCAAGTCCTCCCGCGACAGTGGCAGGCAGGGGTCCCGCGTGGGGTCCCCCCGTGACAGGGGCGAGCAGAGGTCCCCTTTGTGGTCTCCCTTTGGCAGTGGCGAGCAGGAGTCCCTTTTGAGGCCCCCCGTGGCAGTGGCGAGCAGGGGTCCCTTTTGGGATCCCCCTTGGCAGTGGCGAGCAGGGGTCCCTTTTGGGATCCCCCTTGGCAGGGCTGGGGCCCGGCTGGGCAGACGGGCAGCGGAGAAGTCGCCGGAAGAGTCTTGCCCTGGTGACGTGTTGGGTGGCAGAGCCGCGGTGCTGTGTGAGCCCACGCAGGGAGGCACAGCCGCGGGGCTGGGGGAACACGAGTCCCGCTCAGGAGCTGGCTCTTGTCGCCTCTGTTCCCTCTGGCCTTGGGGGACTCTCTTGGCTCTTCTCGCCCCTCTCCACGAGGGAATGTGGCCGCTGCCAAAATGCGCTGCCTGCAGCAGCTGTTGTGGAGCGGCTGCTGCGCTGCCCCGACCTGCCTTGGGCTCGCTGTGTTCGGTGACATTCGGCTGGTGACAGTGACTGTCCTGCTGGGCACCAGCATTCAGAGCTGGTTTTTCTAGTGAAATTTGGAATAATGGTTGAACTTGGGCATGCTGTTACTCCATTCTGTTGTTTTAAAGCGGGAGCATCTGTTGAGAGTATTCACACGTGTTTGGTTCACGTTTTGTGTAATTCGAGTAAAAGAGGAGGCAGGCAGGGCTGTGCAGCTGCTCTGTGCTGGGCTGACTGTTTCACTGAGACCAACACCTGCAGGACTCTCTTCCCAAGATCTCCCACCACCCAGGAAGAGAAGAGGATGCTCGAGTGCTGACCCTTTGAAATGGGAGCCCCTGTAGGAGCTCCAGCCTGCCTGGGGGTGATGCGATGGGATCTGCTTACTCTTCTCACCCTCTCAGCCAGGACCAGAGCAGGGTTTAACTGGTGAAGCCCCAAATGGAGCTGAGGGACTGCCAAGGAGTCAGTTCCAGGGGGTCTGAGCTTTGTGGTGCTGAGACCATGGGCAAGACTTCAAATATTGTCTCAGTGCTCCGTGCACAGAGAATTTGTGCTGCTGTTTCGTGACCCTTGTGTGAGCTTGGGGCGAGAACTGCTGGTGTGTTTCTGGAGCACTGCAAGTCTCGGGGCAGTGTTTGCACAGCCGACTCTTTCTCCAGTGACCTCGTGGAGCGAAGTTGTTTCTTGCTCTGTTGATCCTGTGTGGTTTTGCAAGGGCAGGCAGAGGAAGTAAAGCAGGGTAATGACTTGAAAACCTCTTTTCTTCCCCAGCAGAAAGGCCCTGTGACCTATATTCTTTATTTCTGATACTTTTTCAACCATGTCCTTGGAAGCATTAATGGTTTTAAGCCTGAATTTAGTTGCCATTGCATTGTCTCGATAGATCTTGTGAGGACCTTCCTGTGCTAGAAGTTTTACCCCATCAGTGGGACAAATCCACAGCATCCCTGGGTGCTGCCCACCCTTACACCATTTCCAGTCCTCACGTTTCTTGCCTGGTCCTTTGAAAATATTTTATCAGGAATGTGAAAGAATAATATTTGCCCAAGTATCGTGTACAACTCGTTGCCTTGCTGAAAGGTGTAAAGTGTTGTTATTATTGGTTTCGGGTGAAAATCGGGCTGCTGGCACAGAAGAGTGTGAGTGAAATCTTGGACAGTGCTGTCATGGTTTGGAAAGAGCCTTTTTTTTCCAGCAGAGGAAGTACAAGCTCTGCTTCAGGGCTATGGGAAGAAAGAAGAGAAGGAAAACATGAGCATCTTCACGGAGCAGTTTGATATTAGCGTGTGTTTTTAGTGTCGTAACGGTCTGGCTGCCTTCTTTCAGAAAAAGAAAACAATCCACCCATGTTCAACAGAACTTCATTGGAGCTGGAACTCAGGGAAGGTTTTATGGGTTGTGTCTTGTGGCTGATTGACTGAAACTCTGCCCTGTGCTGGGGTGTTTTAGAAGAGTTTTGTCGTGTGTGTCTCACAAGATACGAGCCTGGTGTTTTCTGTCTCCCACCTGGTCACCTTTTCCTCACAGGATTTGTATAACCTTGGTTATTTCCAAGATGACCTGCCAGATTTAGAATCCCGGGATTGTTACAGGTTGGAAAAGACCTCCAAGACTGAGTCCAACCTTTAACTGAACCCTTCCATATCAACTGAGTGCCATGTTGTTACTTGAACACCTCCAGGGATGGGGACTCCACCACCTCCTTCCAGTGCCTGACCACCCTTTCTGTGAAGAAATTCCTCCTGTCGTCCAAAATTCTTCCTGATGTCCCTTTAAGCCTCAGTGGGATGAACTCCATCAGCTTGTTACCAAAGGAAATAAAGTTTAGTACAAGTTTTTAAGCCTCACTGCATCAAAGTTGTCTCACTTGGTGCATTTCCTGCACAAGGACTTGTGTTCCACGGAGGAGCCGACTGCAGTGGCTGTGGAATAACTCAGCTCCTCATGAGACGTGTTCTGGATCAAGTGTGTGGCTCCCCTGGTCTCCAACCACACTGAGAACAGCATTCCCATTGAGAACAGCACTTCTTGGAATTCAGCCCTGAAGGCAACAAGTAACTAAAGAGCAAACAGAACTGTGGGAGATGCTGCAGAGGGGTGTAGCTGGAAAATATTTGGGAAGATTTAGGGATACCAGAACGAGTTCTCCCTTGGTTCTTACTCTCACAGTGGGATTTTGTAAGCTCTGAAAAAACCTTTCTAGGAATTTAATTAGCTGACAGAGTTGCTTTAATATTGTCCTGGTTTACTCTTTTTCTATCTAATACAAAAATCAATCCTTCTTTCCTTTCCTCTCCCCTTTGTGCACACAAGTCCCAACTCCTTTGTTACCAATCCCAGAAGGATTTTATCCTTCCCAGAGGGATCCTGACCCCTGAACTGTGGCAGGCAGTCCAAGGGAAGGCAGCAGAGGTGGCTGAGTCTCTGCTGCCTTTGGTTTGATGGCTTCAGTTGCTAGTGCACTTGTTGAGCAGCTGTGCTGGCAAGGCAACAGCAGCTACTCTTGCTATCAGTGTTTCACTCTTCTAAACTAAGAAAACCGAAACCTTCTGTCACAGTTATCAGGTCCTAAATATAAAGGAGTGGTTTCTAGTGAACAGAAGTTGTGGTTTTGCTGAAGTCAGAGGAAGCCTTCTCTGGGTATCGAGGAGGGTTTCCTCTCTGAAAGCAAGAGCGCTCCCCAAATAGGTTAAAGGAAGTCATTTCCCTCAAAAGGAAGGAAACCTGCAAACCTGTCTGATCCTTGCATGGTGGGCGTGGGGGTGATTGGGTGTCAGCTTAGGCTGACAGTGCTGATTGGAGCACGAGCACAGTGCTTTAAAGAGAAGATCTGGATCAGGGGCAGCCCTTTGTATGGCATATAGCATAGGAGTGCTGAGCACAGCCCGGGCTGTATAGGAGCTATAATAATGGGAATGCTGATGAGGCTGGACTGTGGCTATAGCTGAGCTGTGGGAAATGATGTGAGGGGCAACAGTGCTGTCAGATGTGTTCTACCATGTAGTGTAGCTACAGAGCCAACAGACATCGTGGTGAGGCCATGTCCCAAACCACCTGGGTGGCAGAGGTACAGGAACATCCCCTGCACTTAGAATCCCAGGACAATTAAGGTTGGAAAAGACCTCCAGGATCATTGAGTCCAACCTTGTCAGCCAGAGCAGAGCCCCATGTCCAGTCAATCCTTGGACACCTCCAGGGATGGGAACTCCACCACCTCCCTGGGCAGCCCATTCCCATGCCTGGCCACCCTTTCCTGAAGAAATTCCTCCTGGTGTCCAGCCTGAACCTCCCCTGGTGCAGCTTGAGGCCGTTTCCTCTTGTCCAGCTCCTGCAGCTCCTCGCTGGGGTGCTCATTGGAGAGGGCTCCTTGTCCCATCCTGTCCCATGGAACAGCTGGCGGTGCTGGCAGGGTCTTGCTTGGGGTGTGTGGAGGTGAAGGGAAGAGAAAAGAGTGGAGCAAGAGGGAGGGAATTTGGAATTTGGAAAGGATCAGGTGCTGTTTTAGCACCTGATTGAAAAGAGCCTGTTGGCAGTGGAGACACAGGTTCCCCTCTTAGGTCTTTAGGAGCATCTAGAGATCTCCCTTCCCCTTTTTATTTTGTTTTGTTCCCACCCTTCTTGCCAAGGGGTGATTCCACCACCACCTTGAGACAGTCACAGGCTTCCCAGTCCTTTCTTCCTCTTGCTGTGTGTTTCTGTTCCCGGTGCTTTGAGCCAGATTTAAGTTGCAGTCCCTTGTGAAGCAAACGTTAATATTTGAGTGCGTTACAAAACTTTCAGGTGGGTTCTTGTGGGCAGAGACAAGATTTTTTTGCAGTTGGCCCTCGTGTTCAGCTTCTCAGGAGCTTTTTTGGAGCGAGACAGCAGCTGTCAGGCACTTGGATCTTCCTCACGAGCTCTCAGGCAGTGCAGCATTTTCTTCCTCCCTAATCCCTGTCTGTGGTTCCGTGTGATAACGCTGAACACTTCTCCTCTTGTCTCCACAGCTGCTGAAGAGTCTGAAGAGGCTGTCAGAGTTACCCATCACAGTTGACATTCTCGTGGTAAGAGCTGTGAAATCTCTCGGGCTTTTCATCGTGTCTGCCGAGTCCCAGGGAGAGCTGTTTTCCACGGAAGTGCTGCTTTCCCTGGAACTGGGTGTGTCACCTCGGCCACCTGCTACAGCCCAGTGTCACGGCTGTGATTGTGATAAGTTTCTGGAGGTGCCAGGCACGGGGAAGGAGCGTGCCAGGGCAGGTGGGAAGCCATGGAGGACAGTTTGTCATCCTCAGTTCTCCCAAAAGCTTAACACCTGACTGGGATATGAGAGTTGGAGCAGATCCCAGCAATAACAAATCAGCAGGAAATGAGGAAGTGCTAATCCTTACAGTTTTTAATGGCTTCTGTCTTCAAATTTGCCGCCTCTCATGGTAAATACTGACTTGGGTTATTAATACGAATAATTAGTGTTTGACTAAGGTAGAATTAACTCTTTGATTTACATGTAGTGAATGGTATAAAGTCAGCTGAGAACATAATAAAAGTGATATCCTTGCTGTTAGAGCAAGGAACCTTCTCCCTTGCAGCAGTAGGGAGTGTGTTGCCTTCAGTGACTCTTTAGGGAGTTTAGCAGGGGTGAGAATTCCTGTTTTGCTAAGATGGATTCGTGGCTCTCTCATGAAGGAGACAGGAGTGGGGAAGACTGTGAACAGCCTAAGGAAACACGAGCTCGTGGGAGACTTTGCCAAGGACCTTGTGGCCAGGTGGAAGAAGCTGGTGCCGGTGGCCCAGGAGGCAGAGCGGTGAGTGAAGCCCATGGATGAGCTTTGGGAATGTTTTCTCAGTGGATATTTTAAACCTCTCTGGCCAAGGCTCTGGAAAAACTTGTAAAACCAATATGCAAACTCTGCCTGGGGGTTTTGCCTTGTTTTGGCAGAAACTTCCTGCCTTTGCTGGCTCTGGAGTGTTGGGATGCTGAGAGCTGCAGTTTCATGTGGAAGTTGGGGCCAACTTTCAAGAATTTGCAGTTTGATGAAGAGATTAACAGGAGATGCCAAAAAAAGTGCCCTTAATAAAGCAAAAGATGCAATCTGCTTGCTTCCCATTTTGTGATTCTGAAGACAGGAAGTTCTAGGCCCAAGTAATTTGAAAGAATGCTTTTATGAGCCAGAATCCTGTGGAAACTGGAAGTTGTTGCTAGCAGGCATGTGGCAGTAACAAAGCTGTGAACTCAGCAGTGAGATCAAAAAGGTTTGGGTGATAAAGGCCCAGTTATTAATGGGAATTTAAATGAGTGGTATTCCCACATGTTGAACTGGGGGACATTTCCCACAGTGTCACACAGCCAGGAGTGTGTAGGCACGGAGAAGGTTCTGTACACAGCTGTTTCTAGTCCTAATAAAAGTGCTCCATCGATTCTTGCACTAGAAATGCAGTTTTTAAATCCCTGATTGTTGCCGCTCCTTAGAGATTTAGTGGGATTTTTGCCACCAAATACAGCCTTGGTCTTCTGTAAGAGGTGTTCCACTCCAGGGAATGGCTCTTTTCATTCATATTGGGCAGTTTTAGTCTAACTCTTTTTGGTTTCTTCTCCCTTCAGAAATAACCTAGACTCTGAAGACCGTGACTATGAGAGGAGCAGCTCGAGCAAAAGGCATCAGGAATCCTCCCTCAGAGAGGATGAGGAAGCTGATCAGGATTACTCAGAACCCTTCCAGCCTTCTTGCAGCCAGTCTTATAGCCCAGATCATAGGGAAAAGAAGTCCAAAAGATATCCTAGGCCTGAGAGAGCACATGAGACTTACAGCTATAGCAGCCACCAGGGGAAGGGTTGGGGCAGATCCTCCCCGGTGCTCTCTTCAGATCAGGAGTACTCGGACTGTGGACAAGCTGTGTCACCTGAGCCCAGTGAGAGCCCTCAGGATGTGGACACAGACCCTTATGCCTCTGAGGAGCAGGAAGAACCAACACTATTCCATCGGAAAGCCAGCAAAGGCCACAGCTTCCAGGAGAAGCTCGGGGCAGGCCGGGAGCGGAGCTCCAGCGATTTCTGCGACAAAGGGAGCGCGAGTCGGAGCAAAGAGCACAAATCCTCGCACAAGAAGCAGCGGCTCGATGGCAGAGAGGATGACAGGACCTCTGCCTTCAGCCCAGAGAGGTTGCACAAGGCCTCCTTCAAAGAGCAGCTCCGAGAATCCCCCGTGGCAGCGGCCGGCAAGGAGAAGCAGAGGACGTCGGAGAGCACCAAAAAGGAGAAGAATCGGGAAAGCGGCACCTCCAGGAAGGAGAAGTCACACTCGTTGCCGCACTCGGAGGAGTCTTTGGACAACCACGTCAAGAAGCAAAAGCATCGGGACTCTGAGAAGAGCAAATTGGAAAAGTCCAAGCAGGGCCTGGAGAGCTCTAACGCAGAGAAACGGAAAGCTGAGAGTGACTCAGGCAATAGGATCAAGGAAAAGGGGGGTTCTGGGAGCTTAAAGTCTTCGGAGGGGAAACGCAAAATCTCCGAGGTGGACAAAAAATCAGTGGGTTTTTCCTCAAATTCTGGGGAGGGGGAAGCAGAGGATGAGTTTGAACAACCTACTATGTCCTTTGAGTCGTACCTCAGCTACGACCAGCCCCAGAAAAAGAAAAAGAAAGTGGTCAAACCCGTGGCTGGGTCAGCTGGGGACAAAGACCGAGGGCACAGCAAGCAGAACGGATCCAAAGCCGGCACCAACAGCTCAAGCTCCAGTCAGAAGAGTTCAAGCCACAAGAGAACAAGTGAGAAAAAGGCAGAGAAGAAACCCCCAGAGCCTCCTAAACCAAAGAGGGTAAGGTTTGGAAGGATCTGAGAGTGAAAAAAAAAGGTGGGACCAGCTGCTCTCAGTCCTCTGCCTTGTTAGTTTTCCCATTGGAAAAGTGGGTGAAGGGGGGGAGAAAGAAATGCAGTGGGTGGATTTTATGTTTTATTATTTTATGTTTATTCAAAAACAGGGAGAGTAAAAGAGAGAACCTTCAGTTAAATATTGGTGTGAAAGAGTATTGGACATGATGCACTCGGTGAGAAGGCAGAGTATCTGTGGATGGGAGCTTAGAATCCAGCCCAGTTTGCAGTGCATCTCCTGCTGACAGGGTTCCTGTGTCTCCCCTCTCAAGTATTTATGCTTCTCTAAAATGGACCTTTTCTGGTGTCCAGAAATGGGAGAGAACTGGTGGTACAAGGCAGCTCATTCCAGAAGACAAACCTTCTTTTGTGAAAGCTTGGAAAATGAGCAATATTTCTATACAGATCCTTTGTCACATGGGTGCCAGGGTTTGGTATATAAATAGGGACTAATATGCAAAAACCTTTACTGTTTCATCTTTTTACTCAACTTGGAAACACTTGGCTCTTCATAAAGTGGTTTTTATAATGTTTAACAGCATTTTAAACCCTGCTTTGCCATTCCTTCTGATAAATGCTTCATAAAACTTCATATCAAAGTTTTCAGTTTCCCTCAGTTTCTGAGGTTCCCTTCTCCTCCACCGCTGCAGTTTTTTGCAGAATGAGGAAAAGGGGCAGAACTGGTAAATGAGTGTTTGTGATCAAGGAAGTGCTTCAGCTTGTTCTGAATTGGTTAAAAATGTGGATGGCTCTTTCTGGAGGGTGCTGAGTGATTCAGATCCCAAATTTTGGCTTCTTCCTATTGGCAGTCACCACATGAGGTTGTTCAGTGGTGCAAACTGATCAGTTTTGAGTGATTTATTCAAAATATGCAAAACCCCCCCCAGTTCAGTGCTGTTTGTACGCTGGTGGAAGGTCACATTCTGCTGCATTCCTGTCTTATTCCATGTACCTCCTTTCCTTCCAGATAATTTTAGATGTGGTACCAACGTTACCAGACATCCCCCTGCCCCCCATCCAGGCCAATTATCGTCCTCTTCCCTCGATTGAGTCCATCACCTGCTCCCAGACAAAAAGGAAAGGTATGTTGGGCAGGAAAATGGGTTTGGAATGAGTCACATTGTGGGAGAGAGCGGGAGCAGATGCTGGCTGGGTTCAAGTCTTTCTGTTGGGGTCTGCCAAGGGCAGAGGTTTCAGGGAGAAAAGGCAGCTGCTTCCTACGTGCTCCATCAGAAATGAGAAGAGTCCTTCACTGACCCTTCTTTGGGGCTTGGGCTTTGGACTTGTCCTTCCTGAGCTTGCCCTGCAGGTCTCTTGGAGAAGGCTTTGCCCTTTAGGTTGCTTCTGGGTGACTCCAACTTGTGCCTCCTGTGCCATTCATCAGGACAGGCTCTTTTTTTTCTCTGTCCTCTGCTCACTCCAAGCATTTCCCTCCACAGCAGTGTCCTCGCCAGTGGAGGAGAGCGAAGCGGGTTTCACAGGCCGACGGTTAAATTCCAAAATGCAGGTGTACTCTGGCTCCAAAACTGCCTACCTCCCAAAGATGATGTCCCTGTACCAGCAGTGTATCAGGGTCCTCAGCAACAACATCGACTGTAAGTACCTTTCCTTGTCTCAGAGTCACTGTGCAGGTGCACTGAAATTTTGGCAACTTGTTTGTACAGACCCCAGCAGTTCCCCTTGTTACTAATACGGGACAAATCCCACTGGAAGCTCAGGTGCTGCAGGAATCAGCACCCACAATGTTTTCAGGCAGTGCTAAAGCACTGGAAATTGTGGCAAACAGAGCTTGCACAGATATTTCTTAACCTGGAGGTATTGGTGCGTGAGGTTCCTTTCTCCTCCCCTCATCCTCCATGGTGTTGTGCAACACTGCAGTTTTTCCCCTGTGTTTCAAGGTGTCAAGCCCTTTCCTTGGCAAGGAAGGAGCAGGATAAGTAATACCCTGTGCTTCTTGCTTCTCTCTAGCGATCTATGAAGTGGGTGGTGTCCCTTTCTCCGTGCTGGAGCCGGTATTGGAGAGGTGCACCCCGGAGCAGCTGTATCGCATCGAGGAATGTAACCACGTGAGTGCCTTGGGAGAAGAGATGTGATGTGCAGGGGTGTCCTCACCTGCAAGAGCAGAATAGTAAACAAAGCTTTTTCATAGCAAGAGGTGGCTTTTGCAAGCCCTGAGTTCCTGGCTTAGCTGCAAGCTGGCCCTGCTGGAATTCCAGTGACACCAGCACTGAGCTGGTGCCGCGGGAGAGGGGACTGGAGGGAGTCAGGAGGGATCCCAGCTCTGTGTGGGTTTGCTTCAGGTGCTGGTGGAGGACACGGATCAGCTGTGGCACAACCACTGCCTTCGAGACTTCAAGAACGAGAAGCCCGAGGAGTTCGAGTCGTGGCGGGAGATGTACCTGCGGCTGCACGACGCGCGCGAGCAGCGCCTGCTCATGCTGGCACGGAACATCGGCTCTGCCCACGCCAACAAACCCAAAGGTGGGGCTCAGGGAAGGGGTTTGGGCTTAAAACCAGTCCAGTTTAGGAGTTGCTTAGCTCTGTATGCTTGCCTTTGCTTCGGGGTTTAGCGGTGTCTTGCTTTCAGCCATGGTGGTGTTGATGCAGGGCAACTTTTTTACAGCAAGGATGTGTAGGGCTGCAGAGGCACCTCCTGTTCCACATGGCTGCTCCAAAACCAGGGAGGGGAAAGCATTCCTGCTTTTTGGATGAACATAATGAGAACTGCTGAGCCGATCAGTCTGATTTCTCACTGCAAGAGGTTCAGACCTTGGGAAGGAGACTGTCACTATTTCTTTGGAATGGATGGATTTGTGGAGAGGTGGATGAACTGTCAGTAGTAAGACAAGCAGTGAGGAGCCTCCTTTTTAGACAGCTGGATCTAAGTGATGTTTCCCTCTGTCCTCTTGCAGGGAGAGTGGCCAAGATGGCATTTGTGAACTCTGCGGTGAAGCCCCCTCGGGACGTACGGAGGAGACAGGAGAAGTTTGGAACTGGAGGCCCTCTTCTGCCAGAGAAGACCAAGTGAGTGTTTCTCTGTAGCAGTTGCTGCTCTGGCCCCTGAAGATCAGGGAATGATACTGTGTGTCTGGGAGCTCCTTTTGCAGGGAAACTTGTAACTGTAATAGCCTGTTTCCCGCTGGGAAGCGCAGAGATCCAGGTCCCTGCTGGTTCCGCGTTGCATCAGCCACTGCGCTGTTACAAACGTGGCTTGTGTCTGGAGAATTGCCTCAAACCAGGGTGAACCCTTTATGGAAATGCCTGTCCTGTGTCTGTTCCAGAATAAAACCAGTCCTGTACACATCCAGCAAAAGCCACGCTCGGGCGAGTGACGAGCAGTCCTACGACGGGCCCAGCACCAGCAGTGCCCACTCGGTCCCATCTTCAGGTAGCACCTTCTCCTCCTACGACCCCAGGAAACCCGCAGTGAAGAGTAAGTACAACCTGCAGGACATCCCATCTCAGAGCTCCTCCTTCCCAAGCAGCTGCCTCTGCTTTGGGAGAATTCCAGGCTGTGCAGGAGGGTTGATGTTGGTATCTCTTCTCTCTCTAAGAAATCTGTTCAAGTTTCTTGCATGAGGAAAAGCAAAGGTAAACATCGGATTCACCTGCTCAGAGCTGACTATCAGCCTGTCCTAATGGTAGCAGTGAGGCAGAACCTCTGCCTTTGCTGCCCTGTGTCTGTCCAGCTGTTGGAATTGGAGTGCAGCTCTCTTGGGAAGGGAGCAGGGAGGGTTTCACCAGGGATCTGTGTTGGTGCAGTGCAGACAGCAGTGCCTTCTCCTCAGCCTGTGACCTGAAAACTCTGATGGGCCCTGCTCAAACACTCGTGTCTGCCAGGGCTGCAGCTTTGAGTCGCTCTCAGCTCTTAGTCTGTCGCTTTTGCTTTCATGTGGGGGCCTTTTTTGTTTGATTCAGTGGTGAGGTTTGTTTTTTTTTCTTTCTCTTTTGCAGAAATTGCACCAATGATGGCAAAGACTATCAAAGCTTTCAAAAACAGGTTCTCTCGGAGATAAGTTTGCAGTGCTGAGCTGGGCCTTTCTCTCTTGGGGAGGAGTGGCACTGAAGGGGGAGAAGGTACCCAAACAGCCCTTCCTTATCTTTGAACTCTTTGGAGGCTGCAGCTGCTGGGAGAAGCTTTGATCTGCACAAGATGACGGCACAGTATTTTATCTTTTATTCTGGTCCCTTTCTCAGTGTCAAGCCCCTCTCTTTTACCCCCTGTCCTCAACATTCTGTTTCTGGCTTTGTCATCCGTCGAAAGAAGGGTGTACAGAATCTCCCGACACAGGAAAATGTGAAGTCTTGGCACCTGCTGAGAGTGGAAGATCCAGAGACTTATTTACTATTTAACCTCCTAATAAATTATAAAATCATTTTAATTAATATTTTGCCCCTCTACCCTGCTGTATTATTTATGTCGCTCCCAGTAGTCTCTCCCCTCCCAACCCAGTCCCGGGGTCAGCCTTGGTGACTCGAGCTGGAATCCATCTGTCTGAGTGGACTTGGGGTGTCACAGGAGCCTTTCCTCGTGATCTGGTACCTGCTGGGCCCAAAGTCTCACCTGGAGACTCTGGGACAGGTAGGACCAGTGGCCCAGCCACTTGTCAGTCCTTTGGCAAGTGCATCCAGTCCTGAGGCTTTGCTCCCTGCTCGTGTGTGTCAATAAAATCTGAGCTCTTGACCTTCTCTGTGCTGTTGCTGTAGATCCTGTACAGGTGCTTTTGTGGTCCTGCAGGGATGCCAAGAGCCTTTGGGGACGTTTCCTCTGCTGCTGTCGTCTTCTGCTGGCTACTGGGAATAAAACTGCCAGGGATTTGGGAGAAGTTTTACTGTGCACCAAGTCAGATTTTAACTTTTTATCTGGAGAGAGATAGGGGACTTTGCAATGGAAAACAGTTTTTAAATATCAGTGAAGGCATCGTTTGCCTCTTTTAGCGGGAAGAAGGAATACTTCTGTCTTGTTTTCTGTGTGGAATTGCAAAGGATTTATTTCCAGTTGGGAAGCTGGTGCCTAAATCCTGTCTTTTCCCTGTATGTTTTGCTCTGTCCCCTCTATGGAAAAATCCAAGGATTTTGGTCTTTGAACCTGAAACCACTTGAATGAGGTTGGAGGGAAGTGAGCAACGGAATGTGGCTGTTGTAACACGTGTGTGTCCTTCAGAGCAGGAGCTCAAAAGGCTCCCTTGTACCTGGTGTGTGAGGAGCTGGAGCTCTGGAAGGAGAAGGTGCTTGGTGGGGCTGGTGGGAGTGTCAGGAAGTGCCCTGGAGCTCCTGGAGAGGTGGGAGCCCTGGTGAGGACGTGAGGATGGCAGCTGGGCTCGCCAAGGCCGGAGCTGGACACAGGCAGGAGCTGGCTGTGATGTGGGGAAGGTTTCTGCTTGTGGGGTGTGTCTGGGGAAGGTTTCTGCTCCTGTTCTGTGCCTGCCCCAAAGGGAACCCCAGGGGTGGTGCAAGCAGAGCATGGGGCTGGGGAGACCCCAGGGCTCGGGGGTCTGAGTGGGTCGGAGAGGGGAGGGATTCTCCTGTTCCAAGCCATATTTGCTGCCCTAGGACTTTGCTGTCTGGGTGGAAAAGATGCTGGTAGTGGATGCTGTTGTTGTTGGCAGCTCCTGAGAAGCTCTGCTGCTGGCTTTCCGTGGCTGCCAAATCCCAAACCGGTGGAGTTGTCTGTGTGCACTGACCGGGGGAAATCTTGCTGTGAAGGGTCCTCCCTGGAGGGCTCTAGAAAAATCCCTGTTTTGCTTCTGGTTTCTGTTTGGTTGTTTCTTTCCTTTTATTTTTTTTTTTTCCTCCTCCTTAAAAAAAAAAAAAGTCTTTCTTTAAAACCATTCTGAACACCTGTCTCCTGTTTATTTGTTCTGTTCTTTGTTTAGTTTGAAGTTCTTGGAAAAATGTTCTCAGACTCTCATGTGCTGTAAGTTTGTTACAGTCCCAGATGCTTTAATGTTACCGTGCAGCATTTCAGTGTGTGTTGTGCTGTAAAATAATGGCTCCTTACTCCTGCGTTTTTGCTGTATTTAATTTTGCTGTATTTTTAATTAGATAACAATATATTCTCTTCTGCTGACCGTTGTGCTACTGTTTATTTCTCCTCTGTACTTGGGGTAGGGGCAGAGGGGAGGGAAGCAGAGCCTGGCATCGCGTTCAGACACGATGGAGCTTTGAACAAAGGATCTGGGCGCTGCCCAAGAACGATTCTGGGCACTGCTAAACTGCCAATTAATTGATATCACAGCTCCATACTCAGCTCTGGGTACGGCCCAAGCGTTGCTGTTTTGGGGAGATGCTCTTTCCCTCTCAGAGCAGCCCCTTTGCTCCAGGCTTTGCCAGCTGTGTCCATGTTTTGTTTGTGGGATTGCAGGGAGGTGACACTGGTGTAACTCTGCTCTCACAGGGATGATGCCAACCCCTCAACCTTCCCTTCCTTTTCCTCGGACACTAAATCCAGCCTGGGGAGAGGTGGGCACCGGCCCTCAGCTGGGAGCAGAGCAGGGATATTTCCCTGGGGGACACACTACTCAAAGTCTGGGATCAAAGTGCTCCTTCCCAGTCTCGGGGCGTGACACTTGTGCAGTTGTTCTGTGCTCCACCACACACTAAAGGATGGAGCAGAGCCGCCTCTTCCCCCTTCCCACCCCATCCCGGAAGGATGAGTAACGGGAGGAGGAGGGGGAGTGACTTGGACTCGTATTTGTATTTTGCTCCCAAACTGTGTATATATACAATTTTCTATGTTCCTTTTTTTTTGTGGTAACTAAGATGAATATTTTAATTAGATAAGTTATATGAAAAAGAGGAGAATCATGTCTCAATAAAAGCCAAACACTGCACCGTTGCTGCTCGTTCTTTCCTGACTCTGACAACGAATGTTAAACACACCAAGCGGCCCCTCGGAGGGTGATGCTCCGGTATCCCGGCAGGGGTGCCGCTCCGGTTCCCGCGCTGCTTGGAACAATCCCCGCGGATAAAACCCCCGGAGCCTTTACGGGAAAGCAGCTTCGCGCTTCCCCGGCCGGGGTCAGGGCGGGGCGGGGTCGGGACCACCGGGACCCCTCCCGGGGACCACCGGGACCCCTCCCCGGGACCCCTCCCGGGGACCACCGGGAGCCCTTCCTGGAACCACCGAGACCCCTCCCGGGGACCACCGGGACCCCTCCCCGGAACCTCTCCCCGGGACCACCGGGACCCCTCCCCGGGACCTCTCCCCGGGACCACCGGGACCCTTCCCGGGGACCACCGGGACCCCTCCCCGGGACCTCTCCCCGGGACCACCGGGACCCTTCCCGGGGACAACCGGGACCCCTCCCCGGGACCTCTCCCCGGGACCACCGGGACCCCTCCCGGGGACCACCGGGACCCCTCCCCGGGACCTCTCCCCGAGACCACCGGGAGCCCTTCCCGGAACCACCGGGACCTCTCCCCGGGACCACCGGGACCCTCCCCGGGAGCAGCGGACGGTTCGCGGGCTCAGCACGTGCAGAGCCGGGCCCCGCCCACATGGGCGTGGCCACGGGATAACGGGCCTATCACAGGAGCCCGTGGGCGTGGCTATGGTTACGGGGCGCGCCCAATGAATACATTATTACGTCAGCTCAAGGGCGTGGTTTAGGTGACACGGGGGCGTGTCCTGAAGCTTTGTGGGCGTGGTCTCGGCGCCGCGCATGCGCGCTGGGCGGTCCCGGCGCGGCCATGGCGCACGGGCACGGGCCCGGCCGGTGCCGCTGCTGCGGGGAGGAGGCGGCGGAGCGCGGCGCGGCCTGGGGGCTGTACCTGCGCATCGACCGGCAGCGTCTGCAGTGCCTCAACGAGCGCCGCGAGGGCTCCGGAGCGACCGTATTCCGCCCCTGGGAGGAGCGCGGGGACCGCTCACAGGTAGGGCCGGGAGCGGCGGTGGGAGCGGGGGGTGCGTTGGAAAGAGGGTGGGCAGCAGGGCAGGGAGGGGAGCCCGCCCCTCGGTCCCGGGGAGGCACAGCTGGAGGGCTGTGTCCCGGTCTGGGGTCCTCAGGACAAGATAGGGAGCTGCTGGAGGGGGTCCAGTGGAGGCCACGAAGGTGATTTGGGGTCTGGAGCATCGCCCTGATGAGGAGAGACTGTGGGAGCTGGGCCTGGTCGTTCTGGAGAAGGGAAGGCTGAGAGGGGATCCCATCAATCCGGAAAATATCCCCAAGGGGTGTCAGAGGATGGTGCCAGAGTGTTCAGTGAGAGGATGAGGAGCAATGGCCATAAACTAAAACACGAGTTCCACCCCTTCTTTCCATGAGGGTGGACAGAGCCCTGGAACAGCTGCCCGGGGAGGGCTGGAGTCTCCCTCTGTGGGGACATCCCAAACCCACCTGGAGGCATTCCTGTGTCACCTGCTCCAGGTGACCCTTCCTGGGCAGGGGGATTGCACTGGATCATCTCAGAGGTCGCTTCCAATCCTAAATACTCTGGGATTCTGTGAGCGAGGTACAGTGGTGCCCCCTGAACCCCACTGAGGTGACCCCCCGTGCTCCCTCCACCTGTCCCCACATTCCCCCTGTTGTCCCCTGTGCTCCCCCACCAGTCCCTGTGTGCCCAGGGCCAGCCCTGACCTGCTCCTCTCTCTCCCCAGTTCGTCGAAAGCGATGATGACGAGGAGCTGCTCTTCAACATCCCGTAAGTTCTGTCCCCAAGCACCTCTGGCGCCCTTCTGGCTGCTGGCAGGGCGTGTTCCTCACCTGGCAGCGAGGCACTGGGGCTGGTTTGGAGAGGCCAGAGGTGAAAACCCTGCTCTGTGTGTCCGGGCAGGTTCACGGGCAGCGTGAAGTTAAAAGGAGTCATTGTGATGGGTGAGGACGATGGGACGCACCCGGCTGAGATGAGGCTGTGAGTAAAACCAGCTCCCCCTTCCTCAGAGGGGTTGGGTGTTGTGGGGGCAAACTGGTGCCATTGTGAGAAGACAGAAGTAAATCCAGTTTCTTGTAGGGAACACCACTGGCAGTGCTGATGGATGGGCAGGAATCCCAACCTGCTGTTGGTAACTCCCTGGGTTTCCCTCTTGTCTTGCCAGGTTCAGGAACATTCCTCACATGTCCTTTGATGACACAGCCAAGGAAGCAGAGCAGACCTTCAGCCTGAGCCGGGATCCCTCGGGAGAGCTGGAATATCCCACCAAGTACGAGACAGACCCTGGGGCGTGGGGGCTGCTCCTCCCTGGCACAGCAGCTCTGTCCGGCCTTCCAAATTTAGGAAAGGGTCAGCACAGCTGCCCTCAGTAGGATTTGCCTCCCCAGCTCTTTCCTGCCCTCTGGAACCTCCTTCCCAGAGCCTGGTGGGGGGGAAGCTGTGTTGGCAGCCCAGGAATTCTTGGGGTGCAGAATCGTCCTGGTGTCCTGTCCCCAGCTCCTGGCTGACCCACAGGTGTGAGGGAAAACCCCCCTTGCTCCCAAGTCTGGCTCAGATCAGGGGGAGCTGCACACGGTGTGGGAGCCTGGGAGGTGGGGGAGTGGCAGCTCCGGTCTCAGGGTGTGTTTTCTTTCAGAATTGCCCGTTTCTCCAATGTTTACCACCTCTCCATGCACTTCCCAAAGAACTTCGGAGCAGAGACAACGAAGATTTTTTACATAGGCCTGAAAGGGGAGTGGACAGAGGTGAGCGAGAGCAGAGAGCAACCAGAGTGTGAGAAGGGCTGTAGATCATGGATTGATTCCAGTTCTAGCAGAGAGAAGGGAGTGTGGGTAGTGTGATGGACAATCTGTGAGACGGGAATTGCTCAGCTCCTGCCAGCCAGGTGTTCAGGGGGGACGGGAATCCTGCTTTCCCTGGATTTAACACATTCCATCTCCACCCAGGCTCATCGCCACGAAGTCACCATCTGCAACTACGAAGCCTCGGCGAACCCGGCCGACCACAAGCTGGAACAAATCACCCCCCAGACTCACTTCATCTCCTAACGGGGCTGCCGGGAGCCTGCCTGCCGCAGGAACGGCTTCCCGAGGCGCCGGATCAGCTCCACGTTTCTGGGACAGACACAGCAGCGCGCTGTGAGGCGGCCCCGGGCCCGGAGGAGGCGGCGGAGCCGCTCTGGAGGCTCGCAGCGGGCAGCGTGTGCGGGGCCGGTACCGGCTGTGACTGACAATAAACACGCTGCGGTGCAGAGCTGTGCGCTGTCCCTGAGTGCGGGTCGCGGTGCTGCTGTGTCCGCGGGTGGCGCTGGCGCTGAGGCGGGGAGGGCGGCGGGGCCCGGGGCCTGTCCCCTTAACCCGTCAGCCGCCGGGGGCAGGGCGCTGTGGGAAGGCCGGGGCCTTTCGCCGATAAGCGCCTGTGGGCCTGGTCGGGGCTGAGGTCGGGGCCAGAGCCGGGGCCGTCCCCGCCGCGGGACCCGAGCGGGACCCGGTGCCCGTTTCCACCATGGCCGCCCCGTCCCGCCCGGCGCCGCGCGACGTCACTTCCGCCGCGCTGCCGGAAGTTCCGGTGGGAGCGCGTCAGGGGGGAGCCGCGAGGAGCGCGCGCGCCGGGCCGCGGGAGAGGTGCGGGCGGGGGGGGGCGGCACGTACCACCGGGGCGCGGCGGGGGGGGGGGGGGGGCGGAACCGGGCAGCGGCGCGGCGGGGGGGGACGTACCACTGCTGCGGGCGGGGGGGGCGGAAGCGGGGGGTGTTCCGTGAGGGCCGCGGGGATGGGGGGGAGGGGGGGGGAGCGGCGGGGCCCTTCCCGGGGTTTAACGGGGATTTAACGGGGAGAGGGCCGGGGGGCCGCGATTGTGGCTTGGCGGGTCCCGGTGCGGTAACGGGGGAGCGCTGAGGACTCGCAGCCTGCAGGGAACCCCCCTCAAAGCCCCGGTTTTGGCGGAAAACCGGCGGTCCCGGCCGCGGGGATCCCGCCTCCATCCGCTCCCAGGTGGGATTTCTCCAGCCCCCGCTGGATTCCGCTCCCTGCGGGGCTGCGGGCCCCGGGCGGCGGCCAGGCTGAGGCACGGTAATTAATGCTAATTAACGATTGATGAGCGGGTCCCCGCCACCGTGTCACTGGTGCGGCCGGCTTGGGGTGCGACACCTCCAAACAGCCCAAATGGGACCCAAATTCACCTCCTGGTTCTGTGTTGGTGCCTTTACACCCGCACAGGCACGGCTGAGGGCTTTGAGCCTTCCTGTTGCTCGGGGTTCCCGTTGTGTTCGCTCCAGCAGCGGGGCGGAATCATCCCAGGGAATCATCCCAGGGAATCATCTCAGGGGATCCCCAGGGGATCATCCCAGGGAATCATCCCAGGGGATCCCCAGGTGCGGTGCTTGGGGCAGCTCTGACCATCCCAAGCTCTGCTTTCCCTGGAGATTCCCAACAAGGCAGCGCTCAGGGAGCGCATCCCATCACCTGCCAGGGCAAGATGCGTTTATTTCTGGCTTTGTGTCCCCGCCAGGGTTCTTGGCAGGTGCGGTGGCTCCTGGCCGGTTGTTTTGCCCCTGGAGTACACACGAGCACGTGGGCCGTGTGTCTGTGTCAGATCCGGGGAGCTGCTCGTTCGCGGTGTTTTTATTTGAGTCGGGAAGCCGCTGACGAGCAGTCGGTGGAACGAGCCGGGCAGGTCTTGGCCGGCTGCTGGGAGAGGGACCAGGCTGTTTCTCGTGGGTAAGGCTGGCTGCTGGGGTTCCGGGATTTTGGGAGGGTTTGGGGTGATCCTGTGTCGCCTCGACCCGCTGGGGGAGGTGAAGCTGGAGCAGAGTGTGGAGGATGAGGAAAGGCCACCCGAGGGGCAGCTCTGCTTTTTGTGACAGGGACAGGACTCTGGAGTGGCTGGAGCTGTGCCGGGGGGGTTTAGGGTGGATCTCAGGGAAAGGTTCTTCCCCCAGAGGCTGCTGGGCACTGCCCAGGCTCCCCAGGGAATGGGCACGGCCCCGAGGCTGCCAGAGCTCCAGGAGCGTTTGGACAGCACTGCCAGGGATGCCCAGGGTGAGATTGTTGGGGGGTCTGTGCAGGGCCAGGGTCTGGACTGGATGATCCTTCATCCTTTCCAGCTCGGGATATTCTGTGATCGTGCTCCAGAGGCTGATCCTACTCCTGGGGGATGATGGCAGTGCCTTAACCAAGCTCTGATCTAATTAGTCCTGGTGGGTCAATGGGGTCAGGGAGGCCTCGTGGGGCGCTGGAGTTGTGATTTGTGATGTAGTGGGAACAAACACCGTGGACTGTTGTGGCTGAAGGTGTCGTGGGAGCTGTCAGCTCTGCGGGATCTGGGATTCAGGAGGTGACAGGACAGCGGTGGTGACCCTGCCTGCTGTCCTGCGCAGGGTGTCATCCATCACTGGGGGCACTCAGACCAGCTCCCAGTGCTCTGGTTCATCCTAAACAGCTCCATAAAACAGGGCTGGACCTTTATTGGTGCAGCAGAGCCTGTGCTGCTGCGTGCCAAGAGTTTCCTGCTTCCTGGTCAGAGCAGATGTGGGTCAGGCTCCGGGAGGGCATGGAGGGATGCAGGAATGCAGGGATGCTGAGGCTGCGCTGCCTGGGCAGCCACAGGAGTAACTTTGGCTCTGAGCTGTAATTTCCAGGCTAATTTTAACACTTCCAGCCCCCCACGCGCCCGTCCCGCCGCTGCCACGTGGGGAGCGTTTGCTGCTCCTGGACTCTCCAGCACTGCCAGGTCGGAGTGTGAGGTGTCCCAAGGGCTTCAACATCAAAGCCTTCACCTGCTCTTTATTTTTCCCCCAGAACAGCTGCTCCTCTGGACTGAGCAGTTGCTGAAGGGGCGGGTGGGAGGTTTGTTTTCCTGCCTCACCTCTGTGTCCCGCAGGTGCCAGTGTCGATCCCTCTCGGTGTATGTGTGGTAACAACATGTCTGTCCCCCTCCTCGCCGACGCTGTCACCGTGTCAGGGGCAGAGCGGGAGACCGCCGCGGTAAGGGCTGCACCCTCCCTCCCTCCCTCCCCTGCTGCTCCCCCTTGGAAAACAGGGAGCTGCTTCCAGCAGGTTCAGAGGAGCCCAGCACGGGGAAGGCAGGGCCATCGAGGGCTCTGTGGCTGTCCTTGGGCTGGGCTGTTTGCTCCAGTGTGGGAGGCTTAGGGGTTGCTGGAGCTGGAGATGAAAAGCCTGCGGAGGTGGATTTGTGAGTCCTTGGTGATACAGGGGAGGAATTCCTCCCTGTGAGGGTGGGCAGGCCCTGGCACAGGGTGCCCAGAGCAGCTGTGGCTGCCTCTGGATCCCTGGCAGTGGCCAAGGCCAGGCTGGACGGGGCTTGGAGCAGCCTGGGACAGTGGGAGGTGTCCCTGCCCATGGCAGGGGTGGCACTGGGTGGGCTTTAAGGTCCCTTCCAACCCATTCTGGGATTCAGGCTGGGCCTCTGCTCTGGTGGGTGCTCCTTATCCCTCTGCTGTGCGGAGGAGCTGGGACCTGCCTGTGGCAGCTCTGTGGCAGGATGACATCCCTGACCCACCCATCCGCTGTGCTCCAGCAGCACAGACGTGTCCTGAGCTAATTTGAGCCTCTTCCAGTTGGTGACTAAGTGTCCATTTGCCACCTCCCTGCCAGCCCAGCCCAGCCCAGCCCTGCCCTGCCCCGTCCCAGGGCACCACTCTCACACCAGCTAATTCCCTTCCTTCTCTGTTTAACAGGTCATTTTCCTACATGGCCTTGGAGACACGGGGTGAGTATCCCTGGAGCTGGCTCCAGCTGGGATGTGTGGTTTGCCAAATGCAGATCCTGGCTTTTTGCTGCTGCTTTCCCCTGGGGACGTCTTTGGGATTTGTGTGGGGCTTTGGGCTGGGGTCGGCAGCCATTCCTGCACCAGCCTCGCAGGGAAAGGCAGGGAATTGCTGCTGGCAGCTGTCTGCACTTGAATATTTATGATCCCGGCAGCCTGGCAGCCCCCCCACCCCCCGCGGGTGGATTTTGTGCTGCCTTCAGGGATTGCTGATAAGCACTGCGGCTTTTCCAGTCCTTGGCAGGGCTGACAGCTGGGCTGGGCCTGGACCAGAGCATCTCTGTTGTGCAAGGCCACCTCAGAGGTCCCAGGGTGGTGACAAAGGGCTTCTCCGTGTCCAGGAGATTCCCGCCTCCCTGTCCAGGAGATTCCCGCCTCCCTGTCCTCCCTGCCTGCAGCTCCAGGGCTTTGTGTGCTGCCCTCAGAGGGGATCGGTGTTGGGGGGGCTTCATGGGGGGTTTAGGCTGCCTGGGTGGGTAAAATAAGCTCAGGGGAGGGGTTGGGGGGCAGCAGCCACCTCAGGAAAATGGCTTGGACAAGCCTTGGCCTCATCTCTCCTCCCATCCCTCCCCAGGCACAGCTGGGCCGATGCTCTCTCCTCCATCCGCCTCCCCTACGTGAAATACATCTGCCCTCATGCGTAAGTGCTGCCCGGGGGGGGCTGGGGGGCTTCTTGGGGGGCCCTGAGGCTGCCAAGGCTCCTGGGGGAGGCAGGTGGTGGCCTGAGCCCAGCAGGGCTGCCCAGCCAGGCTGGCTCTGCTACTGTGGCTGGTTCCTGCTGCAGGCACAGCTGTTCCCACAGAGCTAAGCAGCACCAGGAGCTCTTTTCTTTCCCCTCCTGTCCTGTTTGTCCCTGGTGGCTGCAGGGAAAGACAAAGGCACTGGAGCTCCCTGTGCATCCCCTGGTCAGGCAGGAGGGGGCCCAGCAGGAGAGGGAGAGGGGTCAGTCCTCCTGCTCCCCTCAGACCTGAGCTAAACCACCCAAAACGTTCCTCCGCAGGCCCCGGATCCCGGTGACCCTCAACATGAAGATGGTCATGCCCTCCTGGTCAGTGCTTTGGGGGACAGGGCTGGGTGGGACGCTTTTGGGGAGTGAGAGGGATGGGGAGACAAAATCCACTGTCCTGTTGGGGCCAGGGAAGGGCAGAGCACACCCAGCTCCTGCCTCCCCACGCTCTGGGTGCTGGGAGAGGTTTGGGCTGACCCTGCTGCTTCTCCCAGGTTCGACCTGATGGGATTGACTCCAGATGCACCTGAGGATGAAGCTGGGATCAAGAAAGCTGCAGAAAACAGTAAGGAGCTTTGGGGAGGGGGAAGTGCTGAGCTTCTGGGTGCCTCTCCCTCGCTGGGACTGGAGCAGGTGTCTTCCTTCCACCTCTCCTTTGTTTCTGCTCTGCTGCCATCCCAGCAAACCTTTCCCCTGGGATCTTTGGCACCTGCCTGTCCCTGATGTGCACCCTGAGGTGTGCGGTGATGCTTTTAGCCCCCCTCCCCTTCCACTGACCCATTTCTCCCATTTCCTTCCAGTTAAAGCAATCATTGAGCACGAGATGAAGAACGGGATCCCCCCCAACCGCATCATCCTGGGGGGCTTCTCACAGGTGAGATCAGGATCAGGACCCCAATTCCTGCTCCAGATCCTCACAGGGAGGTGGTGCATGGGTGAGCTGGGTCTGAGGCCGTCCCTGGATCCCCCTGGTTGCCCCATGGCACTGATTGCACCCTCCCCTCCTGCAGGGCGGTGCCTTGTCGCTGTACACGGCTCTCACGTGCCAGCACCAGCTGGCCGGGATCGTGGCACTCAGCTGCTGGCTCCCGCTCCACAAGGCCTTCCCACAGGTACCCCACGGGCAGGGACCCTCGGGAATGGGGCGATTTCCCCACTGGAGCTCTCCAGTTTTCCAGCAGCTCTCCCTCGTGAGGAGGGGAGCTGCCGGGTGAGGTGTTGGGGACACAAACAAAGCACCTGCTTGGTGTCCCCTCACCTGGGCACCTCTGAGTGTCCCCTCCTCTGGCAGGCGGCGAACAACGGCGTGAACAAGGACATCGCCATCCTGCAGTGCCACGGGGAGATGGATCCCATGATCCCCGTGCGTTTTGGGGCCCTCACTGCCGAGAAGCTCAAGTCTGTTGTCACCCCCACCAAGGTGCAGTTCAAAACCTACCCCGGCGTGATGCACAGTTCCTGTCCTCAGGTCAGTGCTGGGGCTGCAGGGAGGGGACGGGACCCCCTGGGTGATGATCAGTGATGGGACCCATGGGAATGGCCTGGAGCTGTGTCAGGGGAGGGTTGGGATGGATTTCAGGGAAAGGTTCTTCCCCCAGAGGGAGCTAGGCACTGCCCAGGCTCCCCAGGGAATGGGCACGGCCCCGAGGCTGCCAGAGCTCCAGGAGCATTTGGACAGCGCTGCCAGGGATGCCCAGGCTGGGATTTGGGGTGTCTGTGCAGGGCCTGGGGCTGGGCTGGGTGATCCCTGTGGGTCGCTTCCCTTCGGGATCTTTGGGACCAACCCCAGCACTGTGGGTCAGGCAGGGTGGGGAACACATGAGAGATCTCTTTGTTCCTGACTTCCCCCGGGGAGGCTGCAGAGCCTCGTGCCCGGCCTTTGGGGAGCCCCGGCGCCGACGGGCTGCGCGCTCCCCGCAGGAGATGATGGCGGTGAAGGAGTTCATCGAGAAGCTGCTGCCCCGCATCTGAGCGGAGCCGCTCGGGACTGTCGCCGGGGAGGGGGCCGAGGTCGCCGCCGCCCGTCTGCCCCCGTGACCCGCCCGCTGCAAACGGAAGCCATGGCCCCCCACCGCACCTCCCGCCCGTGCCCGCGCCCCCGCACCGCGTCCCCTCCGGCCGGGGGTGCCCGCCCGCCCCGCTGCTCCCGGAGCCCACATCGGAGCTGGCTAAGGCGAGCCTGGGAGTGGCCTCTTCTCTCCTGCTCTGGCTCCGAGCGCTTCCCGGGGGGAAGTCACCGTCCCCTCGGCCCTCCGCGGGGCTGGCACGGCGCGGGTGAGGTTTTCCTCTTGGGTTTGGGGTTTTTATACCAGTATTAGGGGCGGGACGTGCCCGGCTGCGGCGGGAGGAGCGGGGCAGGGCTGGGGCACCTTGGGCGCTCTCGGCCTCCGCTCAGGCGACTCACGGGTTTTCAGTCAGAGCTCAGGAACCCGGGACTCCCCTGCGGACGCCTCCAGGCCCCGGGGCAGGCTCTGCCCTGGGCTGGCACCGCCAAAGGCTGCCCGGGGCCGGCGGGGAGGGTCAGTGCAGCTCCCGCACCTCCTGCACGGCCCTGCCTGTCACACACGCACACTCCCCTCAGCCATCGGCCTGGGGCAGCTCTGCCCTCCTGAGATAATCACCTCCTTCCTGCTGCTCCTCCTCTTGTTGCTTTTACAATCTCCATCTCCTCCTCCTCGGCCCCGCGGGGGTCCCAGCGGCATCTCCCCCGCCCCCCAGCCCAGCTCTGCACCCTCGGAGCCCCCAGGCTTCGTTTACACTCACGGAGCCACCGGCCCCGTCTTCAGTGTCTCTCTTGCTGCTACTTGTCCTTCCCTGTGGACTTGGGCTGGCTCGGGGAGGGAGAGGTGAGGTGGGGTGCCCGGACCCCGGGTTTGGCTCCTGGTGCAGCTGGAAGGAGCAGCTTTGCTCCCAGCCATCATCTCACCGGCATCTGAGCCCGGGTGCTGCTGTGCCCCATCCTCTGTGCTTCCGGGGGTCTCCTTGCTCCCCGGGACTGGGGGCTCTGGCCCCCCCATGTACAATCACCAGTGTCCCTCACCCGTGGCTTGTCCCCTCCCGAGTGCTGGCATCGTGCTGGGGTGCGGGGCCGGGCCCGTCCCTGGCAGCTCCCCGGGCACAGGCCCCGAATGTCTCCTCTGGGGGGGCTCCTGGCCGACCCTCCCCTCCCACAGGGCCCAGGGCAGTGGCTGTGGAGCAGCTCTGCCCTCACCCCCTCTTCCCCTGGGCTGAGCCCCCGCCCGGGGCTGATCATGGCTTTTAAAACACCCCCACCTTCATTCCCCTGGCCCCAGGGCTGGCCCCGCTTCCCCTGCCCAGCCCCAGGGAGCCTCTGCCCGGTGCCCCGGGGCCAGCGAGGCGAGGGCTGCCTGGGGCTGCCTCGGGAGCTGCTCCGGGGGGCTCTGGGGGGGCTCAGCCCCAGCAGTTGTGCTCCAGCCCTGCCCTCCCTGCCCGGGATGCACAAAGCAATAACGGCCCTCCGGAGAGTCGGAGCGTGGGGCCCGCCCTCGGCTGGGCTCTTGGCTTGGGCTTTGCTTGGGGTTTTAGTTTCTGCCACTTTTAGGAAGTCTGAAACCAGCAGAGCTGCTGCTGGCACCGGGGGGAGCCCGGCTCTGCCCCTGCCCTGGGCTCTGCCCCTGCCCTGGGCTCTGCCCCTGCCCTGGGCTCTGCCCCTGCCCTGGGCTCTGCCCCTGCCCTGGGCTCTGCCCCTGCCCTGGGCTCTGCCCCTGCCCTGGGCTCTGCCCTGCTGGCTCTTCTATGCTGTGTTTTAATGCTGCTGTGCCCCGGCCCCCCATGCTCGGCTGGGGGGGCACGAGAGGGTGGCAGGGGTGGGACTGCAGCTCCTTGGGATCACCAGGGGCTGGCAGGGGTGGGATTGCAGCTCCCTGGGGGCTCCAAGGGCTGGTGATGGACAGACTGACCTGTTTGACTGTGAACTGGAACCGTGTGCGATGGGGGGGCCCGGGACCATCCCTTGGGGCCCCGCTGGGCCCCTCTGCAGACCATTCCTGCTCACTCCCTGCCCGAGCAGTGCCGGGACCCCGGGAGGGAGAACGGCTTCTCTCCATTCCTCAATACAGCTTTGGGTTTTTTTCTTTCAGTTTTTTTTTGGTTTTGTTTTCTTCTCTCATCTTCCTTGTACATGTTTGGGGTTTTTGTGTGTGTGTGCGTGCGTTCCACAGAGAATCAAGGTGAAATAAATCCTCAACCTATCCCAGAGCTGAGCTGGCGTCATCCCTGGCCAGGCAGGATGAGAGATTTGGGGGGGAGTGGGGTTGGCACGAGGCCCCAGGGTGCCGTTTTTAGGGGCAGCAGCTCTGGCTGAGGAGAAGCAGAACAAAGCTGCCACTTAGAAAGTAGGAAAGTTTATTTAAAAACAAATCAAAAGCTCAATTCATAATTTAGGAGCATAAGTTATTCATCCAGCTGACAGCACACGGGGCCGCCTGCGTCATCCCTGCCCTGCGGAGCCCTGGGAGCTGCCAGGAATAAATAGGAGCAGTGTGGGACAGGGGGGCAGAGCCGGCTCCTGGGCAGCCTTTGGCAACGGGGTTTGGGAAGTGGCTGCCACAGGAGGCCAAACCAGGCACCGAAAGGGGGCTGTGGGCAGCCAGGCCAGGCTGGCACAGCCCTGGGCAGGGGCTTCTCTGGCTCAGCAGGAGAGGTGGGAGATGAGATTTGGTCTTCAAAACCACGTTGAGGGTCAGGGAAAAGGGGGGGTGGAGGAAGCCCTTGGCCTCGGAGCCCAGGGCTGGGGAAATGAGCCACGGTGGCCTTGGAATGTGAGTGGTCCCTGTGAGAGGTTCCTGGTGCCCTCTCTGTGCCAGGTGGGGCAGGAGGGAACGGGGGTTCTGCTGCAGTTTGGGCTCAGCAGGACTCAGAGGTCCCAGTGCTGGATGCAGCCACTGCCCAGGGCACAGGGAGGGCCCAGCAGCACCTGCTCCCAGCCAGGGCTGGCACCAGCCCCTGGGTATTCCCACGGCGGGTTCCATGCCCGGGGTGCCAAACCAGGCCCTGGCTCTGTTCTCCATTGTGGTTCTGCTCTGTGAGATGCAAGGACCTGGGGAGATGAGGATGAGGAGAGGAGAGGCCAAGGATGCTCCAGCCTTCCTGCCCTGTGCCAGAGGCAGGAGGGGGAGCTGGAACTGCTCTCCCAGGATGGTGACAGCTCTCTGGGAAGGTGGCAGGGCTGGCTCAGAGCAGCCCCCGGGCCCGGCCAGCCCTCGGCCACGGCTCAGTTCTTGCTGAAGCCCGTGGGGTTCTGCAGCTGCCACCGCCACAGGTCCTCACCTGGAACAGGCAGAGGGGAGGTGAGGGAGGACAGGGGCCCGGCCGTGCCCAGCATGCCAGGGAGGGGATGCCCTTACACATCTTGTCCAGACCAAAGGCAGCTTTCCAGCCCAGCTCCCGCTCGGCCAGCGCGGGGTCAGCGTAGCAGGAGGCCACGTCTCCCTCCCGCCGGGCTGTGATCCGGTACTTGATCTGCAGGGAGAGCAGCACCGTGGGCTTCAGGGGCTCCCAGAAGGACTGAGGGAACGGTGCCAGGGCCGCTGTGGGGGCATCAGGGTGTCTGTGGGAGCAGCTGTGCCCGAGACCCTGCAGGTCTGCCCTTACCTCCCTCCCCGAGGCTTTCTCCATGGCCCGGACCATCTGCAGCACGGAGTAGCCGGTGCCTGTGCCCAGGTTGTAGACCTGGGAGGAGGATAAGGGACATGCATCAAGGGGAGAAGGGCCAGGCCCCCCTTCAGCCCCCATCAGGAGCCCCACACCCCCCAGGGCTGGCAGCAGCCCAAGGTTGGTACCTTGCAGCCACAGTTCTCCTTGAGCTTCTTCAGAGCAGCGATGTGGCCCTTGGCCAGATCCACGACGTGGATGTAATCCCTGACTCCTGGGGGATGCAGAGGGTGAGGGCAGAGCCCGGGGTGCAGCCAGGGATTTGGGAATCTGAAATTGCGCCCGTCCCGTGACGCACCCGTTCCATCGTCCGTCTTGTAGTCGTTCCCAAAGACGCTCAGGAATTCCCGGCGTCCCACGGCCACCTGCGCAGAGGGACAGGCCCATGGGAGCCCTGCCACCCTGGGCCCCCTCCCTGTGAACCCCCAAGGGCTGTGGGGGTGGTACCTGTGCCACGTAGGGCATGAGGTTATTGGGGATCCCCTGAGGATCTTCTCCGATCATCCCCGACTCGTGGGCGCCGATGGGGTTGAAGTAGCGCAGGAGGACGGCGTTCCAGTCCTGGGGACACACGGACGGGGCCGCCGGGTCACCCCTGTGGGTGGGGACAGACCTGGGCTGCAGCCCCTTGGGGTGGCTCCTCACCTTCTCTGCTTTGCAGAGATCCCGGATCATCTCCTCGATGAAGAACTTAGATTTGCCGTAGGGGTTGGTGCAGCCCCCGACCGGGTGCTTCTCATCCAGGGGGAGGTACTTGGGGTCCCCGTAGACGGTGGCGGAGCTGCTGAACACGATGTTCCTCACGCCGTGGGCCTTCATGGTCTGGGAGAGGGGAAGGGCCAGCACGGATCCCGCTCAGTGCCTGTGCCAGCCCTCCACAGGCGCCGGCAGGTCCCGGGACAGGGAGGAGCCCCAGGGAGCAGCGCAGGATCGCTGCTGGCTCCTCTCACCTCCAGCAGCCGGATGGTCCCGGTGAGGTTCACTCTGTAATATTCCAGAGGCTTCTGCACAGACTCCCCCACAGCCTTCAGCCCCGCAAAGTGCATCACGGCCGAGAAACGGTGCTGCAGGGGGAAACGGGCTGGGCACCAGTGCCACGGCAGCAGGGGAGGGGAGCTCCAGGCAGGAACCAGCCAGAACTCCCCCAGGAGCTCCGTTCAGCCAGCCCAGGGGGCTCCATGGCCCACAGGAACGTGGGGCACAGCGTTTCCTCCCTGCTCCCGTGGCTCCCACCCCTAGCACGGAGCCCAGGAGGCACCCAGGGCACTGCAGCTCCTGCTCTCACCTTCCTGAAGAGCTCCTGCAGCGCGGCCTCGTCCGTGATATCGAGCTCCTGGAAGAGCACGGGCTGGTGCACGATGTCCTGCACGCGCCGGAGGCTCTCGGGGAGCTCCTCTGATCCTGGGGGATGGAGGGGAGTGAGGAATTGCTGGAGTCGGGCACAGCCCGAGCCAGGATGGGGCTCCCCGTACCTCGGATGGCGTTGTGGAAGTTGTCGATGACCACGGGGACGTACCCCGCCTGCAGCAGCTCCAGCACGCAGTGGCTGCCGATGTAGCCGGCGCCGCCCGTCACCAGGATCTTCTCTGCCATGGCTCCCTGCGGGGGAAAAGCCCCAGATCCTTCAGCTGCGGGGTGGGCACAGCTCGGACGCTGTCACGTCAGCACGGCCTCCAGGTACTTCCAGGAGGGACCAGGTGTGGCCAGCCTGGTCACACCTCCCGGACACGGGGGTGCCACATCCCGGACACAAGGCCAGGTTCTTCCTGTTAAACCCAGCCGAGCTCCTGGGCTCACCCATTTCCCTCAGGCTTTACCCAAAGGGCAGGAGTTCTCATTATTAATTAATTAATGGATTAATTGGGGCGGTCTCAACAGGGGTATCAGCTGTGCCCTTCACCCATTCCGTGTTTCTCTCCCAGCTCCTAAACACGGTCCCAGCCTCCCTCCCCAGTGCTGGCCCCACTCCACGCCTCCTCCCCAGGAAGGTGGACTTTGGGGCCCTGCAAAGCGCAGCCACGTCTGTGAGACCCGGCGGCTCCGTCCCGGGCAGGACCCGCGGTGTTCCCAGGGGATGTGGAGCCAGAGCCGGGAGATTTCCCCCCAGGAGCTGCGGCTCGGGCTGGAACCCAGCCTGAGCCCCCCAGCCGGGCCCGCCCCGGGGCTGCGGGAGGGAACAGCACCTGGGCCAGGTGGGAGAGGGCGGGGAAGGCAAAACAACGCGGATTTGAGCAGGGAAGCGGGGCCACGGCCGGGAGGGACCGGAGGAGCCGGGGCTGGAATCATCCCAGGGGCCCAGGGATACCCCAGAGTCTGGATTCATCCCAGGGCCTGGAATCACCCCAGGGACCCAGGGAGACCCCGGACCCCGGGGGTTTGGGTTCTCCCTACCAAAGGAAGCAGGGCAGGGCAGCACGTCCGTCCCCCTGCCCGCTCCCCGATCCTTCCCGGTCCCCCCCCGATCTCTCACCCTCCGCTGCCGCCGCTCCCGCTCAGCCCCGCGCGGGGCGCGACCCCTTTAAGGCCGGGCCTTGGCCCCGCCCCCCCAGCTCCCCGCGCGCGGCTCCTCTATGGAAACGTGTCACGGCTACGGGGCGGCGGCGCGGACAAAACACCGCGGAGGGACGGCGGCCACTGGTGCGCGCGGTGCCGCAGCGCCCCCTGGCGGCGGGAGGAGGCCGCTGCCCCGAACCCCGCTCGCGTTTTTGCCCGATTCCGCCTCATTTCTGCGGCGCTCATTTGCGAAGGGTTGGGAATTGTTTCAGTTTATCGAAGCGATGTGGAGAGGCGGTGCACGCGGCCTCACGCTCGCCCCGCCCCCTGAAAGGACGAGGCTCCTCCGCTCGTCTCCAGTCTCACAAAGAAACTGTTCAATAAATTGTTTTAAATAGAGGAGTTCCCAAGGACCTGATCACCGAGAGGAGCAGAGGTGTTTCTGCTTTCTGGGGGTGGAAGGAATTCCTTACCCCCCCCAGCCCGCCATGATGCAGCATTCCCACACAGAAGAGGCCCTTGGAACCAAACCAGCAGCAAAAGCTCCTTAGCTGGTTCAGCTCAATCAAATTTTTAATAGTTTAGATTATTAAATAACGTGTTTATTACTGCTGGCATTTAGAGGTATCTTACAACAGATACACAGTCCAGTAGCACAGTCCCTGAAGGCTGAGATGGCCCAAGGCTGGCACCTGGAGCACGGGGGGAGCCTCTGGACTCAGCCTTCGCCTTTGCAGAGAGGAGAGAAGGGAGGAAGGGCAAAGCCTGACCTGGAGAAGTGCTCTAACTGCAAAATCTGTGCCTTGTCCTTTGCTCTGCAGGCAGGAGCTGGTGGGTGCTGGTCTGGTCAGAGCTCTTCTCAGCCCCTCCGTGTCCTCCCTTCTTTAAGGCAAATGGTGACATCCTCAAGGTCCAATATAATACAATAAAATAGAATATTCTTTCATTTCTTCACAATTCTGGTGCATTTTGAGTTTCCTCTCAAACGCTGAGCCGGGAAGGAGCTCGGGAGATCAGAGAGGAATCCCAGCCAGTGCTGGATCCTCAGTTTTTTTCTTGATCCAAGGAGAAATTCCGCTCAGTGTCACAGTCTGCAGGATGCCTGAGACACCTTGGAATTGGTTCTTCTGTTCAGAGCATTGCAAATGAAGGTGCCTGTGTCCATCAGCTTCTGGAGATCCACTCCCTGCATGGGAAAGGCACAGGACACACCTTGAGGGACATCTCCCACCATCCCAGGTTGCTCCAAACCCCGTCCAAGCCAGTCTTGGACACTGCCAGGGATGGGCAACCTGTGCCAGGGCCTCCCCTCTGTCACAGGGAGTATTTTTTCCCTAATTTCCCACCTAACCCTGCCCTCTGTCAGTGGGAAGCCATTCCCCTTGTCCTGGCACTGCAGGCCCAGTGAGCCTCCCTGGCTGCCCCCAGCACGCTCAGGCTCCCTGGGCCAAATCCTGCCCCGTGCTGAGGCCTGAGCAGAGCCCAGGGCAGCTGCCACTCACCGTGTGGATGCCCAGCCCGTTGAGCATGTACACCAAATCCTCTGTGGCCACGTTGCCAGAGGCTCCCTGGGCATAGGGACACCCTCCAAGGCCAGCCACGGAAGCATCGACCACGCTCACCCCCATCTGCAAAGAAACCCCCAGTCAGGGGCTGCTCTGGAAGAACAAAATCTGCAATTCCCGAGCAAGCACAAAAAACCCCAAGGGAAGGTGTTTTATTTGTGTGGTTGCCCCATCCCTGGAAGTGTCCCAGGCCAGGTTGGACACGGCCTGGAGCAGCCTGGGACAGTGGGAGGTGTCCCTGCCCACAGCAGGGGGTGGAACAGGATGGGCTTTAAGGTCCTTCCAACCCACCCATCCCATGAGTCTGTGATCCAGAGCAGGAATCCCACCTGGAGGGCTACCAGGATGTTGGCCAGAGCCTGTCCATAGGTGTCGTGGCAGTGGACAGCCAGAGCCCCCACGGGCACCTCCTTCATGACCACTGTAAGCATGTCCTTCATGCTGCCGGGGGTGCCCACGCCGATGGTGTCCCCCAGGGAGATCTCGTAGCACCCCATGGAGTACATCTTCTTGGAGACCTGTGCAACAGCCAGCACGTGCACTCAGCTCCTTCCCTCCCTGGAGCTGCAGTCCTGCTGTGCCATGATTCCCTGGACACTCTTCTCTGGGATTTAAAACCTCCCCGAATTGCCCTGCCCATTTCAGCTGGATTCAGTCTCTGAGAACCTGGAACCTCCCCGTTGGTTAAATGGTCTGACACATCCCCCAGTGCCCACTTCACATCCCCAAAAGTGAGTCAAAGGCCTCCCAGGAATTCTGGCTGTATTTATGACTGACTCACCTCTGCAACTTTAGCTGCAGAAATCTTCCCTTCATAGGGACATCCGAGGACACAGGAAACATATCTGTGGTTAAAAAGAATCCCACACTTTTAGTCAGGAAGGGGCAGTGGGATTCTACTGGACAAACCAGTCAGTACTTGTACATTTTCCATGTCTATAGGATGGGAGAATTAATTTTATGTTCCAGAAGTCCAGAGGACAAAGGCTACAGGATTTCAACAATTTCTTCTTCCATGGGTGTGAAAAGTTTTCCAAGGGCTGGTGGGCTTGTGATCTGTGCATTTCCATGTGGGATGTTTGCCAAGAAAATCTGATCCAAAGCGATCCTGGATCATTCCTGAATGAATGATTACATGGTGGGTGAATTCCAGCAGGAACTCCTTACCCCCTGACAGGAATGCTGGCTTCCCTGGCTGCCTTCATGACCTCATCAAACCTCTCCAGGCTCTCCTCTATGGAGCAGTTGATGTTTTTCTTGGTGAACAGCTCGGATGCTGCCCCAAAGATCGACACCTCTTTGGCCCCTGCTGCCACCTGCAAATAAAAAATCCCAAAGTGGAATCACAGGACCACTGAGGGTGCAAAAGACCCCTGAGATCAGCGGTCCAACCCTTAACCAGCTCTGCTGTTAAGTCAAAGCCAGGTGATTTTTCTTATGAGGGAAATGACAAACAGCCGCCGCTTCATGACTTCACTGCCAAGCGTTAATTTGAGGGTTTCGATGGCACCTCTTGGTAGAGATGTCTCAAACCAGCCCCATAAACACTTCCCTTTACAGAGCCCCTTCTGTTCCTAAAGAAACCTGCCTTGCTTACTTACACTTGAAGATCCTGGAGCCCTTCTCCAACCTCAGTGACTCTATGATCTACAATCTCTGACGACAGCTCTCTCATTTTATAAAAGCATTTTTCCCCCAAATAACCCAATCCTTCCCTCAGTTCATTCTGCAGCAAAACCACCAGGACACATCCAAGTTTGCCTTGAAAAGGGTGAAGTCACAGGTGCAGCAGCAAAGGATCAGGTGGCATTGAAAACAGCACCATGTGGATTTTCAGGTTCTCCCAGCCCTTACCGCTGCCTGGAATCCCTTCAGGTTTGGAGTCAGCACAGGGTAGCTGATCCCAGGTAATTTATTAATGCCCTGCATGACCTCGGTGTGATCAGCCATCTGCAAAGCAAACCAGGAAAGCTCTGTGAGGGTCGGTCAGTCTGCCAGTCACAAAATCATCATTAGAATTCCTTCTTATAACGGGCACAGAAATATTTAGGGATCAGAGCCTCTAAAAGCAAAGAGAATTGCACCCTGTGAGGGGTCAGGAGTCACCCAGCCAGGCCAACGTGCACAACCAGCTGTTTGTGTGTGACCTGCCTGTCCCTGTGCTCTTTCCAGGGTCCAAAGGGAAGCTCTGGGATATCACAGCTCCTCTGCTGGCTCTTGCCCAGTAACAGCGAATCTGGAGCAAGCAGCATCACTGGATTGTTGTACTTTTAGAACCACTTCAAGTCCTCTCCGCACACCGACCTGAGGAACCCACTTGGGGGACACGAAGCTGGTGGCCTCTATGACCGGCAGCCCCGTCTCTGACAGCATGTTGATTAAACTGATCTTCACTGGTGTGGGTACAACATTCTGAAAAGAAGAAGAATGACCTAAAGTTATTAATTTCACATTACAGTTTTCACTGAGAAAATTTTTTTTTTCAGTATCAAAAAGCTTCTAAAGAACAAAAGAAGCCGCGTTGGTGGGCACAGTGGGACATTCGGGGGATTTGGTTGGACAACCTCCCCCGGGAGGTGCTGGGAGCCCGAACCCGCCGGTACCTTCTCGTTCTGGAGCCCGTCTCGGGGTCCCACCTCCACCACCTTCACTCGCTTCGGGTACCCCGCGCTCGCCGCCGCCGCGGAGCTCACCTGGCACGGAGAGAAGAGTCAGCCGAGCCCCGCTCGGCTCTGTGCCAGCACCCCCCGCTCCCTCTGCTCCCCGATCCGACCCCTGCCCGCTCCCTTCCCCCGTTCCGCTCCCTCACGGGCCGCAGCGATCCCGCCCAGCGCGGCAGCAGCCGCCGCGCCGCCGCCATCTTCGCCCGCTCACGTGACCGCACCGCCCCGACACGTGACTCGCAGGGGGCGTGGCCGCGGGGTCACATGGGCACCGCTCCGCACGTGGCACCGGCACCGCCGCCTCCCGTTCCGTGCCCTCTCCTCCGCTTCCGTGCCCTCTCCTCCCGTTCCGTGCCCTCTCCTCCCGTTCTGTGCCCTCGCCGCCGTCCGGAGCCAGCCCGTACCTGTCCCCAGGCGCCGTCCCGCGGCGCGCAGCCCGTGTCGCACCGCGGCATGTTTCCGTCTGCCCGCCCGCCCGCCCGCCGCGCACTTATACCGCGGCTTTCCCGCTGGCCGGCGCGCTGGGTAAACACGGCGCTGTTTGTTTTGGGACGGGCCCCCGCTCCGCGCCAGAGGTTACCGGCGTGATGGGGCTGCGAGGCGAAGAGGCCGCCGCTCTGTTGTCACTTTTTGTCCCCCTTTTTTTTTTTGTTTGTAACGGCGTCATCCCCGGAGCCGGGCGGTGCCCCTGCGAGCGGGTCCCTGGCGCTCGGTTCTCTGAAACCGGGGCAGTTGGATGTTTGTCAATTGAGTAACAGCCCCCGCAGCACCAGCCCCGCACGTGGCCCAGCCCCGGGGCTCTGCTCGTGCTCAGCTCCCAGTGTTCTGGCAGGTTGTGCTCAGACAGGAATAAGACAAAGCCTGTCTGCAAGGTTGTGGGGCCTTCGCAGCAACCTGCGTGCTCCTGTGAGCAGTTTCATCCCTCAGACACGCGTTGTTGAACCCTTTGTAAGGAGTTCAGCATCCACGCAGGAAACCTGCTCTCACTGGAGCTGAAAGTTCATTAGCTCAGAAGTGCAACTCACAATGGTGCAGTCTCTTAAAAATTCACCAAGAACAAAACCTTTTCTTGTAGCTGTCTGCAGCAGAATATAAATTGAAGTTTGTTGATGGATTTGTGTCACATTTTTTACAGATGATTTCTTCCATATCTCTTCCAGCAAGCTTCCATTGGATTTATTCATCATGGAAGTAGCTGACCAACACCAACGTAACACAAGGCAACAGAGATTGGAGGAGAGATTCTCTTGAGTGAAAAATAATGTATTCAACGTGAAAAATAAAAACCCTCAATGAAAAAGAAAGGCAGGGGGAGGTGCTGTGTCCCCCCCACAGGCATCACTTCACACCCTCGAGCTTCACCGCCCAGCCAGACTGAGGAGGGAGAGGAGACGGGAGCATGTAGGGCAGGGTTATGAGCATCCCTTTCCCTGGGGATTTTTGCCACTTCAGAGTGCCAGCATACCCCAACAGTGTCACCTGCAGAGGAAAGGAGGGGACACTCAGCTGGAGCTCACCAGGTCCCCTCTGCACACCCCAGCACTGCCCACAGGCCAGGGCAGCCCTGCAGGTCCCCAGCCGTGGCTCACGTGGCACAAAGGGCGACACACGGGGTGTTCTGAGGCCACACCAGGCTCTGGTTTGTTGTTTTGGGGGGTGTTTGTTGCTGATGCTTTGCCCCTGTTTGTTCAGAGCAAAGGACACTCAAACATTTGCGTCACGGTGACATCTGCCACGAGCAGGGCAGTGCACCTGAGCTGAATCTGGGCTGCAGGAACAGCCACTCCTGCTCTGGGGATATTTGGTTCCCTGCCCTGCGACAGCAGGATCAAAAGACTCCAGGAGAAGAGTCTCTGCCTGTTCCCTGGCAGTCATGAACCTGTCCTGGCAACTCCAGCCCCGTGTTCCACGTCAAGTGGGCCAAAGCCTGGGGAGCAGCCTGGGATGCTGCAAGGATCTGCAGGGAGCCCACAGCACACAACTTTCCCGCTCCCCCCAGTTCCTAAATGCAGTCAGGCTGGTCCTTCCCAGCCCACAAACACCCCCAAATGGGCTCTCAGTGTGTGCTGTCTTTTTTAAAGTCCCTTACCCGTGTGCCTGGGGATGGAATGGGCGAGGACAGATGCAGGTCACTGTCCCGAGGCCAGAGCAGGAAGATGGCAAAGACCACTGGTCCCTTGGAGGTGTACCTGAGGGAGCAGGAGTTCAGCAGGGTGAAGGGCACCAGACACCAACCTGACCTTTCCAGCCAGCACGAGAACTCTGCCTGGCCTTCTGTCAGCCCACAGGGGTCACCTCCTTGCCACTCATTCCAAAATCTGTCCCTTTGGACCCACGATCAGCCCGTCAGCGCTGGCTGATGAAACCCAAACAAAGTCCAGGTGTGCAAATGTCACTGTCAACCTGGCCTGGCCTCAGGCAAGGTGGATACACAGCCTCATCCTGATCCCTGCTCTACATTTCTGGGCTGACCACACTGGAGGAAATAAAAACAACTCAGTTTTGTAGGCATTTCTGGCCAGGACCACTACTTAAACAGTGGTGACAGCATGGACACTTTTTAAAGGACGGGTTGGCTTTTTTTCCTACTCAACTAAAATGGATGAAATCCTAATTGCAACACTTCAGGGTCAGAGTGTACCAAATTTAAGAAAAGATAAGAAATAAACATCAGCTCAGCTGCTCTGAGCAGCAGAGTCCTTACCAGACCGTGTCTGTGGTGTTCTCCATCTGCACCCTCCAAGGCTGGGATTCATAAATTGCCTCCCCATTGGTGTCCAGCCACCTCCCAAGGGCCAGGAGTCTCTCTTGGAAGATGGGGGCAATCACCCCTTCTTTTGTAGGTCCCACATTGAGGAGGTAGTTGCCACCCAAACTCACAGTCTGCACCAGCTCCTGCGGCAGATAAAGCAAGATAACAAACTGCATTATCTTCAGCTCTGACAACACAGAAACTGAGGAGTTTTATCCTTCACCAGCTGCTCCAGAAGCCTCCGATTCCCAGTAATCCTCCCCCAGGTTATTTTGATTTCAGCTTTCTTACCTCAATCATACTCATTTCATCCATCACCTCAGCGAGGCTCATGTTGCTGCGATAGCCCCAGGAGAGCTTGTCCAGGGAGGAGCACATCTCCCACTTGTGATCTGGCAGGGTGCCTGGCCTGTACTTGTCAGCACAGTTGTAGAAACCCCCGTGACGGCAGGAGCAGCCCCGACCCCAGCGATCGTTGACAACCACGGTGTCCTGAGAGAAGAAAAACAGCTCAGGGCACAGAACCTTTTGTTCTTGGGCTGTCCAGCTGGCAGTCACCCCCCCTAAGGAAGAACCTAAAAATTCCCTGTGTAATGGAAACCCTTCTGAGAAGGCTGAATCCCTCTCTGGGATTCAGGTAGGAGCTGAGGCAACAAAGCTCCTGGCCTGAGCTGCCCACGAGTGTCCTGCAAAGGACAGTGCAGCTGTCACAGGACAAGGTTCTTTTTTTGTCAGAGAATATAAAACACGTTTAGCAAATGTCAAGGAGGCTTCTGGTTTGATCACACACCCCACAGCTTCCTGACCTTCCACACCCACCCAAGGCCACGAGGGACAGCAGGCACCGGTACCTTGACAGGGCTGTCGTTATAGAGCCAGGCAAGGAAAGAGGTGGAATTCCAGTAGGAATCTGGAGCTTCCCAGTCTCCATCTGACCAAATCAGATCTGGTTTGTATCTAAGAGAGACGGATGTTGTTTCAAAATGGCTTGTTTGCTCCTGCCACACTGTGTTTCTTGGGTGTGGGATCCTTTCACTTCCCCTTCCCACTGCCTGACATCACCAGGAGGTTTTTGCTTCATTTTCTGCTTCACACAAAGCTCCAAGTGAGGTCCTTGCAGCAGCAAAGAACAAGGTGTCGATCCACAGCTCAAGAGAGAGTGAAGTTCTTCAAAAAAAACCAGAATTTAGCACCTCAAAGACAATTATGAGGCATTCTTGAGCTGGGAGAACAACCCCCAAGCCCAAGCCTTGTATTTTTGTCAGCAAGGGGAAGCAAGGCAAGGATGCAAATTCACAGTGAAATCACTCTTCTATTCTACTAAATACGGAGCAGTTTGCTCCACTTCCAGCACCTTGCACAAGGGCAGGATTAAAGGCAATTGCTTTTGCAGGAAAAATTTGTCCCTGCCTTATTCTAGAGATCAGACCTTCCACAGGGCAAAAGTGGACCCCTTTTCTAAGTACCACAAATCATTACTGGTTAGCAAAGAGAATTTGCCTCGGCAAAAATTAGCATTTCTCTTCTTTGCACCCACTTTGCATCTTTCCCTACAGAACTGAAACCAGGAAATGCTGGTGATTCTGAACTGGCTGTGCCTCTTACTTCAAGACAAGGTCATAAAGTTCTGGCATCGTCTTCTTTAAAACGAAGCTCTGGGTCTTGAAGCCACTTTGTTTGTCAGCGAGGTAGAGAGGGTTAAACCACTCCATCAGGGAGTGATACAGCCCATAACGGAGGTTGCTGAAGGACAAAACACAGAGGGAAGAAATAGGCTTCAGTGGGGATTAAGAAGCAGTGGAAATTAAATTACTGGCATTATTATTTTTCATTATTTGCAAGCACTCAATTTTTCACATTGAACTCGGGGTTTTCTGTTGTTTGTCAAGCACAGCCAGGAGGATTCACTGCTCTGACAGAAGAGCCCTGGCAGGGCCCTACCTCTCCCTGAGGGCTTCTCCCAGCTCTCCCACCAGGTCTCGGTGGGGCCCTGTATCCACAGAATTCCAGTTCCAGGACACCGGTGACCCCCAGTTGGTGAAGCCCTCGTGGTGCTTGGTGGTCAGGACCACATACCTGAAGGGGAAAAAAGGACTTGGTTGGGATGACAAAAGAACAACTGATATATTTCCCAGCCTCACTGCAAACCCAGTCACTAAAACAGCAAGGCACTGGATAACCATGCTGTGAAGAGCCCTCTGTCACTATCCTTAAAATTTAGAAGAAAATATAAGAATAATAGAGGATTTTAGTGGGTTTTAATGCTGGAAAAGAATGAACAATCAATACTTAGGTAGGAGCAAGACTGTCGTCTCCTCAGCACCCTGGGCATGACCCCTGAGGGAGCCCCAATCCCTCAGGGATCCCCAGACTTGCCCCTTCCATCCCCTCAGAGACCCCTGCATCCTCTTGGGAATAGCCCCATATCCTTTCCAGGCCTTTCCATCCCCTCAGGAACCCCTGGCCATGGCACCCATTCCCTCAGGGACCCCCACAACTCTCCCATCCCCTCAGGGACCCCCCCCCCCCCCCCCCCCCCATGCCCTCAGGGACCCCAACTCCGGCCATCCCCGGCGCTGACCTGGCCCCGGCCCGCTGGAAGAGCTGTGCCCACTGGCGGGGCTGGAAGTCGTGGGCTGTGAACTGAGGTGCGAAGTCTGCGTACGTGGTGCCGGGCGGGAAGCGGCGGCGCACGAAGCGCTCGTAGGCGGCATCGTGCTGGCCCTGCCAGTGCCACCAGAACCACTCGGAGCCCCAGGCCGGCACGGAGAACACCCCCCAGTGCACGAACACCCCCACCTTGGCCCGGTCGAACCAGGCCGGCAGCGGCCGCGCGTCCAGGCTGGCCCAGTCCGGGCGGTACCGCGGCGCGGCCAGCCCCGGGCCCAGCGCGGCCGCCGCGCAGAGCAGCGCCAGCGCCGCCATCGCGGGGCCCTCAGCGCGCCGCCATCGCCCCGTGACGTCACGGCCGCCGCCGCTCCCCAGGGGCCGCGGGTTCGAGGCTGCGGCCCGACCGCTGCCCCGGGGAAGGGACGGAGGGTCATCGGCTCCAGCCCCAACACCCCACCCTGGGCATCCCTGGCAGCGCTGTCCGAACGCTCCTGCAGCTCCTGGAGCCGTGTCCGTTCCCTGGGGAGCCTGGGCAGTGCCCAGCAGCCTCTGGGGGAAGAGCCTTTCCCTGAAATCCATCCCAGCCCTCCCCTGGCGCACCCCTTGGATCCTGCCCGTGGTCACAGAGATTGGAGCTGCCCCTTCACTGCCCTCGGGAGCAGCTGCACACATTGGTAAGTGTCCCCTCAGTCTCCCTTTCTCCAGACCCTCCCGTGCAGCCAAGACAGGCCCGGGACAGGGCTCCCGAACCTTCCTGGAGGGCTGGGTGCATCCTCTGGGACACAGGGCAGAGTGCAAGGACCTCGTGGCCATGTCCCAGCCGGGATCATCCCTGCTGGAGGCGTTTTGGGAGCTGGCAGGAGCCCAGCTGCTCCAGGTCACTGGTGAAGGGCCCTGTCCCACTTCACTGTCCATTCAGCTAAAAGTGCCGCTTCTGTGTAATTTGCAATTTTGTAGTTTGCAAAAAAAGTTCCTCATGCTCGAAGTATCTGCCCCACTTTGGGCTTAAACTTGTCACCTGGAGGACTTTGTACACCAGGAAAGAAAAGGAAGAAAAACCTGGAAAATGGCTTAAATGTTTAATCACATGACATCCAACAAACACCTGCCTGGTTAGGTCAGCTCTCCTGAAACCTCCTGGAAGAAATGTGCTGTCTGCAAGGTCCTTGTCTGCCCCAGCTCTGGCCAAGTCCTTAAACCATAGTGGGAATGTTCCACTGAGGTCGTTAAAGCCCTCCCAGACCATCGAGTCCACCGTGTGCCTGATCCCCACCCTGTCCCCAGCCCAGAGCACTGAGTGCCACATCCAGGCATTCCTTGGACACCTCCAGGGATGGGCACTCCAAACCTCCCTGGGCAGCCCCTGCCAAAGCCTGGCCACCCTTTCCATGGGGAAATTCCTGCTGATGTCCAACCTGAGCCTCCCCTGGTGGGAGATTCTAGAATCACAGAATCATGAATTATCCTGAGTTGGAAGGGACCCACAAGGATCATCCAGTCCAACTCCTGTCCCTGCAGAGGACACCCCAACAATCCCAGGCTGTGCCTGAGAGCAAAGTCTGTGCACTTTATGTCCCAGCATCGAAGGGTGACATCAGCAGGAGCTGTCTCCACAGCACAGCTGATCCCTAAGCTCCCATCAGAAGAGAAAAGAAAAAAGTGATCCAGGCTGTTCCTTCCAGCCTGAGGGCACAGATTTTCCACAGGTGCCTCCTTACACTGCGTGCGTGTCCTCGCAGACGGTCTCTATCACGGAGGACTTGTGGGTGCTCTCTGCTTCTGGGCTCTCCTCAGAGGCCTTCAGCTGCCTTCTGAAGTGGGAGAACACCCTCCTCAGGGAGGAGAACAGCTCCTTGCTCCGCAGGGCGTAAATAATGGGGTTCACCATGGAGTTGAGCAGGCAGAGGGTGCTGCAGAAGGCGAACACCTTGCGCAGGTGGTCGCTCAGCCTGGCGAAGATGCTGTAGATCATAAGCACGAGGACGGGGGACCAGCAGAGCGTGAGGACTGCCAGCACCATGACGAGGGTCTTGGCCAGCATCACGTCCATCCTCATCCGGGTGTTTTGCTTCCCCACCTGCGCCTGGTGCTTCTCCATGTAGGCCACGTGCTGGCGAGCCCTCCAGAGCACATGGGCGTAGGCGTAGATGATGCAGCCCAGCAGGACCACGGTGAAGCAGATCCAGCCCGACAGGTAATTGTCATCCACAAAGGGGAACAGCTCGGAGCAGGCGGAATCCAGCACGCAGCAGTTCCAGCCCAGCAGGGGCAGGTAAGCGATGGTGGCACAGGTCACCCAGAGCACTGCCAGCGCTGTCCAGGCTCTTTTCCTGGTCATCAGGAGCTTGTATTCCGAGGGCCGGCTGATGGAGATGTAGCGGTCCAGGGCTGTGAGCAGCAGGCTGCTGAGGGAGGCGGAGAAGGACGTGTTCACCCCTCCCAGCTGCAGCAGGAACACTTCCTTGGAGAAACCAGCTTTGTTAAACACGTGGAAGTTAACGAAACTGCAGACAAAGATGATGCTGGCCAGGATGTCAGCCAGGGCCAGGCTGCCGATGAAGAGGTAGGAAGGCTTTTTCCTGAGCCTAGGGGAAGAGAAAATCAGGTAGAGCACCAAGGAGTTCTCAAAAACACACATTGTCCCAAAGAGGCCACAGAGGATGCCAATGCTTATCTTCTGTGCCTGCGTGCTGAGCACCATGAAGCACTCCATGGTGTTCCCGCTGCACTTGGAGGCGTTTTCAGGTATCCTACAAGTATCCATGGTGGTTACCTGGAGCTAGGAGCTCACAGAGAGCCTTCTGCTTCCTTCTGCACTTCTTCGGATGCTCTGAAAAAGGGGGAGGTGAAGAGGACTTAACAAGGAATAAATTCAACCCAGACACTTCCCTGCCTTTAGAGAGAAGCAAGCAAAATGAGATCAGCCCACAGAGACCTGCTTTCAGGTCCACAACCCAAATGCTGGAGCCAACTTCCACGCTTTGTCCTGCTGGTTGTTTGGCTGAGACCCATTTACCACAGCCCAGGGGCACCCTGGCTGTACCAGATCTCCCAGGCTGGTTCCTCACCACAAGAGGGAAGCAGCAACGCCGAGAATTGTACAAATCCTGGCCCAGCTCTTACCCCTCCTCCAGGATTCACTGCTCAGCGCCAGCAGCGCTGGAAGGGACTGCTCATGGTGACACTGTGCCGTGGGCAGAGACAGGCCCTGCAGAACAGCCTGTCCCACTGAAGCTGCCCCGGGAGATGGCTTGGATGGAGAAGGATGAGGGATATTGCACTGCCAGGGACTCGGTGCAGCTCATCTGGGAACACAAAGTGCACTCTGAAGGATTTACTCCTCACCAAAGCTGTTGGAACACATAAAATAACAAGACTGGTTTCATTTTTAAGCTTGCCCATTGCAGCTTTACAAGGCTCATTGCAGTTGTGTTTCCCCCTCCATCTTCCCTGTGCCACGGTCAGAGTGATTCAAAGTTATGTTTAACATCGATATTAGAGTGCAGGTTGGACATACCAATGGGGGCATGCAGGACTGAGACCACCTGAGCCTAAGAACCCCTGTCCATACCCAGGATTAGGTTAATTTTATCAATACTTTCAGCATCAGCAGAGGTGTGATGGAGGGAAATGCCTGATTTTCCCCAGGGTGTGTGCTGAACTGCTCAGTGCATTCTGTGTCAGCAAGAATTGGATTTTTCTCTACACTTCTGCAGCTCAATGCATGTAACCCCCTTCATCTTCAGAACTGGTCCTTCAGGTGTTATTTTCTCCCATTCTTTCTGTGGGTTACACTGGTCTTTAAACCAAGTTGTGCTGCCTTGGATCTCAGGGAACAAGGTCATCCTGGACTGGGTTAGAGAAGAGGTGAAGAGGCAGCTGTGGGATACACTAAACTGCCTGAATTTCAGCAAAATGTGGTGTCCAAGCCCATGGAACAGGACCCCCCTTCCCAAAAGCTTCCAGGATCCCTCATCCAGGCAATGGGATCATGACTTGCTTCTGCTGGAGGAGAGCACTGAGCTGTTCCCTTTCCCACAGAACAAACAAGTCACTGTCTCTCCCTCCCCTCGGCTCTCTTGTGAAAGAGGAAATGTCCAAAACATACGAGCCATGGCCAGGATGTGTGACAGCCACGGCTTCCTGGGGAGCAGAGCAGGGGCTGGGCTGCTGGGCTGTGGGTTCCAGCCACCTGTGATCCTCCCTCTGTGGTTTCCTCTGCCTGCTGTGTGAAATTCAGCCGAGGCAACTTGGCTGCTTGTAGAGGTGACAACAGCCAGCACTGCCCACCAAACCTCTGGCTGCGACATCTTAGCAGTGGCACATTTTACACCCAGCCTGGGGACTTCCTTCCCCACTGATCTGCCCCGACACTCATCACTGTTCCTGTGTTTCAGGAGTTGCAAAATACCCCCAATGAGTTGAGATGCTGCCCAGGAGGTGACAGAGAAGGGCCCCAGACACACATTTCACTCCTGCTGCCTGTCAGGGCTGGGACATCGGTGGCTGCAGGGAGTTCAGTGCACGTTATAGGCAGAGCAGGGCAATCCTGATTGGGATTTCTTGGCATTCCAGGCTGGAGGAGTCCTGGATTTGGGGCTGACGTGGCTGAGTGTTGCAGCAAGCTGCTCTGCTCTTACGTCAGGCTCTGGCATGGGGTAACAGCACAGGACTGGGATGTTGCCCTTGGATCTCAGCGCTCTCGTTTCCTGCAGCCCTTCACAGGAACACCACACAGGCAGCAGGAATTACCAACTGCTGTTATTAAACCTGACAACATCCCTCCCTCCGGAGAGAGATGGATTTAGCAGACAGATGGACTTTTCATATAGCAGGGCTCACCAGGGACCACTGGAGCAGCAACTGCCTCGAGTACCCAAACCTCCCCAGCCAAACCCCAGCATCCAAACCAAGACATCTCTTCACTAAGCAGCCTCCAGCATCACCTTGGCATCCATTACCTACAGCCAGCATTCCCAGGACCATCGTAAATCCTCAAACCTGCAGGTGTGTGATATCCAACTAACATCCTTAGGAGCCTGGAAACCACTGAACACCAGGCAAGGGAGCGAAGGCAGCAAAATGCCATCCCTGACGTTATGTTGCTTGGGGAGAGAACCTGCTTAAAATGGTAAAATAATTCCTGCACTGCCTGTCGTGGCCCAGCTCTTGCCAGTAAGTTGAAAAAACTCAGATAAGCCTCAGGTTCAAAACCCTGTGCTGGGCTCACAGCAATCAGCCAGCCCTGACCGTCCCTTCCCACCTCTGTTCTGTCTCAGGCTGAATGGCAAGGACAGGTTTCTTTACTCCTTCCTTCTCCTGTGTCCATGGGGGAAGCACAGGGCTTTGCTCCAGCACAAGGTCTCTTCTGCATGAGCATGAAAACACAGGCAGTGCCAAGAGCTCCTCTCCTTGCCCTGCCTGTCCCCCATTTTTTTGGTTTTTTGGCCACAAAGCTGCTTTTTCCTGCCCTGGGGACATTTTCCTCTTGTCAGATGGGCCCCTGGATTTGTTCATCCATGCCCCCTGCCTCAGCTCCTGGGAAAAGTGCCAGCCCCCATCTGCTTCCTGGGGGAGAGCTGACCTGCAGCATCCTCCATGGGACAAGTCCCACTTCCAGGGTGGAAATTGCCTTTCCAGGAGCAGCATCTCCACCTCCCTGGGGATTCCAGCCCCAGGCATGGCTGTTCATCTCCCCACAACCAGCCTGGCAAGCCCAGGGAGCCCTGGCCCCACGGGCTGACAGCTCAGCTCAACAAGAAAGAGCCAAGTGGCTTCTGGCACTCTTTGAGATCCAGGAGCTGTGGACCAAGGGACTGGTTCTCTGGAAGAGCAGCAGCTGAGCTGAGATTCCCTGGGCTTCAGATTAACTCTCTGATCACAGCACAACATCTCCTGCCAGCAGGAAGGCCCAGGGTAGGGAATATTTTGCCAAAATAACGTGTCCTTGCAATAGAGAATCCCCCCAGCAACAAGAGCAGAGCCCCAGGAAACAACACAGTGAATGAACGAGGAGTGAGTTATTAGGAACAGAATCCAGGTAAGATATTTGGGAATGCAACATATTCCTGAAACAGCCTCAATGACTGCAAAGTCTGCCCAGAGCAGCAGAGAAACCTCTCCTCCCATTAGATCTGCTGCGAGCCCGCTCACTCCAGCCTAATAACTCCAACTGGCTTCGGGGGAAATTAAATTTACAAATGAAAAAGTCCTTTTCCTTCTCAGTGCCTCGCTGCGATTGATTCCAGCTGTCGGGCTCGCAGTGCCTCGCACGCAGCAGCACCATTCCTGCTTCCACTTGGGATGGGTTCTGCATTCACAGAGCCATCACAGCATCCTGCTGATTAAAAAGTTACATACCAGTTCCTTAGATAATGTAAAATTAAATTTTCCTACTGCAATCAGCCAGTGCATTGTGCCTGCAGCACTCTGAAAGTGCTGGTCTTGAATATTTCATGTTCAGAATATCGGAGAGTTTTGAGCTTTACAATATAAGAAAATGTCTCAAATGATCACCTACTATGAACATGTGTGGTGATTTATGCAAAAATTGTCACTAATCCTTGCAAATTTCACTTCCTGAAAAAGCAAAGTATCTTTTGCTTTACAAACATTTTAGTTTATATGTGATTTCTTGTTCGAGTTGCAGAAGTTTTTCCATTATTTTGGAATTAGCTGTTCACCCTGGTTTGTCCTTCTGACCACATTAAATAACACAGAGTGGAATTCCCTCCCTGATGTAAGACCTGTCCACCTCAAATGTCACACTGAAGATTATTTGATTCTTTACTATCAGAGTCCAGCTTTGCCCATGTGTGACTGCCTGAGGGGACAGTGTTTGACACCCAGGACGGGGTGGGTGCAGAGCGGCTGCAAGTGCCAGTCTGGGTACAAAGCAGGGCAAAACAGCTGCTCTCACTCCACCAAAACCATCAAAACACTCAACTCAGCATCACATCCCCACAAGACATTTGGAAATACCTCTGACACAGAGAATCAGGGAGTGCTTTGGGTTGGAGGGGACCTTAAAGCCCATCCAGTTTCATCCTTCCATTATCCCAGGTTGCTCCAAGCCCTGTCCAGCCTGGCGTTGGACACTGCCAGGGATGGGGCAGCCACAGCTGCTCTGGGCACCCTGTGCCAGGGCCTCCCCGTCCTCACAGGGAATTTCTTGTAACTCATTCCCCCTTGTTCTGTCACTCCGGCTCCTGATGAACTGATCCAACACTAACAATTCCCAAAATCAGCTGTAAAGAGTTAACCCACAGCCTGCTATGAAACACTTACCTTTCACCTTCTTCCTAAGAAAGAATTCATCCTAAAAGCCAGTGTCCCACCCTATGTTACACATTGCCTTGCAGTTTATCCCGAATAGCTGATAGTTAATCCCAGGAATCTCCCCATGCAGCAGAGTCTCCCCAGCCTCCTTGTGTGAGCACCGAGGGCTCTCAGGGACGATGTGTTCCAGTGTGAAAAAAGGACCCTGGGCTGCAGGATGCTGTGGGTCAGCAAACACAAACCACTCACCTCCCCGCTGATGCTCCGGGGCTTCCCATCCCTCTGGCTCTCAGGGCAGTTCGTGCAGCTGCGGATGGCGCCTGCTTCCCTCTCCTCTCATGGCACTTCTGGTTTCATCTGGGTTTGTTGAACCATTCTGGTTTATTCCCCTGGGTTGGAAATCCACAGTGTGAATCCTTCCTCTGCTTCCTTGCTCTCTGTCACATTCTTTTGGAGAATGTGTGTCGGGTTTTGTTTCCTTCCTCACTTGTCCTCTGGGTGTTGTGTTCTGCTGCCTGCTCGTGCCACATCTACAACCACCCAAACCCTCCAGCTCGCTGAAATAATCCTCCCAGTCCCTCTCATGTCTCCATGTACCTGCACTGTTTGAGGCAAGAGACGTTCAGATTCTCCTCCAGATTTCTCTGGGGACATGGAAAAAGATGGGGAGGAAAAAAGCTAGGAGGCAGATGTGGGAAGATCTGGATGTACCTGGCTGTGCGCAGGTCTAAGGGCAAGCTCAGAAATCTGCTGTCTGTGCCTACAGCTCCATGAGCAGCACAAACCTCACCTGTGCCCCTGAATTCCTCTGTACACGGTCAGCTAATGCCAGGGGAGCAGGGTGATTTTCTCTCTGCAAGTGGAAGGGAAATGGCTTAAGGTTACACAAGTAACCTTCAGTGACACAATCCCCGTGGTCAGGAAGGACCCCGCTTAGAGGCTGTGGTCGCTGCTGTACCTGTTCTCATCCATTCCTCCTCCAGTAGCCACTTCCCCCCTCGGCCGGGCAGCAGCTGTCCGGGGCTGGGTTGTACTGGTGCTGCTGAAAAGCCGGGTGACACCAGGGACAGTATCACCGTGTCAGTGGGGAGACGCGAGTTCGCTCCAAATCCCAAAGGAATTGGCCACATTATGCTTGGATATAGATCATACAAGCTGTAGGGGGGAGCCTTGGAAGCAAAGGAAAGACGTGATCCTTAGCCCTTGGATGCACCTTAGGATCCCTAAGGATGCACCTTACCCCGCTCTGCCTCCCACAGAGCCACCCCACAGCCCCATCCCAGCACCAGTAACCCGATTCTCCAGCTGGGAACTCAACTTTCCCTCCTGCTGGGATTCCAGTTGCCTCATTCGGTGGAATCACGAGCGGTTACTCGCCGTGCTCTCCAAATCCTGCTCTGCCTCCTTCCTCAGGGCTTTCCCCGCAGCCGCCGGAGCTCGGCGATGCTCGGGTGCCCTCTCCAGGGAGATCCGCGGCACTCGCGGGGACAGCGGCGGGGGAAGCTGGAGAAAGAGGCAGAACTGGGAACTCAGCGCTTCCTTCTGCCCCCCCGGCCGGGAAAAGGGGGTTCCCTAATTCTTCCATTCGGGAAATGAGAAATTTTCCTTTGCAGGAAGAGGTACGAGAGTGTAAAGAGCAGGTGAGGAGCAGAAAGATACTTTATATTGGTCCCGAGTTCCAAAAGCAGCACCCAGCCCCAAATTATTCCCTGCTCTGACACAGCTTCACATCCAGCAGCACCCTGTGAAATATGGACCCAAGTTTCCTCTGTCTGCAGGGAGAATTGTTGTGTCACAGGAATGGGTGTTATAGGAAAGAAATAATATTTCTTTCTTTATTGCAGCATAGTTAGAAGCTTTTAATTTGACTCTGATTTATAGCAAAAATTGTCCTGCCAGCCTAAAGGAAAACAATTACAGCTGATTCCTGTAATGTAAAGGTTTTTTGTTCAGCTTGGATTTTTCCCCCTGGCATCAGCTGCAGTCCATCCAGTTGGGAAATAACGCTGCTTTGGGAACACCCCCATACCCAGGGCCAAAGAAATGCTGTGCAGGCAGTGCGGAAAGGGATTGTGAGCCTGGTGTTGCTCAGCCGTGGTGTCTGTGTCTCCAGAGGAGAGTGAAGAGCCCTGGGGCTGTGTTGGGACACAGAGCATGTGATGGGACACTCAGACACCCTGCAGCAAGGCTGTCTGTGCTCTGTGGGAGGACAGGGACTTACTTCTCTTTCTCTGACTGTTGTGTTTGCCGGGGCTGAATTTGAAAACTGGGTGGTGCAGACGGAGCTGAAGGTGGGGGCACTGCTCACCTTGATAAGGTGTGACTCAGAGAGCCACGGTGAGTGACTCTGCTGCACTCCTAGAGAAAATGCTCAGAAAAGAACCCCAGATTTACTGCCGTGTCTAGCACAGCGCCTGTGAGCAAACAGGGCTTGTCCAAGCGGTTCTCCTGTGCCCTGACCTGCTGCAGAAACACCTCTGCTGCTCTTGTGGAGGGAGGAGGGTTCCGGTGGAAATGTTTTCCCTGTTGATAGGATGTGAACCAGGCATATGGATTTAAATGGGCTGAAGGTTCCTGCAGGGTTCTGTGACTCAGTTTGAACGGGGAGCTGTTGAGGCAGAAAACAGGGCGTGACTCGGGAGTCGTGCCTGGATGTGTTTGTTTTCCAGAGCAGGGCTTCAGCACAAGCCCTTTAAACCCCCCCAGGTCCTCGGGCTCAGGGTTTGGATAACTGATCTTTTGGTGTCCGGGCTGGTTTCACTCCTGGTGCTGTTTTCTGGGTGCTGTGCACACCTGCACACACAAATGCAGTGGTGGATGTGATCTCACGCTCACGAGCACTCCTTGGCTCCAGCAGTGCAGGGGAGGGAACTCGTGTTCTGGAGCTGAGGTAACTCAGGTACTGGTGGACACCAGCTTAAATCATGTCTACAGCTATATCAATATACTTACAAGGAGATTTAAGCAATTAAAGTGCGTAGTTTTATTGCATTGTTTGGGTTCTTGAGCCTCTTCTCTACCCTGCAGAGGCTCAAATGTCTACTTAGTTCCTGTAGCTCACTGCTGTGAATTTCCTGAGCTTTATTTGATGAACACGGATCCTCTGCCAGGCAGAATAAAGGATATTCTAAACATTACCGTAAACTCAGTGCTTTCATGCAGATTTTAAAGAAAACAAAAGCTTACACGTTTCTCTCATGAGGAAACTTAGATTAACAATCTGGTTAATGTTTGGCTCGGGTGGAAACGTCCAACGAGTTTCAAGTGTGTCATGGGGCTCTTGGAGCCACAAAAAGTAAACATCTTGGGTTTACTGAAAGTCACCCGGTGCCGGAACTCGTCACTGCGAAATAAAACTGGGGCAATGGTTCACTATTGATTTAACAAATGAGTCATCCGTGCTGCTGACTTCCTGCAGCATCCACGGTGAGCTGCTCCACTGAAACACTCCAGCAGGAGTACGTGTGTGGTGAGATCCATCTCAGCCACAGCTGGAAGCATCTTAATTTGGGGCTAATGAAGCTCTGGAGGCTTTGTCTTCACTGGGACTTGCTGGTTGTGGCAGTGCCAGCACAGATGGAGCTGCTTCCCTGGGCTCGATTAACATTTGCTGTGAGAGGGAGTGGAGGTGCTGAGTGAAATACAAGGGTGGCTGGGGAAAACCTTGAGTGGCTGTCACCCTGGCAGCAGAAGCGTGGTGGGGAGCTGAGGAGGATTTGGGTAATGCAGCTCCCTGGGAACATGAGGAAAGTCGGGATTTACTGCAGTCATCTTTGGACTACCTGGAGGAAGTGGAATAAGCCAGACAGAGCAGACACTTGCACAATAGAAAAGCCCTGTCCATGCTGTGTACAGGTTATGAGAGGGTGTGGTGGAGCTGAGGTCACCGAGTCTGTGGCACCGTGTGGCACAGCAGGGTTGGGTTTGGAAGCACTGTCCTGTTCCAGCAGCGTTTGGGCTCTGCCTCTGGAACTGGGTCTGTAGCACCTAGAGGGCTGCAGGACATGAAGGGTGGGTGCAACACGATCCTGGAGGCAGCTAAAATATCCCAGTCCGCCCACGAGTAACTGAGATCGATGTAGTGTCTGTCACAGGCTTAGGAGCCATAAATCTTACGCTGAGACCTTTGAAAACAAAGAGGGTTTAAAAATCATGATTTGAAGGAGTGAAGTAGCTCCTCTTGAAGGAATCTCGGATGGTGGTGATAAAGGATTGAGACAGAACCTCAGGATTCAGTCAGTGCCGTGTCTTCAGGACATGGTGGGAACTCGAGTGCTTCTGTCTGTGTTGGGGTTACCACGCCTCTGGGAACATCTCCTTTTCTTACCCTGCAGGAGAGGAAAGCAGCCCAGGGCTTTAACAGCTGAAGGGTGAAACACTGAGAACTTTGCAAGCTGGACTTTGCTGTGTATTTGTCCTTTTGGTTTAAAAAATACCCGTCGTGTTCCTGCTCGGCCTCCAAATGACTCATCTTGTTTCAGTGGAACAGTTCCTGCACAAATACAGGACTGGCTTATCACTGACATTTCCTGCTCCTCCAGGCTAAATGTGTCAGCCTGACCCCAAAACCAGCTCTGAAAGACAAGAGGTTTTTTTTTTTTTTTAATTATCTCAAAGATAGTGAGGAAAAACAGCCAGACCTTGTGTCATCCTTGATCTGAATTGAAAAGTACATGCTGTTTTGCTCCCCAGACAAGAGAGCACATTTGCAGCCTGCAAAATGCTATTTCTTAATCCCACGGACATGTCCTGGCTTGAAAACATCCACACACTGGGGTGAGATTGTGTTTTAGCAGAAATAAACACACTAGAGATAGAAACAAAGCAAAAATCTGCTGATGTGCATTATAGGAGAGTTGTTTATTAATTCGTGGAATCTCAAGGCTTACAGCCGATACTGCTGTCTTCCATCTAAAGACAAAAAGCTGCTATAAGGACCTCAACCATAACATTGTGCCAAGAAATCCAAAGCAAAGGGAGGAAAACAAATTAATTTCAGCTTGCTTTGTGCAAACATACAATAAAGAATAGGAACAAAGGTCTGGGCTCGGGTATGTCAACACATCTTGTGTATTGAAACATATGCTGGCTTTTTTTAATAACTGCATGATGAATACAAACTTCTTTTTCAAGTCTTTACCTTGTCCTGGGATGGGTCACAGCCCTGTAACACCACACCAGGAAGGAAACAGTTTTGTTTTAAATGTTTTAGGGATAAAGCAGGAATGTGTAATTTTTCCTTTCTGTAGCTAAAAATACAGGGCAACTCAATGAACCCAGGGTCTGTACCTCAAAATAAAAACTCTGAATGTTCATGTGTTGTTTTTAAGTACTGCCCTGACTTGGTGGGGTTGGAACTGAACTCGTTGCTTTCCATTTTCTTTGAAACTTCCTTTTTTTGGCCTTTAATGTGGTGTACAAGGCTCGACAGGCCCCTTAATACACTCTCACATGTGCAAATTTCTTATGTATACCTAATTTTCATTCATCCTACACATGGTAAAGGCCAAATCTTGTGGGTTTTTTCTTCAAAATAATCCTTTGAGGCAAAATAAGAGAATTTGAATATAAACACAAACCACAGGCACTGCCACAGGCTCTGCATACCCACAGTGTTGGTTTAAACCTGGGGAAATACAGGTTTAAACCAAACAAGCTTTTCCCCGTATTTTGACCTGAAACATCCCTCTACGTATACTTTAAATTTAAACATTAAATAGTTTAACTAAATGCAGGCGTGGGGAATGGGCTCAACAAACCCAAGACCCTCCATTTGACATCAGAACGCTGCGGGGATCTCTGGGGGGCTGGATTTTACTCTTTGTTCGCTGAATCCCCTCTCTCGACGCCCCTAGCACAGCCAGGTGTTTTGTGCGGTGTTTTTTTTTTTTTTTTTTTTGTTAATTATTTTACCTCTTTGAAGCCCCCAGCGGCAGCTGGCGCGGGCGTTCCCGACTTTTTTTGTTGTGCTAATTCGCGGGCGGGGTGGGGCTGGCAGCGTGTCCGGGGGGCTGTGCAGAGGGGCCGGGGGACCTGCGGGCGGTGCCCGGCAGCGGGGCCGGGCCGGGCGGGACAAAGAGCGGCGGCCGCTCCCGCGCTGCCCTTCGTGAGGGGATTCAAATGGCGGCCCCGCCCGCCCGCGCGCCGCGGCCGCTCTGCCCCGGGCCCGCCTGGCAACAGGCGGGGCTTGGCTCCCATTGGCGGAGCGGGCGAGCGGCGCGCTCCCATTGGCTGCGGCCGCGCGGCCCCGCGGAGGGGGGAGGAGGGAGACGGTGTTAAACGGCGCAGGACGCGGCCGCCATTTTGTGAGGGAGAGCGAGGGGCGGTGCGGAGTGGAGGGAGCTTTGGGGACGGGGGTCGGACAGTGACGGTGGAGCAGCGCGGAGTCGGTTCTTGAAGGGCCGTGTGTGTGTCCGTGCGTGTGGGCGAGCGGAGCGGACAGAAGTCGGTAAGGGCGGAGCGGTGCGGGAAGGAGCGGGCGCAGCTGCCGCCATGTTGTGCTCCGTTGTTGGGGACGGGGGGTGGCGGGTCCCGGCTCCCCCCGGGTGTCGGTGAGAGAAGAAGGGAGAAAGTAAAGGAGGCGAACAAGCTCCGGTCGACGGTAGCAGACGGCAGCTGGGCCGGGGCCGGTGACGTTATCCCGGGTTTTGGTTTCAGTCCAAACAAGGCGGAAGCTGGAAATGGAGATGGGCGGCTCCTCTGGAGCTGTGGGAGGGATGGGCAGGGGGCTCCTGAGTTTGGAGAGTGAGAGGAGCTGAACAGATGGGAGTGCGTCATGGTCAAAATCTCAGAGATCCCGGGAAAAGACGAGCCATGAGCAAAACAGGAAATTAGCGTAAGAGTTATGAAGGAATTAGTTGGGTAACGAAGGTGAAAGAAGCAGCTGACCGATGACAAATGGAGCTCTGCGGTGGCTGGGGAAGGGTTTGGACACTGTGGGCAGTTCCTGTATTGGACCCAGTTCCCAAAGTATTTTCTATTGTATTTTACTTTTTCCCTATTAAAACCAAAGGGATAAAGTTCTTGATTGCCTAAAATGCTTTTTAAGACAGAGCATGAGAAAAAAAGTTGTTGCTTGGGAAATGCTAAATCTGATGGTGAACTTTATGTAAGTGGAGAAAACAAATAATGCTGTGTTTTTTGGGGTGAGGTTTTGGGGTTTTGTTTGTAGCATGTTGTCATCTTTAACAAATAAAGAGACACAGCTGACTCTGAATTCTGTGAATTTTTTCCGCTTGCCTTTCTTTCCACCCCAAATTGAAGCAATTGTTTCCTTAATCTGAATTCAAGTTTCTTTCTCGTTTCTGCAGCAGGACTTCTCCCTTGGAGCTTCTGTGCCGAGAATCCGATGTTGGGCTCGGCTCCCTGGCTGAAGACAGCAGGTCAGCCCATGAAAACTTCTATTCCCAGCCAAAGGAAGGAGTCCAGCACAAGGCAGTACCTGTTCTATCAAGCTTGGAAGCAAGAAAGGGGGCAAGAATTGGAGAGTGTGGAATCGGAGAAGACCACTGAGAGGTAAATGGGGGTGGGAGAGGGAAATACATCACAAGAGGAAAGTGCTGAGTACCCTGTGCTGCTGTCTGGGTGTTGGCTTTGGCAGTTGAATTACAATCTGTTCCACTTGAGGTGGTTTCAGTTCACTTTGGGTTTATCAGAGCAGTTCTTGCTTACCAGGAAGTCTGGGGAGTGGCTTTATCAATGCAAACTTTGCCCAATTCTTAGGTGTTAACAGGCTGAATTTAAATGTCTGCAGCACTCAATACTGACTGATTAAATCTGGCTCTGCATTTTCTGAGCACCATTTTGTCCTCCAGTTACACCTTTTCTGAGGAGAGAAGTGGCTTGTTTAGAGCAAGTTTTGGTTAGACTGATTTTTGTCCCTTTGCAATCGAGACGTTCTCGGAACGATTTTGTTTTAGAAGAAGAGTAATTAAGACTTATCTGGACTCTTCCTTGTTTTCACAGGTGACACTTAAGTTGAAGATGGGTGGTGGAGAAAGATACAACATTCCCAGTCCCCAGTCTAGAAATACCACCAAGAACCATCAGCAACTTAAAAACAGGCAGAAGAACAAAGACCAGAATTCTCAGATGAAAACCTGTGTGAAGAAGGAAAGAGGCCACGGATGCAGCTCCTCTCCTGGTGCATGGCAGGCCATGCAGAAAGGGGGGAAGAACAACGTTCACTTCCCCAAGAATCCCAATTGGAATCCTGCTCTATCCAATTGCAACCTGTTGTTCACCCCTCAGAGCAACCAGAACTATGCTGGGGCCAAGTTCAGCGAGCCACCCTCCCCAAGTGTTCTGCCTAAGCCACCAAGCCACTGGGTACCTGTTTCTTTTAAACCTTCTGATAAAGAAATAATGACATTTCAGCTCAAAACATTACTGAAAGTCCAGGCCTGAGATGTAACTTGTGTGATTTTCAGAAGCGATTTTGATTGACAGGGTTTCAAATTTTGAGCATTGCTACTCCCCACTCCAGCTGCACAGCTGTGCAGGACCAGGTGTTCTTGCTGCATGTAGTTAGTCACTTGGAGAGGGGTGCAAGTTTACATTCCCCTCATCTTTTACCTCAAAAGTTCAGTGCTGTGTCCACCTCACTGTGAAATAGTTATTTTCTCAAAAATCAATCAAATCCTGAGCAGTCACCATTTATTGCATTTAAGAATAAATGGGACTGTGTTCCAAAATTGGAATTGTGACTTTGAATTGTTAGAAAACCAGCTTTTACCTAACTTAATGCAGCATGAACTGAAAACTACGCACTGAAAACTTCAGTCAGGTTATTTGCTGCTTTTCAGACTGGTGTAAGATGTGCTAAACACTCTGCAGAGCAGAAACTTCCACCTGGGCACGAGGGGAGGCACAGCTGATTCTCTCACCTGTCCCTGTGACCTTTAGTGGCACTCCTGCAGTGGTGGGTGAGCGTTTCAAGCCCGTGGCTCCCATCTGGAATGTTCTGAAAGGGTGTGGAAGAACTCCTCAGGCAGATTGATAAAGCCTCTCCAGCTGTGATTCCCGGGAACCTCTATGAGTGCCAACTAAAGACCTTGCATCAGGTGACTGCCAAAAATCCCCCCCAAATCCTTTGTATGCCCACTGCACTGAGGAGTTCTAAATCACATTTTTGTATCAGTTTTTATAAAATAGGTGGAGTAGTTCCTTAGTCTGATCTTAAATGGGTTCCCCTGTAACAATTAATAGTTGGGGGCAAGTGTTAGATGCTCTCACAGGGAAAACAGAGCCATGTAAATACATGTAAAACATTGTAGCATATGTAAATTTCTGCCGGGCTTTCCTGCACAGAAGTATTTTTAGTACAAAACTGCTGAATGTAAGATGACCATGTTGAGTACGTGGCCTGGTTTTAAAAAATGATATTTTGTTTAAAAAAAAAAATTAAAAAAAAAAAAAAGACATTTGTGGCTGTGCCCTTGCACTTCACATGCAGTGAATATGCACATTGTATTTGGTTGTAATCTCATTTTTGTTAAAGTAAAATCAGTGCAAAAGAGGCTTATTTAGATTTTTTTTTTTTTTTAATTAAAGAAAAAAAACCTTAAAAAAAAAGCTGCTGGAGCTTCAAATCCTCCTGTTGTGAATGTGTAGGAGAGGTGTGTGTTCAGTGATGAAAAAAACCTGAAATGTTGCAAATGAAGTGTTTCACAAGAAATGCAAATGCCTGGGCTTGGGTGCTCCATAAGCCTGAAGGATTGTCATCATTCTGTGTTTCTGAAATGCATCAATGCTCTGTAACACGATGTTTTGTTCAGTCTTTGCTGAAATCCCTCGGCAGAGGGCCAGGGCAGGTGGCTCCTGTGCTGTCACCCTGCAGCTGATCCTGCAGGAGGAACAGCTGGATTGTGAGAACAGGAGCAGCCAGGGTTCTTTCAAAATACAAGGATTACTAAAAACAAGTGCTTTAATTTGAACAGGCCTTTTGCAGATTGTGAAATGTTCGGAGGTGTCTTTCTGTACATTCCAAATGCAGTGGCAGCTGAGCTGAATGTTTACAAAATTATTGCTCCAAATCACATGGAATTGGCAGTCTCTAAACTTGTGTTGTGACCTGGACTCCCACCAGAGTCTGAGCTGTATCCCAGTTAATTATCTATTCTTCAAATTGTCAATTACTGATGATGTTTGTACAAATTGGAAACAAAACATTTAAATAAATTTTTTTTTTACCCCCTAAAAGCATCTCTTTGTTTTCAGATGGAAACGGAAAAGTGGGATGACCTCATTTTGGCAGCTCACTTCCCAAGGGAGGTTGCTTTAGCTGCAGCCTTCAGGCCTTTCCAGTGGTTTGGGAACACAGAGCTTGAGAATTAACACTAATAAAGTTCCTGACAAAACCAGAAGCTGGTGAGGCTGGGAGGCAGCACTTGGGGCTCTGTCTCCCACAGACTACGGCTGGATTAATTAAGTCAGAAGGTGCTCTCAAGTTATAGTCAAAACTTGTACATTTTATTCCCAATTCACAGGGTTATTTGCACAGATGGAACACAAAACTCAAGAAGAAAGGATGTGGATGAATAAAACATCAGCATCTCCGATCAAACACACTACAGGGTACAGAGTCTTCCCTTCCTACAATAGTCTCAGCAGCAAGAGCATCGTAGACAAATATAGCAATGGACTACAGACTTTTTAAAGCAAGTTACAAGATAAATGGAGAAAACCAGCAATTCTTAATGGGTGATTATGTCCTAAAAATGTGTCAATTTTATCCCTTTGTACTTCAAAATGTTCATCTGCACCATCCCTGCCAAGACCCAAGCAGCAGTGCTGTGCATGGCTCCACTGCCCTTCTCTGAGCACACCCCGAGCTGTCACCCCAGACTCAACAGTCAGGGAAAAAAGCTCTTGTCCAAGCAGAGCGCTCAAAATAACATTGAAACCAAAAGATTCCACTTCGAATAAAACCATGATACTGTACATTAAACATCTTGATAAGACATAGAAAGGATAACATTGAGCTTTCAGAGACCAGGCTATCAGAGTCCCTAATTAAACACCCAGCTACTTAACCACTAAATTGAAGATTTTTAATTACCAGTTGGGTGCATGGACTTTAGGTGAAAAAGAAGTTCCAATAGAGCCTTCTATGACTGCTGACACCAATCGATTCGCTGCAGATATTTTGGAGCACAGCCATTACTTTCAGCAGAATTATATTTTTTTTACACGCTACTTCAATTCTACAAATTTTGCAGGAATGACAAAATCTACTTTTACCACAGAAAAACGTAATTCCCACCATTCTTGAGACTCCAAAAGAAAGAGGCCTAGACATGATCTTTTGTAGCCTGCAATGTTCTTGCATTCCAGCTGTGCATAACCTGCAGGAAGCTTGCACAAGACAGGCTCCTGCTTTTTTTAGGGCAGGACTGGGATACCTGCATCAAGGAAGGGAGATGTTATCTAGATGGGCTGTGGCTTGACTTGCATGAATGCATAAACATTCCCTGCCCTTTTGGCCACATCCTGCTAACTCGTCCCCAACTGAAAGGCCCACAGAACAGCTTCTTCACAATTTTTCCATGGGAGCAAGAACTAGGACAACATCTTTATTCATGCACTCTTGAAACATCGTGGGTTTGTGTTCGGCTTTTCTGGCTTGTTCATATACACAAGTCAAGTCAAAGTTTAGTCCTACCTCTGGGAGAGAAAGAAAGAACCATCAGAACTGGCAGACACTACATTATACTTGCAATGATCTGGCTTTTCAAAACAAAAATTAAACTGTGCTATACATAAATGCTGAGGCACACAATATAAGGACATGCTGACACAACAGTTAAGGAATTGTTACTGTTACTCTGCACTCTCCAATCAGCCCCCCTGCCTGGGCACGGAGATTTCTCCTCCCTCCTCCCACCCTTCCAGCTCCAATTCCAGCTGGACCAGCACCACCATTAACCACAGCAATCCCTGCAGGTCCCTGACACAATCACAGCCAGGCTCTCCCCACCACTCGGGCACGAGGACCCCTTTGAAGCAGGATTTAGTCATGAAGACTATATCTATTTATCTCTCTCTATATATAGATATAACGCTGGAAATGGTGGGGGTTTCTGCTGTTAGAAGCAGAAATAATCACAGCTCAACTTATAAAGGGTGACAGTGGGTTTATCAAAGCAATTACAGAGGATTTTTGTCTTTCAGGGCAGAACCTCCAGCTGGGCACACTACCAGTGCCAGGAGGCAGCTCCATCCCTGTTGCCACCTCCCACAGGACCACTGCTGGCACCAGTTTTGATATGGCAATTATAAATTGATATGGTGATACTGTGCATTTGATTTTGTATGAACCTTCAGTTGTTGCTTTAAAGTAGTTTCATAACCTGGCTAATAATATCTGAATTATAACCTATGGGGCAAGCCCATCCAGCAATAACTAAAGTTAATGGCAAAGAAAATTCAATATATTAGACTACAACTTAATGCTTAGCATTCTCAGTTTGTCTTGTACCCTTTCAAAAATGTGAAGTGACATTTATTCAGACACTAAATGAAAAATTCCTGCCTTTACTGAAATACCATAGTAAGGATTTTACTCCATAAGGGATGCATAGCTCTACTCCTAACCATGCTCTGGAGTCAAATTCTAAAGCTACAATAATTCCAGTGGATCAGTATTTCCTTCATTTTTTTATTACAGCATGTTTGCTAAATTTACAGCAAGCAGAAAATAAGCTGGGTCTTTAGTTATTTTGATCAAAACATCGATGTTTTAAAGGTAGTACACAATATTTGTTAAAAAGAACATATAAAAATACCTTTTTAGAAGCCTCTATAAGAAAGGAAATACAAAGTTTAATCCCACAACTTTCCTCTGCTAGAGCTGCACGCTACTGCTACAGTTTTAAATAGACTTTTTGCTGTTTTTAAACTATACATCCAGGAAAGTCTACAAAATTAAAGGAACGTGCATATAAATGATTGCATAGCAGAACATGAACATTAACTGCAAACAGTAAAGAAAAAGTTAGAAATACTATCAAATGTACAAAGGTTCTAGGATCAACCCCTAAGCACGTTCCGCTGACCATATCCCAAAGCCATCTGCGCTTCTTTAAAGGCCCTGCTGAAACACTGAACCCAAACCCTAAAACATTTCTCTAAAAAGGAACTTTTGGAAATCAATGTCTTTATATGCTACAGACATCAGACAGTGAGGAACACTTAAGTGTTTGATGGTGGCTTTTGAAAGTAAAGAGGAATAAAAACAATGCCAAAAGCCATTTTCATAACAAAGGATCTTGCCTTCTAGAGAAACACTGGTAAGATTACACACTGGGTTTGTTATTTTTCACATTCAATTTTCTAAATATACTGTCTTAGTGATAAACTACATAACTAGAGATGCAGCTCTTGTTCATACTCAACTTCAAACATTTGTTCTGAAGGAAAACGAAATCTTGTAACCAAACCACTATCCATTCTGAGGAAGGAGTGATTCAGACTTGCTTGACCAACTGCTTTTTTGCTGTGTAAAAAGCAAGCCTGGTAACCCAGGGAGATGGCTACGGTTTGATACCTATGAATACACCAACTAACCACAGGAGTCATTGGCATAAAAGTTTAGTTCTTATATACTGTACACACACAACTCGAAACAATCTACTTGTATCTAACAGCAGGAAAACTAAGCAACTTTATGGTTAACTGCTCACTAAAATTTAGAATAGATACAAAAAACTGCATAAAATGTACACACAACCTAATATTTAGTTGCTCTGCCGTTTGCTGAAATCTGAATTTAGATTTTCCATTTCAAGGTGGGTTTTGCCCTCACACCTTCAGCACTAGCAGCCAGGGCAGAGGCAGTGAAGCCTCCATCCCGATGGGTCACGACACTGCACAGTCTCTGAGCAAGCTTCAAGACCAACTCTCTCCCCATGTCGTACATGCAAGGTCAGTACCATCTCTCCAGAGAGCAGGGTAAAGAGAAATCTCCCAAATTTCTCTCCACAGAGCTCCACCTGCCAACCTGCTGGTGGGCACGGAGAACACTGAAACCTGCCCTGGAGCCATGGAAACAAACTGCCAGTCTGATTTCCCAGCAGCCAGTGTTGCACTACAGCTGTCCAGTTTTCCTTTTTTCTCACAAAGTTTAGCTGTTTAAACAGCTGGTTTAACTGTCCAGCACAAACTGGTACCAATTTCTCTATGGGTGTGACATTTGTAAAAGGACAATGTTGCAAGTTACGATCAATCAAGTCATCACCAAATATCTAAGCATTAAAAATGCAAATCTTTACAAAAATATACATAGAGACACCACAACCAAATCAGTAGCTGCCCATGACATTTAACCAATTGGACAATCTCTCTCCCTCTCTCTCTCTCTGTGGCTTCTCAACACTGTTGTAATTTTAACCATTGTCGGCTACAGGGAAAACTGACAAAGAAAATATTTTTTAGCACTGTTGCAACATCATATTCCTGATAATTTAAGTAAACTGAACTGTGTGTAAATGAATCTTACATGCCTAAACCAACATGGATACACTGTTAGTGGCCACTGGACTTGGGACTAGTCCAAGACCTCGATCTGGATTTTGACCTAGATCTAGAATGTGATCTTGACTGTGATTTGGATCTAGCTGGTTCTTTTTTTCTCGACTCCTTCTCATATCTTGAGCTGGACTTATAGTGTGTTTTAGAATCTGTTTTAGAGGTGCCTCTAGATTTGGTGTGAGATGCAGACCTAGACCGTGATTTAGCCTTCATTTCTTTCTTGGGCTGTGACTTGGATCGTGATCTTGAATTGGACTTAGATCTTGAAAAAGATCGATTGCGGTGTTTGAACCTATCAGAATAAAGGGGAGAGAGGAGATTTGAATGTAAAAACACTATTCTTAGACATCTAGTACATTAAAAATTGTTTACCGTTTTTGCAGGAGAAACTTTTTTTTAAACCTATAGTTAAAGGAATACAGTGATCTAGTTTGCAATTCAAAGGGTGTAAAAAGTGTTTTACCTATCATTGTCCGAATGGCTTCTGCTACGACGAGGTCTTCCAGTAGGTCTACTGCTAAAAAGGTACATCAGAAAGAGTAAACGGTGACAAATCCCTATGTAAATGTACAAATACTTAATACATTATCTTTTCAAGCTGTGCATTTGCTTTCAGTTATTCTCCAACGCAACACAGAATCGTTTCATTCACTACTCCTGATCAGATGCAGCATGCAAGGTACGCAACTCCCAGCGGTTACTCCCACGATAGAAAAAAAAAGATTATTCAAAACTGTAACAATTAAATAGTCAGCGTGGTGTCTCTGTGCTGTGCAGTTGAGGCCAACCCCACACACTACACTTACTTTCTGGGACTATAGGATCTTCTATAGCTGTAATCAAAGGAGCGACTCCTCGACCGTCTCCGCTCGTAACTGCGACTCCGAGACCGCCTGTATCTGTCATAGTCATCGTAACGAGAAGAACTGTACAGGTTTCTCCCTTCCTTGGCTTTCATTTGGTTTGGTGCTGTAAAAATAGCAATATCTGCAAGTGAAAAAGATGCCCTACTTTTCCCCCTCAAGGTCTAAGCCATGTATTTGGTGCTGAGCAGAAAGGCTCACTCATGATTTGATGTTTATGAAGGGACAGGTGAGAGGCTGCTCTGTGCCACTTGTTTTGTGCTGCTTTAGCCACTGGACACAAATTAATGTAGCCTGAGGGGCATTATAAATCTAGGAAGCAAAACAAACAAAAAAATCCCCTCAAAACCAGTCAGAAAGGACTAATGCTCCGTAAAACCAGAACACAGAGCTGGTCAAAGTGATTTCAGGCCAGCTGGAAACTGGTAGGACAGGTCAGACCCATGACTGACACACTGTGACATTCCTGAATTTACCCAATGAGTGAAAGCTAATTGAACACTTTTTCCTGACTGCACAGCACCATCACCACACCTGATCCACAGCTGTCTTTAATGATTAAAGGCCCATCTTACACAGAGGCTTCAGTGGATGCCACACAAAGAGAAGTCTGATTCCAAAAGGAACCCCCCATTAAAACAATTCACTTTTACTCTGCAGCTTAAAGTAATTAAAAATGAATGAACCTATTAGTCTTCCACAGTATTTCCTCTATCCTTTCTCTGTATCAAATTCAACCCCAAAGAACATGCTCTTAAGTATTTTAAACAGACTACGCTGTAACAAACACCCTCTGTACTAAATGGCTTCAATTTTTTATGTTTTAAGTGCTGCTTGCAACACACTAAGGTGGATTTAGTTAATTTTGTTCAGAAACTTATTAGAAATTCCAATGTTTATATACAGGACAGAAACTTGTCCTTCGGAGTGCAGAATTTCCACTGACTCCATTAAAGTTAATTGTGAGTACTTGAGGGAAAACTGGACAGTCAGGTTGTTCCTCTGAGAGCTGTAACTAAAGACCTTTAAGGCACTTTTATTTGCAGGCATAACATGAGTATTACAGTTCTGGTTTAGACCAACAGGTTTGTACCAGGTTTACAAATCTGTATCTCCCTGCAAATTAAGACTATGCACACAAATAACAGATTTCAAAGACCTAAGTTCTCTTTCCAATTATCTGTTCAGAAAATACAAATTCTGCTCCACCTTGAATTGAGATACCTTGAAATTGACTTTTATCCTGAAGCCAAATGAAAATGAAGACATTACCTCAATCCTGGAGATCACACAGAGCTGCACAGAAAGCTCCAAAGAATGACTGTGGTGACTGTGATACTTAGTTATCCATTTACAATTAAAACGAGTCATTAACAGTTACTGGATAAAAGGCAGAACATCCACATGCTATTTATATAAAATAAGAACATATCACAACAATTAGCACCACGTGCAGCGTTGTGTGGTGCTGAAATTCAGGCTAATAAATTCAGGGTGTGATAAAATTCAGGCACTTACTCTTGCGATCCCCCTGTGCAAACTGGATTTCTATTTGCCGACCACAAATCCACTTTCGATCCAAATTATGGAGAGCATCTTCTGCATCACGGACATCTTCAAATGTGGGGAGTGTTAAGGTACTTGGGAATTTGAGCAGTTTAACAGATTTGGTATTTAAAATAAAAATGAAAATTTTCAAGTTATTTTCTCATTTTACAGCCATGTTTTAAGTTCTTTTGTCATGCTACTCTACACACTATGGAATTTATTTTTAATTAACCACCAGCTATCTCAGAACTCCTGTAATAAAATTAAAATCTTGTAATATGACCATGAATTTATCCATCAGCAAGCAGTTGCTATGTGATACTCTTAATTATTTTCTTCTCCCACTTGTACTTATGCAAAGAAAACAGAGGTATCCTTTCAAAATACACTTATTAATGGTCATTTAGTTCTCTCCACTGCATTGAGTTTATTAAAATTAAGCCCTAGTTCTTAAATTATGTTGGACGTACCAACAGTAAATATTAACTATTAACTTTAGAATTATAATAAAGCTTTCCTTTTTTTTTTTTTTTAACAACTGATTTTAAGTTTAACTTATGCCATGTCACAGCCCTGTCTGCAGAGCTTCCCCAGCGTGAGAGAAGAGCAGACACAGCGAGCCCTGCACTGGCACTCAGGGCCAAGCTACAGTGACAGACATTCATTTCAATGCTGGAATTTACACCCCTACTTCCAGCTTTTGGGACCCAAAAACATGAGTTGCCTTTCCCCTCCAGACCACTCATTTCTCAGCAGCATCATCTCTGCAGGAGAGAAACTTCCATGTTGCAGCATCTCCCTCAAAACCCCAGACCGAATGTGATTTCATTCAGACCACAGTTACAGTAGCACTCACAAGAGAAATATTACAGGTTTTGTCAATGGACTAAACCAGAATAATTCATCAAATTACTGCTTACATGACAGACAGAAGAAAAACTGTTATTCTGTAGGATACATCAGGTATGACTCCTTTAATCTTGGCCACCATTCAACTTCATCTTGACCTTTAACTCTTTAAGTGCTTGTCAGAAGGACTTGTCATGAGATGCTTGGCCAAAAATGACAGATGGCTTTATCTTTTACTTTGAAAAACAACCTTTTCCCCCTTTTGTAGATAAAGCGAAGCTTTGTCTCCCATTATGGCTTGTCCTTCTTCCAGCTTTTCTTTATTTTTTCTTTTCCCAAACTCTCCCTTCTCTTCAAGCCTGATCCTTAAGAGGTCTTTGGCTTGTCTACTTGCCTTAATTGTTGAACTCTACTCTAAAGGTTCTTTCATGCTTTCTCTTTGGGGTCGCCATTACTGTACAGCTTTACATTCTGAGGCAACAACAGAGGACAGCAAATTAGGGGACAATATTAAAGAAAGAAGTTCACCTCATTTTTTACACAATCTGATTTTGATCAAGTGATTCCAGTTTCCATTTGTTAAATTAACAATGAATAGCAGCCACATTTTGCTAAGCACAACTTTACTTACACACCAGTGATAATAAAAACGTGCTAGACAATTTTGAGTCAGTGATAAATTTTCATTTAAATCATAAGAGTATTAATTTCAGTGACATAAGCAAGCTTTTATATTACTGGACTTAAGTTTTGCAAAAAAGGCAAAGAACAATTGAGAGAAGTTAATCTTCAAAAATAACGAAACACCACGACATAAGTAAGACACTTATTAGATACAACACAAAAGTAAACTGCTTTTTCATTTAGATTGGTTACCTCTTACACAAACTTGAATTTCAAACTTCAACACCCCTCACTAATGAGCCATCTGAAGAAAGGATATTGAACATAGGCAAATCCTCTGGGACGGCGAGTGTAGAAGTCAAGTGGAACGTAAACATCAACTATAGGCCCATAACGACCAAACTCACGGCGCAAGTCTTCAGACCTGGAACACCACAAACACCTGATATGGTTTTTTCACTGGTTAAGGTGTTAAAAAACATCCACCAAAATAAAATAAAACAACAAAACCAAGTCAAATCTACAATTAGCATGACCACCCCCCATTTTTGGAAGCATTTGGTGGAGGATGAAAGTAGCAAAACACTTTTTGGGGAAAAAAGTGTTTGGGCAGTTCACTGTTGGCAGCACACGGAGCTTTTCTGAAACACTCAAGACTCAGGATGCTCAAGATACACCCTGGCAGTTTGAAACAAGCCTTCAGCATAACTCTAGCACAAAAATGTAAACTGAGAAGTGATACACATCAGTTCATTCAATGCAGCCAAGGTTGGCAGAAAGTGAAAGAAAGGATTGGTAAGAATTATTATTGTTATTATTATTCATGTAACTCGACAGTCATTTTGCAACATGCAAACATCCACTATGAGATCCAAATAAACATTATGAGAACAAACCAGTCACCCAAACCCATTTCCATAAAATAATCAATACTTACAACCACATCAAATAGAACAGATCTCGAGTGAGCAGCCACTCATGCCCTCGGGATAGTTTTTCCAAAGAGTTGGCTTTAGAGAGCTGAGACAAAACTGTTCAGCTGCAACTACCCCTGACCAACACCCTCTCCTCAACAGAGCTTTCTTACTCACATCAGCTCCTCACACTCATTTTTGTGACATTTGAGGACAAAAACCTGCATGCGAAGATTGATCTAATACCACATCTAGGCGGTATGTAAAAGTCACTACTATTTTTTATATTTTTACATTTCTCTCGCATCAGTTGGGAAACAAATCTCCACACAGTCAGTGCTGGCAAAAGGGAACTACAACCAGCATGGAGATCCCACAATGAAGCCACCTCCAAGAGCCCTTTAAGGTGAAGCTTCAACAGGATCCACATTATTGTAAAGAATTTGGAAGTAATCGTCCTCAGCTGTTCTTAGAGTAAAATTAATTATTGGAAAGATGAAAAAATTAATGGAAAAAATAGAAAAGTTTAATTTCAAGTTACTTATCACAATGCTCTTAATCCATTCCATTGTGCCCACACTACTGCTGCTTGCTGAACAACTTTGGTCCAAGTAGCCCAGGAAGAGTTGGAAAACTTACATTTAATAGGACTAGACCTTACAGGGATCTCCGTACAAATTCTACACACAAATAACAACACAGGAGTGCTCTGACAAACGCATCCTGTGCCAACGATGCTCAGTAAGTGTTCCACAGCTGATAACAAACCAAAGGTGCTTGTTAACCACTAAAGGTGTTTGTCACTAAACTGCCGAAGTGAAATGAGGAAAACCAACAGTTCACTAAAAACATATAAAGAATAAATAAGAACCTGTGCAATACTCCGTTTTTGTTCTTTTAATTCCCTAGGAGGAGTTCTCTCACCACACACGTTTAGTCCTTACGGGCTCTCGGTACAACACGGTTATAACGGAGAACAAGCATCGATCGCTTCCCCCGATTCCGTACTGAGCGTCCTGAGAGGCCCCGGTACATAACAATTGCCGCACCAACATTCCACCTGAACTGGCAGCAGCTCCCACGCTAACGGGACCGGCTACGCCAGGAATTTTGGGCACAAATGCTCTATTTTCTCCCATCTAGCAGCAATACTGCATTTCCCAAGGAGCATTCCAAACTCCAGCGGCTGTCCAGCATCGCCCCGGGCACACATCCCGCCCGGATCTCCCGCTGGACACACTCAAAGGCGGCTGCGGGGAGTTTCACTTTGTTGCGGCCCAGCTTTGTTCTTTCTGGACGCTGTTTGGAAACGGATCCGCGTGGAGAGGCGGGGAACGAGCAACATCGCGAGGAGCGGAGGAAAATGGAAGGCAGGGCAAGGATAAGGGAGAGCGGAGAGAGGGAGAAGGCGAAGCGGAGGAAGGGAGCACGCCGGGCTCGCCCTCTTCCCTCCCTCGGCTGCGGGGGGACCCCCGCGCCCGCGGCCTAGCGAGCCCGCCAAAGCCTGCGCGAGCCCCCGCTCCGCCCCCACTCACCGGGTGTCGTCGGCCACGTTCCGCACGAAGAGCGAGGTGTTGGGGGGCCGCAGGTAGCGGGACATGTCGATGGCGCTGGGAAAGAAGGAAGGAAGGAAGGAAGGAAGGAAGGAAGGAAGGAGGGAAGGAAGGAGGGAGGGAAGGAGCGAGCGCGGCCCGGGCGCGGCGGGAGCGGCTGAGGCGACCCTGGGGGAGCTGCACCGCCCGCCCGCGCGCCGCCTCTCGCGAGACTTCCCGCGGGGCTTCCGGCGAGAGCGAAACGCGGCGCCAAAACCCTGCCCCGGCTCGGCAGCGCGCATGCGCGCCGGCCCCGCGCGGGAGCGCCCGGGCCCTCCGGCGCGCGCCGCGCACGCGCGCTGCTCCCCGCCCGCGGGGCCTCGCTTTTCCCGCCGAAACAGAGGGGAAGGGAGCGCGCGCGGGGCAAGATGGCGGCCGCGCCCCCGCCGTGAGGGGACGGCGCGCTCCTGCTTCGCGCAGCCGCCTCAGGCCGCCCTGGCTCCCTCCTGTACCCTCCTGCGCAGCCAACTGACACGGCCTCCGGCTATACCGCCCTTCCTGAGGCTCGGGGGATCGCTGTCGTGTGGCCTTGTTGTTGCAAAATGCGGAGTATGTAGAAATTTTATTGAGAAACTATGTGCTTTGATGTTTGGCGTTTTTCTGCTTTCAAGCCTAATCAACAAGAAGGGAGATGTATAACCCGTGGAACAGCAGCCAACAAGCTCTGAGTGATGTCCCTGTGTTAGAAAAACAAGTTGTTGATAGAACTGCCTTTGTTAAGATTTAGGGCTGGACACGCTTTGATGATCTCAGATCTAGGGGGAGATTAACAAAAAAAAAGTATGCCCACTGATAAAGGATGCAAAGAATGCAGAATTTATGGGCCATCTGGCAAGGACTCCCAAGATAAGGAAGAAACTAATAAATCCAACTCAGCAACTGTGCTGGAATGATCTCCAACTGGGTAACATGTAATTTTACATTTTACATCTGCAGGGGCAGGTCATGACCACCAACCCACAGACCACTGACCCAAAAGGAGAGAAAGACTGAGAACGGGACTAATTAGCATGAGAAACAACAGAATAATTAACCAAGAGAGGCTAGAATACTAATTCAGAACTATGTAACTTGTAGCCAAGGAACACGAATTCCTTTGTTTGCTAACTTGTAAATAGTAATAAATTTTGATAGTTGGTGTGCTCGATTTGTGGGATCCCACAGGGCTCCCAACTGTGCAACTCTGAAATAAATGACCAGTGTCTCTCTGGAGTGTGTAACTATTGTTGCACACGGAGTAATTAATCCAATTTTTGTGGAGAACACCATTACCCATGTGGAGCCCCGGGAGTTTTCTTCGCACTGTTTGCACAGGACCAACCCTTTCCATTAAAGCCATTTGTGTGATGAAAACAATGTAGTTGGTGGGTGGAGAGATTATTTCTTACCACAGTCATGTGTGACTCACATAAAGGTGGATAAGAGGCAGATCTGTGACCCAACAGTCACAGGGTTCGATGAAGAGTTCAATGAACGGTGTCTGCATTTTCATGTGAGGGATTTTCAGCAGACTCCTGCAGGGACAGAAAGACTTGGAGCTGATGCAGCCCTGGTGTCTGCCACCAGTGTATTTTCATATTTATTTTTAATATTCATGAATGAAAACTGGTGGGAGGACATTGCTGTTCATATCTTGGCAATCTCACACTAAGAATTGCCTGATTTTTGCAGGTTTTGAATGACAGATGATTCAAGTTTGAATGGCAGATGAAGTTCAGTCACACAGGAGATGTGCAGCCATGTACACTTCAAAAAAAAAGGAATTTCTGTGGTTGTATGTTCAGTGGTCTGTGTGCAGGACTCGGCAGAGAAGGGATTGGGTCTCTGACCATGTTCTTTGAATTTAATATTTACAGTTAACATTTTTCTGTATGCATGCAGCAGGTTGAGTTGTTACCTTGTGCGATATAAACACAGATCTGCTTAGACAAATCATTAGAAGAACACAAAAAACAAATGAAGAAAGCACATTAGAGACTGGAGTTGTGGTGGGAGTGCTTGGCACAAAGAAAAAAGGAAAAAAAAAATTCGTTTGTGGACATTCTGAAAACAGTGGATTTACCAAAGAGTGGACTTTGGTGGTGGATAGAAATCCATGCTGCCAGGATTACCCTTTCAGAGCTTGTCAGATTGGGAATCAAAGCTTTGAACAAGATCCAAATTAGATTATTAATATTCCAATAGAGTCCTTCACAGAAAGATTCACTTGTTTTTGTGGAATAGTGGATCCAGAGCTATCATCCCAACCTGCTACACCATCTAGGAATGCTAATTCCTTCGGGCCCTGGGACACGGATCTCAGTCTTGTCAAAATCCTTCAGGTTTGACTGCGTATTTCACCTCAATCTGGGATGCCCTGTGGCAGAAGGATACTGCCAGAAGGATGGGAAAGATTGGCACCGTTGCTGGAAACATGAAATCAACTGCAGTTGTGAAGAAAGCCAGGTGAATTGTTCTTTTAAGAATTTTTTAGAATTTTAGCCGTTAAAATGGTTTAGCATGAGTTTAAGTTCTAAATAAGAATCCTGTGCTTTTAGTGGGTAGTATCTACAACAATAATTTTGTAATAGCCTTAAATGAGTAATGAATGGTCTCTGCCTTGGTTTAGAAATAAACCTGAACTGTCGTGCATCTTCCATCCTCCAATTTGCAGGTACAGCATTTGATCATTGAAGACCTGCAGCATTCTGTGAATTGCCTGCTGGAAAACCACATCATGTGTTTGGTTTCAAGGTGTATTTGCAGCAGTTACCCAGCAACTTCCAGAGAGAAGGGTGGTGAGTTCTTGGACGGCTTTTTGCAGCACCAGTGCTTTAAAGTAGCCTCCTCCTCCTCCCTGCATTTTACCATCCCCGATTTCTGTGTGGTTGATCTTATTTCTGTGTAACTCACATGGAATTTAATTCTGGCTGCAGGAGTGTGCTTGGCATTAAAGCTGCCTGGGAAGCAAAATGAACACAATGATCCTTTATGCCAGTGAAACTCCCCCTGAGAACAGCCTTATCCCAGAATAAGAATACACTTCCCAAATTGCTTGTATCACACTGTAAGTGTTATTAACTAAAACACAGCCTCTCCCTTCACAAACTGCTCTTCTAGCATGGGGAGATGTAAACTCAGCACTCTTCACTGGGATGAAACCTCTCCGCGAGGATTTTAAATGGCATGATCAGTCCAGTAGCTTTGTTCATGAAGGTCTTGCATCCCAAACCAATTCTAACAAATCTGCAGTGACTTAAATAAGCATGAAATGGGGTTGCTGATATAATAGTAGGATCTGATCAGCAGAGAAATGGTTCTAGGCACAGCTCCTGTGTGTTTACACTTCAGTAGAGACACACAATCTGAACAGTCTGGTTTGCTTGAGCTTCACAAACTTGGGCCATGACAAGACATTGGGATTTAATTGCGAATTGGAAGAGTGTTTCATTTCCTTTGCTTCTGTGGTGCCTCTTAACTATACTGGTGTGTAATTCAGTTTAAGGACAGCCATCCCTGTTGTTAATGACTGGTAAGTACTTCGTAGCTGCTAAAATACTGCTGTTTCTATTCCTGGGGCATGTGGTACAGATCAGCTCAACAAATGCCTGATTGTTCTCTGCTGGGGTTTGGTTAACGACTAAAACTTTATTAGACACAGGAATTAAAGCTGAGTGTGTTCAGTCTGTGTGTAAGAAACCAAGAAGCATTTCTGTAGCTTTTGGCTGCTCCCAAGGATTATTGTGGTGAAGTGGAACAATGTGGTTTATGTCCAGGTTGGGTTGTCTGCGAGGCAAATTTCTGTCACTGAGGACAGAAGGGAAAACACAGTCCTGTAATAAGGGGAAGTGCTGTGTGAAAGGAGAGCAGAAATAATCATTATTTCCTGTACTGTTTGTTCAGATAAAACAAAGATCACACCTTGTGGAAAGTGCACTTTATTTTAGGTATGTAAAGGTGTCACAGAGAAGGGGATCTGTCCTTAGACTTTCTTGCCTCTTCTGACAAGCGTCACTCCACCGTATGTTATAGTCTGTGGAAGACAAATACACATTTAAAACTTGAGGAAATCCATAGCTAAGTGGCAGAAGTGTCTGTAATTCATGTATAAATCCATCCTACTCCACAAGAACAGACATTCACAGTACCTGTCTGTAAATATATGTACAACATTTGCATGGAGGAAAAGTTGGAGTTGGCTGTGCTCCTTGAAGCAGTGTTTATCCACAGGGACGCTTTGCAGACACTAAGAGCTAATCAACATTTTTTTTCTTCAGCATTTTTCTGCAAGTGCCCTTATTTTCCAGCACTTACCTCCACCATTTCGTTTCCTTTAATTTCCTGCTCGTGAGAGAATTTGTCTGATTTGCACACCAGCTTCCCGCTGACCAAGTTCACAGTGCACTGTTGGAACATTTTAAAAATGTTTTTAAAAATTTAGATTTTGGCAGTCAACTTGAGTAAGTAGAGAACTAATATAAATTACAAAGATGTTTCATAATGACAGCTGCTGATTTAAACTGGAGAGCACAGCATTTGAACAGGAGTTTTTAGAGACATTTCTGTTTGTTGAAGCGATAGAAATGTTTGCAAATGGAAATGGTACAAACAAGTTCCACTCACGCACAAACTGAGGTTTAGGGATAAATAAAGAGATACCCCATTCTTGGAATGCTTTACCTTTAGCTTCCTGCCATCCATGGTGGTGATGTCAGCCTCTTTGCCAAGTGTAAACGAGTTAGTTACAGATTTGTTGGGTGTTTTGGATGTCACAACAAAGTCGTTGCCTTTTTGCTGTATTTCAACAACAGGCTTAATATCTTTGGCCAATTTGATAGTGTCATCTGGCAACCCTGTAAAAAGAGGCAAAACAGGACTTTTTCTGTTAGGGAAATAGCAAATTCTTCTCTCCAACAAAGGCACAAAAGATCCAAACAAATACTGGAAGGTGATGTCCAAGTTAAAAACAAATCGTGTTTTGGATTCCTCACTTCTCTATGGGCTTTTTGCTCCATTCCTTCTAGCCTGGTTAGGTTTTGATATTATATTTGGTGATGTGTCAGATCATGCATTGTTTCTTTTCCTAAGGGCTGGCCATTTTCAACTGGAACTGAATTTTATTCTCCTGAATATCTCTTATATACTCTTAAAAACCTCAACGGGTTTGTTTTGTTGGCAAAGGTAAGTGCAGATTTATTGATGTAGCACCTCTTAAACCTCACAGATTGCACCTGATAATCACTCAGAGATTACCCACCAGCTATCACAGGTGCTAATCACTCAGAGATTACTGACTGTGTATCACACCTGGTAATCACTGACAGATTACTGACCACTAATCACACGTGTTAATCATTCACAGATTACTGAGAGCGCTGGTGCTGCAGGAAGGGCCTCTGTACCAATAATTGGGAAGCTGAATGCATCATTGACAGCTTGTTTCTAGTTAAATAGAGGTAGAAAATTACAAGTCAGTTAACACCACTTCATTTCTGGTATGACTCTTCATTCTTGAGGAGCTGTTCTAACATTAAACCAGGGGTTTGGGGGTTGTCCATAACCTTCCTACATCAATTTATACAATTTTCAGCTTCTTTTCACATCCAAATTAGATCGGACAGATTTAACCAAGCAGGGGAAGTTTGTCATAGAAATAAAAGGAAAAAACCCGTGGAAATACAGCAGGAAAAGCTGTGGTGCCATTGATTTGAGGAGGAAGCAGCCACTTACCCAGAGCCTTGAGAAAGGGCTCGAGGTTCTCCTGGGCGTAGATCTCCCAGGTGCCAGCGAACGCCATCGTGTGACAGAGTGAAGGCTCTCCCTGCTCATTGGGATGCTATTTATGGAAAGGGAAAGGCCAGCCCAAATTGTCAGATGGCTAATTATTAACTGGGAAGGAGCAATTATTAATCAGTTATTTGTTCTTAATGATCATAACCTCTCGTTCATGCTGCTCTTACCTTGAAAGTTGGGATGTTGCGTTTGTTGTGGGTTACTGACCTCGGGTAATTGTCCATCGTTGTTGGAAAGTGTTGTAGTGCAGCTTCATTTGTTTGCTTTTTGTTCACGGCTTGTGTTTAACACATTTTCTGTGTTTTGAATGGAATTCTTCAGATAAAGTTGCATAATTTACAATAGATCGAGGTAGTTAGTATTGTACTAATACTAATTACCTAATTATCTAAATACTAACTTCCTAATTATCACAATATTCTCTACTGGGGCACTTGAACCTTAAATGGTGGATAAAGAATGAATAAAATCCACAGCTATTTCTTCCAAAATTGTGGGCCTCCAATTGCTTGAGGACAGGGAAAATCATGTTGGAGTGGGACATCAGCGATGACTTTATCCAGCAGATGTCAGTGATGGGCGTCTAACTCTGAATTAAATTCAGTTTCTTATTACTTTTTTTAAAGTAGAAGACAAAAGATAAAGCATGGTGCATTGCTTGGAGAGTGAATGCAGGAAGTAAATAGGATGTGTTATTTTTTCTTCTCACCAACTGCACCAGGAATTCCTCACTCATTCCAGCCCTTGAGTGATGTTCCTTGCTGTCTGTGCGGGCATGACTGTTGATTTTGGAAGACATTCATTAGATTATGTGTCTTGCAGTTAGATTGCTTAATTCAAATAGAGCCTGTATCCCAGGGGTTGGTGACCTTTCTAAGTTAACTTTTCATTCTATTTAAATAGAAACCCGGTGCTCAGCTTTTTCTTACCAATTCACAACTCTCTTTTTAGTAGGTAATTCTAAAGAAGATTCACACACAAAGAGCCAGATTTTGTAAATGTGATTGCATTTACCGTGAGAATTCCTGATTTGCAGGGCCATTTTTATGTGTGGAGTGTGTCCTGACTTCCCATACACCCACAGATGGAGTGATTTCATCATGGATATACTCAAAGCAGTGCTGAGATGTCACCAAGGGATTGACTTTAATGACACACACACAGGCTACAAGAAAATCTGTTACATGCAGTGATTTAATACAAAAAACCTCCAGTGAAAGCCTCATGTGTGAATCCTCTGGTATTTCCCCCACAGATTTACCAGGGCAGGGTCTCTCTGGAAGGTGAACATGCAGTGTACACACATGAGCACACACACACACACACACGCACACGAGAATTGTTCTCTAACAACTGCCAAAATACTGAAATATTACTAAAATAAACGCAGAGACACAAGCCTGAATCTTAGGGCAGAGACAATGAAAGGCACCTGAAGGAGTTAAATTCCTTTCAGAGTCAGGGAGACATAAATTAACTAATTCATTTAGGCTTTTTTGTGGTAATCCCAGGTGGGACTTCCTGCTCTGTTCCTACTGGGATCTCCCCGTGTTTATAGACACTGATAGTGACCTGCCCTGTTTCAGACCCGTATTTATTCTTGACATAGATGCTGTATTTTCCTGTGTCTTCATTGCAGACTTTTTCTATGGTGATTGTGACCATTGACCCCTTCACATCCATCTTGTATCTGTCCTTAAACACGATGACCTTCTCATTTTTGAACCAGGAGATCTCTGGGTAGGGATCTCCAGACACGCAACAAGTTAAGCACAGGGTCTGTCGTGAAACAGAGAACAGAGATGGATTATGCAGTTATAAATGAGCAAGGAAATTCAGTTCACAGAATCACAGAATTATTTAGATTGGAAAAAAACTTTAAAATTGAGTCCAGCTCTTAAGCAGCCCTGCCAAGGCCACCACTGAACCATGTCTCCAAGTGCCACATCCACACATCTTTTAAATTAAGGACAATAAAAACCAGTTCCCACATTTTCCTTAGGTGACATTCCAACACTGCTACTCCTTTTCCTGATACCCTCCAGTACAGTCAAGATTAACCTGCCTGAATTCACTGGGCCTGACTCATATTTGTGCTACTGTCTTTTTATAGATTCTCATGCTGTAAAGTGGCACTTCCACAGGCACACGGTGAGTTTGCAGTTACTTTACAGGTTTTTATGCTGCCTGTGGAAAGGGGAATGTGACTCAGAAATGTAAGCAGGGAGTTGGTCTGATGGCGAAATCAGGCCCAGCACCTAAAGGCCTTAAAAGTCCAATCCTATGAAATGGGAAGACAACAGAAAGGATCTGGCTGTGCAGATGACCTAGGAGGGCACCACTTCCCACCTCTGGCAACTGCAGCAGCTCAGAAAAGCTGCTGGCAATGTACAGGATGGGATTTTTCCTCCCCATCAGTGATCCTTCTGTGCCTGTGCAAGGAGCAGTTAACGGAGTTACTCAATATTACCTTGTCCTCCATGATGGTGGCAACATCTGGCAGACCTTGAACGACCCTGGCACGACCTGGGAATGAACAAATACAATCTTTCAGTTTTTCTTATCAGCCAACTTGGCTTTGTTTCACTGAAGGAAAGAGATTAATTTACTTACGCTTTTCTGCTATTGCTGCTTCCCTGAATGGGAGAGAAAATGATTGTGGTTTTATTTATTAGCCATGATATTAACAATTTAGAGTATGAGACTCAAAATAGATTTAGCTGTGAAAACATTTAGGCAGGAACTTACTTTAGCCTCTTGTGCTCAGCCAGGGCGTCTTCAAAGACTGCAAGAAGGAAAGGTTTTAGGGAAAGTTGCCTTTTGTTTCGTTTGACTCAGTAGATTTAACATGATGATGTTGTTATCAGTGCTGGGATTACATGGATAAATATAATTACCCTCTAGATGGTATCTACCCCTGCCTTAAGGAAACACAGCTCTGTTTGTGTGCTGCTGAAATAAGTGGGACTGAGTTCTCTCTTTCCAAAGAGAAGTTCAGAGGAGGAAAAAAACTCCAACAGTTTGGAAAAGCCTTTGTAAACCTGAAAATTCTCTTTTCCAAGGTGCCACCTGTAAGCTCTGTTGTCCAGTGGAGGAGTTGGACACATCCCAGGAGCAGCTGCCCCCCTGCTCATCCTTTCCCCAGCAGTGCCAAGGCTCCCTAAAGGCTTCAATCCTTTTTCCTGCCCACTTCCCCTCTCCTCGTGCTTCTGTGGGCCCTTCACTGTCCTCCTTACCCCAATTCCATATGGAAATCAGCTCCAGCTCCAATAAGGGAGAGAGGAATCCCTGCCCATGATTTGAAGGGCTCCTGGAAAGCAGCTCAGGTGCATGCCATGGTGTGACTCAGCTCACCTTGCCCAGACAGGTCTGTTGACAGCTTGTGGGAGCTGTTCCCATCGAATAACTCCAGGGTGTATTTCCCCTTATCGGCCTCTGTGGGGTCCAGGATGTGGAGCCAGATCTGATTCATGGTGCTCCCAGTTCTCATCCTGTCACGGCTTTCCAGTTGTTTCTCCCTGAGTAAACAAGTGATGTAATTTCAATAATATTTAGGAGAGCTGGAGAAATCAGAGCGTTCACTTTTTTCTAGACCTGTAGTGGTTGGAAGTGTGGGAGTCAGGATTCATTTAATGGAGAGAGGAAATCCCATGGGGCTGTGCTTTTAGGCAGCTTGCCAAAGCTTCACAAACTCTACAAAAGACCTCTTAGTTCTTATTTAGGAGACTAAATACCATTTACATGTTGAATATTTGTAAGTATTTAGCCCTTGAATGTTATTAAAAATTCACCCTCTTACATACATGTGTAGGTGGCATCTAATAAAACACCAGTTCTCTATTTAGGAAGACATTATGAGGCTAAATTAGTCAGTGTTTGGGAAGAATTTTGTAATTTTGGGAATATTTTTTATTCAGAGTGGGGGAAGAGAGTGGTTTAGGAAAATGTGAGTAGTAAAAATAAAGTGTTTGAAAAAATTCTGTCTGTAACCAAGGAGGCTGTAACTGAGAAGTATCATAAGTGCAGCATCATTATTATTCTAGTAAAGATGATCACTTATAAATATTTCTGCAGTGCTAAGATAAAAATAACATGGCTGTTCATTCTGGAATTCCCAGACATGTTCCAGGATGAGAGTGAACTTTGGTTTTCAACCCTCACTCACACAAATCTACAATTGCCTTAAAAATATATGGGCTCAGGCCCAAATGTTTAATTTTGGATAAACAGTTACAAGGGCTCCTGAAGCTTTGCAAATATTTTTGGGGGACTTACTTGTGATACCAGGTCGTTTTCATGTAGTCTGTGTAGTACTTGACCTCTGTGTAGATTTTGATGCCTTCCTCAGTAGGCTGGATTTTCAGAGGTGTAGCAGAAAGAGCTGGTGGTGTAATGGAAAGACTGAAATTGAGGAGGAATGCACAAATTTACCTGTTCCATGACAAAATCCCAGCTAAAGGAGCAGTGAGGGGATGGTGCTCTGGTTGTTCCACACCCGGGGACAGCTCAGGAGCAGTTGGCTCTGGCTGTGCCATCCCACCTTTCCCCCTCTGCTGCAACTGCTGAGAGCTGACATACCACTGATCCTGCACAGCTCCTTCAGAAGCTCTTCAAAGGCTGAAAGACAAAGATTTAAGTGTTTATAAATACAATACTTAGCAAATCACATCCAATCTACCAATTAATTTCACTATGGTTGGGATGTTTTATATCCATGAGTTATGTGTTGTCTTTTTCTGTGGCAAAGCTCACTGGGAATGGAGTTTCTGCCTCTGATTCATTTGTTTTCAGATGCTGGGCATTTCTTACTAAATTTAGATGCTCCTATCTTCCTTCACACTCACCACGTGCAACCGGCTGCCTCCCAGACAGGAGATTTGTGTATCAGGTTTAAATGATGGATTCCAGATGTCGGGGCAGGATTTAATCTTGGGCAGCAGAATCTTCTCATTAATTCTGGGTTGAAGTGACTGAAACATTCCTGAGCTTTTATCTGAGGGGCTTGACAAATTTATAATGCTGTCCTAGCTTGAGAAATGACTGCAGGTGGAAATGACATTAGGATGTAGAGCAGGAAACTCTTCAGATTTGACCAGTAACTTTTTAATGCAGGTTTTAACTCCTATAAAAGCATGTAGGACATGTAGGTTTCATAGAAAGTGAGGATATTTGGTTTTAAATCCAAAATGAACACGGGGCAGGGGTGTGAGTGTGTCTTATTGTGTGATCCAAGGTTCTCTTACCTCCTTTTGTGAGGTCCAGCTGGGTGGAGTCCTCTCCTCGGTTATCTGAAACAACTGCTTTGTACAGGCCCTCATCTGCTTTGGTTACCTACCAAATACATGTGTGCTTGTGTAGTATTGACTAAAAAACCCAAACAAGCACCTAAACAAACAACACCCCTCCCAAAGAAATTTCCCATCTACTTGAAACAGGGCAGGATTTGGAAAAGGGGGAAAAGCTGAGATTTTCTTCTTCCTTCCCAATGAATTTGGTTGAACTGAGCAGAAGCGAGGGGGAAAAAAGGGTCAGTTTGCCCCAAAACCTCCTTTGTAGTAGCTCAGCTTTTGCCCTCAGTCCCTGTGTGAAACCTGAAAAGCCCTCAGGTTCTTTTCAGCCTCTCAGGATGTGTTAAACTTTCAGCAGCCACCCACTGTTAAAAACATCTTATTTCTTTTTAGGGTCTTAGAATCACAGCCTGGTTTGGGTTGGAAGGGACCTTAAAGATTATTTTGTTCCAACCCCCTGCCATGAATTCCACCAGAATTCAGATTCAGAATCTGACTGTAACATTAAAAGTTTCTTCTCTTCTGCTTTTCTCAGTGTTTCTTTCACTCAGTGGGCACTACCTAAAACACATGTGAATATTTATAAGATCAACCCATATTTTTTGCCATTTTCCTGTGAACCTCTGAGCTGTTTGATGTTTCACCTTTGTGATCTGCAGAGTTCCCATCCCAGTCTGTGGATCAAACCCTCCACCAGCTCGTGCCTTGTGATTGAAGAACCACTGGAAGTTGGTGTCCTTCCTCAGGTTTGTTGCCTGTTTGAAGTCAACATTTAGAAGTCAAAATACATTTGATTCCTCAATTCTTGGATGTCCTAATATGCAGCATCACTTACATTACTCCAGAATCTGACAAACTCCCTTCTTTGTTAAAATTTCTGCCCCAAATAAACCATCTCCTTGCTATCACTGGTCTGCAGCAAAGCATTTGCACAAGCACTGCTCATATCCTCTGAAAATTTACACCTAAAATTGAATGCTGAGGGAATTCAGCCCGGGCTCTGTGTACCTTGCAGGTGAGGAGCACTTCACAGCTCTCCAAAACTTTCCATTTCAAGTTCTCTATGAAATGTGGACCTGGAAAAGAAAATAAATGGATGGAGTGGTGCCTTTGCCGTGTTTCCTGCGGGAGGGCCTCCATCTAGTGCTGAATTCCTGCAGTGCAGCTGGGAATTCCCGAGTTTCGCAGGGAACAGGGAGGGAAACTGAAATAAATAACTTCAGACACACTTTCATCCTATACTGAGCAACACTGGACCCGTAGTGGGATGTCACAGTCGTTATTAAGTGAATATTTTTATCCTCACTAGAAGGGACTCACCTTTCCAATTGTAGTATTTTTCCTCTGAATTTGTTTTATAAACTTCTTTATTCATCAACATAAGATGGGAGGTGAAAGTGGAATGCATGGATCTTTATAAACTTAGCCAGAAATCCTGTTTTCTACAAGGAGAGGCAGTGGATCTTAATTACAGAATATATATTCAGGTTGGACAATTTTCAGAGTTTGAAAGTGTTCAGTGTCACAGCACTGATGCAGAAGATCTCTATTGATAAATCTGGCTAGCTTGGCTAAAACTATTTCATTGTCTTGATTTTTAAGGGCAGGGCAAAGTATCTGAAAACAAGGAGTCTTGTCCTAGTGTCTTATCAGCTTAAATAATGTGTTTAAAAAGATGATAAAGTGAAATAACTTTGCTTGGGTTTTGCCATCCTGGCATAATTCTGACAAGTCCTTAACCTTTGGTTGATCTTACCCTGCTTTTTCTTCCATTGTCTCCGTTTTGCTTCAGCTTCTTCTGCTACTTTAGCAAAAGCTGTGGAAACAGCAAAGGACAAAGTCAACAATCCCCCAGTACTGGATATTTCTTGTACCAAAGGTGTTATCATTAGAGCTGTGCTGTTTGTTTATGCTGAGAGCCTAATGTTTCTTTTCATAAAAAATGAAAAGGCACCATTGAAGAACTCACCATTAAGCATTTAGCAAATTAAATACAAGATTTGACCATATAAAAGGGTAAGCCAGAAACCCTGAAATTAAAATATTTAAAAAGTAAGAAAACCGAAGAAGGCAGCGAGCCACAACCACATCTAACTTCAGTATCTGCCTTTACATTGTCAGTAAAGACAAATGTGCACTTTTAGAGCACAGCTCATCAAATTTATTTTCTATCCTGAACCCAGCAAGTGCTGAATCACTCTGGGAAAGTGCCTGTGTCTCTCCAGGGAGTCAGGGACATTGGACATTTTACAGACATTTTCTATTCAAAAATTAGGGAAGCTTTAGAAGGTCACTTGAAAGCGAAGTGCAGAGAACTGAAACCAGAGATAGGCACGTGATGGGGAAGGATTTGAATGAGAATCTTGTTACTTTCTATTTTTAATTAATTTTAGGAGGCTCTCTGTACTACATGTCCAGGGAGCTGCGTGTTCCATGTTGAGCTTGTGTGCCATGTCCTGGAGTGCAGTTGACACAGTTTCTTTATTGCTTTCAGTGCAGTGCAATGGACCAGCTGCTAAATACACTGAATTTCCAGCCTGATCCTGCCCTGAGATAAATGACTACACACATGCTGCCAAGGCACAGTTCACCATTGCAAGCTAATATGTGAAACATTTGAAAGAAAGAACTAAGCATTCCACTTCAGCAGACTGCTTTTATCATGAAGCACCTATTTATAAGACCAAAAGCTTTAATTTATGGTAAAGAGAGATTCAGATAATTTCTTAAATGATTCCTGGACTTTAAATGTGGGCTAAAATTTGCCCTCTCCATTCCCAGTGTGCCATTAGAACTGTTGGAAATACTTTGGGGCCTTAAGTGCTTCACAAACTTTCCACTGAGCATGGCAGTCTATATTTGATCCTGAATTTCCACTTACCTTCATCCACGAGAACGAGGGTGAATTGATTTTTGGCTTTCCCATCTTTGAGCTGGGCTGTGTACACCCCTTTGTCATCAGCACAGAAATCCTGGATTATCAGTTCCACAAGGCCTTTCTCTTTGACAAAGTTGATTTTGTGTGTCTGTGTAAAAAACAAAGAAAATAGGATAAACTGAAGAGTTTTTCCACAGTAGAACTGTTCCGAGGTCAGATCCTGGCGCAGCATCTTCCACAGCAGATATTCCAGTCATTTTGTATCTGTATCCTTTTAAACTCCCCTCATCCTACAGGATAATGAAGGCAGTGCACTGTGCAGTGCCACGCTGTGGCATTCATCTGTTATTTATGTGTGTAGGAATGGTAGAATTGCTTCCAGCACAGAGAAAGTTGCTGTGAAACCACCTAACACAAAACATTCTTCCTTGTTGGATATTACAGAGCTGAAACCAGAATGTCTGCGATTTTTAGTGTCATGGAAGAGTTGCACTTGGTTATGATCTGTGACATGGAATTACACACTTGGCTAGGACGGGGAATATTTCCCCTCTCTTGCCGTGGTGCAGGTACCCCTGAGCCTCCTGCACCCCGAAACTGCCAGGTGCTTAAACACAACTATCATCACTCTGCCTCACTGCCCCGTTTGCTCTGAGCAAATATTGCCCTTCAAGGAGCCTGACAAATGCTTTTCATTGTGCAGAACCGTGTCAGTTCTCCAGTGGAGAGGAGACAGATTTTAGAAGAGATAAAGCCTTAGATAAGTTTGTTACATGTTCCTTTCACCCCTGCAACAGGGCACTGACAGCTCCAAACTGCTCTGGCCTGGCCCCATCCTTTGTTCTGGGGGTCCTGGTTGTTGGCATTGCTGCTCTGCACTGAGCTGACAGCCCATGATTTATATTTGTGCTTCATTCTCAACTGTTCTCCCCTCTGGTCCTCTCATTCCAAGTATTTTTTAAATGTTCTAATATTAATTTGATATGGGAGGACAAGGAGGAGGCCTGAACATTTTTGTGGATGTATGAGGTGGTTGGAGGGTGCTGTAACACACAAGGCAGGGTTATTTCCAGTGCTTTGCACTGAGAAATAAATCACTTCCATCTGCTCTTAGAACTGATGAGATTCATCTGTATTCAGTTCAAAATTCCCATCAAACTATCTGATGGGAATTTAGAAAACTGGGAATGTGCCCACTTGCTCAACCTCCCTGTTCAGCAGTGGGAAAGTAAATCAGGATTAAATGCAGAAGAAAACCTACTGGGGTACTGGTGAGCTCCTTGTCGTTGAAGATCAGGTGCAGCTCAGCGTTCGGGGACAGCTTCTCCACCTCCAGCCACAGCCTCACTTCTCCTTTCTCCAGAACATCAATGTTCCAGCCAGATATCAGCTTGATCACTGGCAAACAGAGAGAATCCCGCAGGGGAATCACAGGCACACCACAGGATTTGGCTCAGCCAGGGTTGTGCTGGGGTTCCCCTTTCCCAGGCTGGCTCTGTGCTCGTGGCTTTTTGCTGCTTCAACTTACGTGGGTTCCTGATTTCGTGGCTACGTTTCAATAATTTGTCCAGATCTGAAATGCAGAGAATAAAAAGTCAACACTAGGCCAAAACAAATTAATTGTATCCATTTAATTGAATTTGTTGATAAACTTTATTTATCTCAAAGAGAAGATAAAACATTCAATAATGGGGAGGACTAAAAAAGGTGGTGAAGGTAATTGTCGGTTATATCTGAATAAAATGTTGGTTGGATCAATTCAGGGAGCATGCTAAAGAAGTTTTAAATCACTGTGACAGTATAGCCAAGTGTGAAATCTGAACTGCAATGGAAAAATGACTTTGCAGGAGCATGGAATCTTTCCTTAGGGGACTGTAAAAGAAACTGCCCTTGAGCCTTCAAGGAATGGGAAACATCTTTTTAATGACACCATTAAGTGACATTAGTCACTTACTATTCTTCTGCAAAAAACTTTCCTCTAAACATCTAAGATTAGAAAATTAGGGCACATTAGTTTTTTTGTTGTTGGCAATTACCAGTTTTTACCTTCTTTTGTTAAAGTGCAGCTGGCAGAGATATCATCATCTACATCCGTGACCTCCACTGAATACACACCCAGGTCCTTTTCTGAGGGCTCTTTCAGTATAAGTTTTGATCTAGAAGTAAAAGGAATAATAGCAAAAATTATATTTACCTCAGAAGTGATGCCTCCTGTAACAGAATTTGATACACCAGAACAGGAAATACAGAACTGATGGGAATTTATAAATGACACGAGGAGCAAGGTAAAGATATTGGGAATATGATGGCAGATGCTCCCCAGATTGCACTGAACAGCCCATTTCATGGACACCAGGGCTGGGAATCAGGGAAAGGGGAGGGCAACATTTGGCTTCACATTTTTCTTGGTGTTTAATGTGTTCTTTACTCACCAGTCCACGATCATTTTCTCAGTGTGCATCGGATACTCACCTATTGCCTTTCTCTTCAATCTCGACTCTGTCAGCATCTGGAGGTCCCTCATAGTCCTTTGACCAGATAAATTCAGAAGAATCATTCTTTTCAGGAGCTTCAAAAGCCATATAAATGAAACCCTCTTCATCCACCCCGAGCTCAATTTCATTTGTGCCTGTATGAGCGAAAAACCCACAAAACATTCCTTACCAAAGCAGATCAGGGCTGAGCTTCTGCACATCTAACTCAAAAAACACCCCCCGAACCCCCAAACACAGTGCACAGTTAGAGCTAATTAATTTGGGCAGCTTGAGTTGCTAATCTTTGTTTTACTGAGGGTGTTTCTTGCTGTGAAGCAAGTAGCTGATGCGTCATAAAGCAGTTTTTCAGCGAAATAATCAATTTATTTACAGACTGGCCCAATCTCATAGCTTTTAGTTTCATACCAGGTTTGGTTTTAGCCACCACAGGATCTGAGGGGAGTGAAGGGGGTCCAACTCCAGCCTTGTTCAGTGCTCTTACTCGGAAAATGTAGCATTTCCCTGTCTCCAGGTCTGAAACCTGTAGGAAACACAGCCAGGAATTAATGTCAGAACTAAAAGAAGCAGCACTTGGACACTAAGAGCAGGTACAGACCTTCATGTGGGTGGTGGCTATGGGCTGCTTGTTTATTTGTTTCCACTCCTCTGAGCCTTCTTCACACAGGTCTATGAAATACCCTGTGACAGGCCCTGCTCCCAGGTACAGCGGAGCTTCCCAGTGCAGCCGCAGGGAGGAGTCCCTCACTTCAGTGCACCTCACGTCGTAAGGAGGGCCTGGCACACAAGGGAGCAGGGAAAACTGCAGTTGGGTTGGGATCAGAGAGCAGAGTTCAAGGTAACAGTTGGATGTGGCTCTGTAGGGGATGCCTTCTATGGTAATTAGGGGTAGGTTTATAAAATAGCATAACCAGCTGCTTTAATGTTACTTGCTGTGGTGTTAAGACAAAGGGATGAAGTGTTTAGATCCAGATTCTTCATTCTCTGGAAACAATATTATTAAAAATACCTGGGTGGTGTTTCTGTGTAATACAGGAATAATACCCTGCATGGGAACATCCCTGGAAGTGTTTGTGTGCTTTTCTGTCCTGGGAGCAACCAGATCTGTGGTAGAAATCCCTTGGAAGAGTGGGGAGATAACAAATACACCTGGTGGTGTTTTCCTGGATGGTTTTACATGAGCGATACCTGGCTCTGGCATTGTCCATTCCTCACATCTGAACAAGTCGCTGGGCTCGGACACTTCCCCAACTCCAGCCCTGTTCATGGCACGGGCACGGAACTCGTACAGGTGCCCCTCCTGCAGGCTGCTGACCTTGGGGTGCAGAAGGGCAGACATGGTTAGTGCGGCCCTGTGTGGGCTGGGGAGGGCAGCAAGGCAGTTCTGGACTAGAAGAAGTAGAGAGAAGCCAGCTCAACCCTTGGTCCAGCTGTTCCCAGCTGTGCTCCACATGGATACCGTGCAAACTCGCTGAGGAATTGGCTGAGTGTTGACTTCATGCCAGTCCAGCTCAGAGTGGTCGTGCTGGTCCAGAAAATAACCCAGGATCTTCGTTCCTCCTTTGCGCTTCGGGGCTTTCCAGCCGATGGTCATCTCAGCCTTGCCACAGTGCAGCAGCACAAAGCCGTGTGGGGCCGAGGGACAGGCTGGGCACAGAGGGATGGACAAAACAGAACTGGTCAACACAACGTCCACATTCTCATTTGGAAGTCACAGCAAAAGTCATGGATGTGTCTCATGATGTTTCTTGCCTGGTGCTTTATGGTTTGTGTGACAGAAAACATAGAAGCAGTGGGTTGATAAAATGGGGAACATGGAGGGTTAGATCCTAGATGGTGTGGTTGTAGGATTTTCTAATTTCCCTGAGAAATTCCCAGTGTTGATTTCAAGACATCACATAATCGAGCACTTAAAATGGTCACTTGTACCAGAGCCAAATTAACACTGCAAATGTAACACACTGCTAGGTCAAAATACTGATTAATTAACTGTGTCCACGCTTGGCAAGTGTAATTGGTGGCAGAAGCTGCAGGGTACAAGAAAATGAGTTCCCTTTTGTTTTGTTTCTCAGACACTGTCACCATAGCAGGCACTGGGAGCTGACAGATGGGGGTTTAATTTTGGTCACTACTCACCGATTGCCGGCCTGACAACGATGGGATCTGTTTCTGGTGAGCTCTCACTCAGTCCTGCCTCGCTGACAGATTTCACACAAAACACATATTCTTTTCCAGGCTGCAGCCCAGGAACAGTAAATCTGGAAGAGCAAATTAATATGTTTGTGTGTGCCTGTGCAAAGTACAGGTAAACAGTGCTTAAACAGACAGCAGCACACTTTAATAAGGCTTCATTCTTGCAAAATCATTATTTGTCACTACAAATTAATGTGTCACATGAAATGGCTCCAAATAAATCACAGTGGATATGGATCAGATGGAGAGGAATCACCATTGGCAGGGAGATAAACAGGACTTTTTAATGGACTTTTTCTGCTTGACATGACCCCCACAGCTGGAGAGGGACTGTAAATCCTGCATGTGATTGACACTGACCTACTCTACTGGAAAACAGGCAAAACCGTGGAATGTGGTTCTGCTGGTGCCCCAAGGTCTGTGTGACTGTACAGCCCCAGCCTGTGGAGAGCACAGAGCCTTTGCTGCCAGCTCTGGGTGTGAAAGTGAAGCTTGGAGCAATCCTGAACCCTCCAAGAGGCCGTGGTGTTGGTGTGCGTGCCAGCCTGTGTGTGGGACTGAAGGAAGTTCTTTTTTTATCTGAAACATGACTCCAGCCAGAAACAGAAGAATCCAGGTTGGGCCCCTGTGGTCCCTCAGTGGAGCAGAGGAGCTGAACTCACTCATTGCATGTCACTGGCTTGTTATTGACTGTTTGCCATTCCTCTGTGCCCGTCTCCCGGCAGTAGATGTAGTAGCCAAGGGGCTCCAGGCCATCCTTTGGCTTGTCCCACTGCAGAACAACAGATGTCTTGGTGTCTCTGAAAGCCAAAACCTGAGATGGTGGAGGCAGAGGAGCTAAAAAAGGAAAGAAACAAACAAAAGACACAGACAAAAATAGTGATGGTTAAAATCTATAATTTAAAAAGCCCAAAATGTTATAAATAGGTTAGTCTGCTTGGTTTATTCACCTTTTCCAGAGCACCATTTTCAAATCGTTGCCCAGAGAAGCTGTGGCTGCCCCATCCCAGTAAGTGCCCAAGGCCAGGTTGGATGGGGCTGGAGCAACCTGGGATAGTGGAAGGTGTCTCTGCCCATGGATGAGCTTTAAGTCCCTTCCAACCCAAACCATTCTGGGATTCTGTGGAATCAGAACAAAATGCCACGGACAGGGGCCCACTCTACAGGATCTGTTTTTGTGCTTGGGTTTGCCAGATCTCCTCTTTCTGTCCCACTGATTTCAGCACTTACCCCACACAACCTCCTCTGAATTAGAGGGGCAACAAAACTCATCTACTGATTGTCCTTGGCTCCACCCTGACCTGGGACCTGCTTCACTCTGCAGTGAAAGCCATGAATGGACACTGGAGCAGCTTCAGTGTGGGACAGTTTACAATTAGAGAGTGAGTGCTCATCTCTCTGCAGCAGAGAAACACCAACATGAGCCTTTGCCCCTCTTGCTGTCAGCTCAGTCCAGGAAGAAAACAACCCAGAGCAGCCCTGCAGAGGCTGCTGTCCTGGCTGAGCCCCCCAAACCAGGCTGCTGCAGCCTCCTGTCATTCCTTCCCCACTGTCACCTCCCTCACACCATGCTGGAAGCATCCTTGGATTAAATACAGGCTTCAACTGTTCCTATTTTATTAAATGTAATTCCCCACTCACTGCTTGCTTAGATTTACACTGCCCTGACCAACTGCAAACCTATTAAAGAAGGATTTAAGGCTTTAAGAGATTTCCTTATATCAAAGCGACTGCTGTGTAATCATAGACCATGAAGTTTAGAGGAGAGGGTGGGCAGGGGATCCCCCTCGTTCCTTTCAGAGTCAATCCCCTTCTCCACATCGTTAGTGCAGAGCAGAGTAATGAAATAATTACCCAGTTTTGCCCCGGCAGTGACGGGCGGGCTGGGCAGGGAGGGCTCGCTGATCCCGTACTTGTTCACGGATCGCACGCGGAACAGGAACGATTTTCCCTTAACCAGATCAAAGAGTGCAAATCTTGGGGAATTTGCTGGCATATCCAGGTTCACCATTTGCCAGGAGTTGCTGCCTACGAGCGACTGTAACAGAAAAGGTGATGATTTACAACTCCTATTGGAAGCACAAAACCCTCCTGACCAATAACAAAGCAGGTCTTTGTAGGAAAGGAGTTTCAAATAACTCCAAACAAAACACAGAACAAAGTCATAAATTAAGTACTTCTTGTTGATACACACAAACTTTTTTCCCTTGGCAACAGAGGGCCCCTTTGCTACAGGAGGTGAGAAATGAGAATGTATGAAAGGAGATTGGTGGAAGATACTAATTAACCAACAGAATGATTAGTGGGGAACGGGACAGTGAGGTATTGTGTAGTTCTTTGCAACTTTTCCACCCTTCAGGGCTGTAGGGCAGGAACAGTTCTTCCTGTTAGAATTCTGCCACTGTTCTGTGGTGTAAAAGTTACTTGTTTATTCCCTGTTAATCATTAGTCCTGGAGCTGGTGTCAGGATCAGGATCATGGCTCAGGGGACCTGGGGGCTGGAGGAGGCTGAACCAGCCAGGTTTGAGGCCGGATCTCCCCAGTTCCTGACTGGGAATGGCCTCACCTGTGCCATGGCCCACACGAGAAACAGATGGTTCTGCTCTGCAGCTCCTCTCCTGTGTGATACAATTTCCTTACCTTTTCCACATAATAATTCAGGGGCTCTCTGCCTCTTGGATCTGGTTCATCCCAGGCCAAAGCCACATAATCTTCTCTGACCTCACTTGCATGAACATTGGTGGGTGGCAAGGGAATTTTGATGTGTCCTATGGGAAGGCAGGAATGGCTTTATTTCAGTGATAACACGGCAGGAAAACCAAGTTCTTTTACAATGGATTCTGTTCTCCCACTGTAAATTAAGATTCTTCAATATAAAGAAGGAGACAAACACTTTGGGGAAATTTGACCTCACCTTCCAGGTCATCCTTGGATATTTCTATCATCCTGCCCTCGTCGTATGGAATCACTGTAATGGCAAACAGGGCAGTGTTATCCACCCACAGGAGGTGCTTGGGGAGAAACACGGAACCCAGGACTGGGTCATTTGTTCAACGCATAATTACAGACATTTTATGTCACAAACAATGGTATTTTGAGCTTTTTCTGTTCAGAGTGCTCCCAAGGTGGGCTCAGAGAAGGCATTTGTGGGAATGGGAAGGATCTGGACAATCTGCACTCAGTTATTCCTGCAGTCTCCCGTAGTCCTGGGTTTGGTACCAACCTGTCACTCTCTTGTCCCTGCTGGCATCGTGGGTTGTAACGGGGTCACTGGCCTTTGAAGGGTGGCTGATGCCAGCCTTGTTGACAGCCTTGACCCGAAACTGGTACGTCTGTCCCTCAGCAAGGCCCAGCACTGGGCACCTGCAGCTTTTCACAGGCTGGGCATTGCACTGCACCCACTCCTCTGAGCCAGCCACACACCTGCAAGGAAGCACAGCCCACAGGGTTCCTTTGTGCTATTTCCACAGCAGAATGAGGGATTTGGCTCAAAGATGATTAACTGACAGACCTTTCAATGAGGTATCCCAGGATTGGGCTTCCTCCATCATCACTGGGTGCTACCCACGAAAGGACCAAGCAGTCTTTGTTCACATCGTGGCATTTCACGTTGAGGGGGGATCCTGGGGCACCAGCTGTTAGTGCTGCAGCATCTGTACCAACACCAAGTGAGGGTGCTTAGGTTTTGTTCTTTTCTCTTCCAAAATTTTCATTGAATAGCTTAATTTTAAGTGTCCAAGGGCCTATCCCAGTAACACAAATCCTATTTTCTACTACTGAAATCACCAGTGAAAATAAGATTTGGTCATTGTGATAATTGTATCCATGCTCAAAATTGGGAGCTATTTCCTTGTGTGTGAGGGTGGGAATTCCTTTCTGCCAAGGCAATAGGAAAGGAGATCTGTAAGTTCTGTAGATACCTCTAACAAACACATAAGTGGTCTGCTCCTTGTATCCATCCAGCGAGGGGACACGGATGGTGTAGAACCCCTCATCCTCTTTGTGAGCACACGGCACTGTCAGAGAGGCCTCACGGTCCTGGTACCTCAGTTCCTGACGTTCAGAGTCCTGCAGCAGCTCCCCTGTGGAGCAGGAAAAGGGAGAAAGGAATTTCACCTGGATTTGCCTGGTTAGGAGTGGTGGATTTCCAAATGCAGCAAAAACCACAGAGTGAGATGAGAGATCTCTAAGACATTCCTGACATTATTGTTGTGCCTTCAAATTAGAGCCATGGACAGAAAGATTGCCAAGATGGAAATCTTTGACTGCCAGCAGAACAACACAGAGTATCCAAAAGTTTTTCTCACTGGATAAGCACAGCCTTTTAAAACACTTGGTGCTTTCTCTGGATAGACTAAGTCTCTCAAAATATTCTTAAACATCCCAGAATATTTTAGTGGTATCATCCTTTACAAATAGGGAAAAGACAGACATTAGATAGTAACATCTCTAGCTTGAGCAGACCTGAGAGCAGCTCAGGAATCCTGAATTTTAATTTTTTTTTTCTTTTTTTTCTGTGAACATTCAATCACAGCTATGAATTCCAGTGGGATGTTCCCAGAGGTAAATGCACATCAACTCAGCTGTTGCCTACAAACCATCTCTGAACCAGGTGATGCCTCGTTGGTGGTCCAGTAAATCAGAGGAGAAGTAACAGGAGAGGGTGAAAGGCTCCTTTTCTCTCGCAAATAAGGGTTTCAGTGGAAAAGCAAAATCTGCCTCTCTGGCCAAAAGGGATCCTATGGAATAAGAGTAAAAGTCAGCATGGTAAAGAGACTTCCAGAGCCTTCCTGCTGTAGTATGTTTATTGCCATATATTTAGAGTGGGCCTTGCACTTTGCATGTGCAGTCAGGCTGACAGGAAAAGCTCTCAGGGAAAAAATAATCACATTGCATCAGGCTATAAAAATAATTAATAACATCAATGATTTACTCACTTTTATATATTTCTGAATCAAATCCTGACTCCTTTCCATAATACTCTATAAGACAAGAAGAAAATATGTTTAGCAAATCTCATGGAGTGTTTATGATCTTAAAAACACCCAGTGATGCTCAGCAAACTGTTTTTCTCTCAAGCCAGCCCTTAATATGAACCTTTAAAGTGTCACCATGGGGTGAAACTTTAATTCATTTGACAGCTGATGCCCTTCACAAGCCCCTGGGGATGTGTCTGCAGAGGAGATTGTTCCCATGACTGTTCCAGTGTGAGCAACCCTGCTCTAAATGCTCACGTGCACTCAGTTACTCAGAGCTAAGGAGGGGTTTGTCACTTTGGCTTCTGCCTTTTCAAGCTGCACTAGGCAAGTAAAAACCAAATAAAATAAAGATTTGAATAAAAGCAACCCCCGGAGTTTTAACAGCATTCCCAGAGGATGACGTGGGATTCTTGAAAACTACCAGTGACTGGGACTTCAAGATTTAACCAGAAGAAAGGATATTTGTGCTGAGACACTGAGGTAATTCCTGGAGCTGAGGGAAGGATGTCCTCAAATCAGTTGTTTCTGGATTCTCTGGAGGCATCACAGGTGGATGCTGGTCCACCCCACCTGCTCTGACCTCTTGGCATCACAGCACAATGTGAAATTATTTGGAGCTGAAATCCAAGAACTGATGCACTTAAGATGAAACTGAGGTACCTTTCTCTCTCAAGTTGCAAGAAAATGCCCATAAAATGAAGCCTGTCCTTCCAGTGGCTGAAGTTTGGCAGCAGCAGACCAGAAGATGGGGAGTGAGTGTTACCACTGAGGAGGAGGGAAATATAAAGGACTGGAGGTAAAACAGCCTCATCCCAGGTCCTGTGAAACCCTCAGTGATGTCTTCAGGGAAAGGGAACTGGGGATCCCAGGCACCCTCCCCTGGCATCGAGGCCTTTCCAGACAGCGAGGGGCCAGGGCAGGAGATGCCATGGCCTGCCTGGGGCATGAGGAATGTTTCCAGTGGAGGCAGGATTAAGGCCTTGGTGTAATCTCTATTTTCAGAGCAGTAAATGCAAACAGCAGAAGGAAGACTCGGGTTACTGGGATGGGTTTGGGAGGAGGAGCACTGGGGGCCCCTCACCAGTGTCTGCAGTGGTTTGCAGAGCTCAGCCCTGCTGAGGGGCAGGTTAACCAGGCACTTAGAGGTGAGGAGAGCTGTCCCAGCCAGGCCTTGCTGTGCTAGACCACAGGCCCTGTTCCATCCTCATTCCTGCTCTGATCCTAAAGATTCCAGAGGGAATTGAGAGGAGTGGGTGATTATTGGCCTGGATTTTTTCTTTCAGGCTGCTGCTGCTTTGTGGCAAAGGCCAGTTCCTGTTGTGGCCATACTGTGAGAACCCCCTGGTAACTTTTCCTGTCTTTCTGCTTTAGGATAGGGGGAATTTAGGAATCTGGGAAGGCTGCAAATGAAGGGTTTCTGGGCTGTTGTACACGTCCCTTTAGAACTGGTAAATGCCTGCTGCATATTTCCAGATATGCTGAATTTTGACACTGTTTAATTAAAGGACCTGAAAGATGTGATAATACACTTCTCTTACAACCCTGGAGTCACATTCTTCTGTAGGGATCTGTATCCCAGACAGGATTCAGAGCAAAATACGGCGTGTGAAAAATAAGTGTGGTAGTAACACAACCCATGACACAGGGCTCTGTCAGTCCCACTGAAGGGCTTAATTGTCTACAGTCCTGTGGGCCTATTCTGTTCATGCTTTTTATTACAAAATTGTAATTCAGATACAAATATATGAAACATGAACAGCCAAACTGTGATCCTGTGAGACTGTTCTGCATATTTCCTAAAGCTTGAGTTAATTTCCCTTTCTAAGTGCTGGTGGTTTATTTACTTCCTTCCCCACGTCTGGATTTGGCTGTGCACAATGTGTATCTGTGGAGTCTATGCCTGTTATTTTAAGAACAGCACAGATCAAAGAAGAAAATCTTGCATTTGCCCTTGGTAGTTACTGATTTCAGGGGAAAATGTGGAACTCTCTGCAATAATGCACTGAGAGGTCTCTCTGAAAGCCACAGCTCTTGGGAACCCATTTCTTGCTTATCTAAGCCTGTTGTGTGTTTAACTGTGGGGCTGTTTCATAGCAGTCCAGAAGAAATAAGCACCTAAATTTAGTACAATTTTATCCCCGTGAAAGGACAGCTGTGTCCATATGGAATCTGAAAGGAAAAACTTTGGCTGGGCCCAGAAGTGACTAAGGAAGAGAAGCTGTTCTCTCAGCTCCTATCAAACTATTTTGCTTTTCCAGAGTGCTTGTGTGTGCCTATCAAATAATGAAAATATTTTGAACACTCTGCAGTATTTGAAAGCTTAAACACAGAGGAACATTTGTACTTACTCCTGACAAGCACTGTAGCAAATGAATAAGCTTCACCATACTGGTTCTTTACTTCCACACTGTATTCAGCAGAATCTTCCATGGAGCATCTGAGAAAAAATAGTTCCCCTCCTTTTTAACTTTCAGTTATTCCTATTTCACAGGACAAATTCAAAGGGGTTCCCCTTTAATCCCAGAGGTGTTTGCTTTTCATTCAGAAGCTGCTTTTCCTTTCAGTTACGAGGATTTCTGATACTTTGGGGTCAATTTTTTCTCTTGAGACCCAGAAGCAAAACATTTCAAGTACTGAACAAGCAAAAGGCCTGTGGAACACTTGATTCCACTGAAGATCTGCATTTGTCTGTCACTGTATAATTCACAGCTCAGAACTAATGTTGTTCTGCTTACACTGATCCTCCTTAATCACATTCTTGTGTCTGCTCGTGAAGTGCTTGATTTGCTTTCCTTATCCTGAAGGAAAAAATGTTACTGATGCATAAAAAGAGGAGCAGAAGTAAATTAAGCCAATAAATTTTGTTTGATTTTGTTTTATTTTCCTAAGATATTTTAAACCTTGTGAACTGCTGTGGATTTTGGCAAAGGTTTAGCTCAAACACAACACCCTAAAGGCAGGAAAGGTCAGATTCCAGAAGAATTACTTGTTTTGTTTATCATACACAAACTGGGAGTTTTGGGAGAGCAGGTCTTAGCTGAAAAAGCAGCTCAGCCAAGGGCATAGACATTACCTGCTGATGTGCAGGGTCAGCATCCCAAATTTGTTTTGCATCTTGTATTTTCCTGCTGGGGCTCGGCGGGGATCGATGGGGATTCCATTTTTATACCTGGTGGAAAAGAAGGAAATGTGCTGTTAGGGAAGGACCCACATCAAACACCACAGAAAGAGGAGTAGGCACAATTCCCTCTTTTACAGATCTCCCTCTTCAATCCAAAACAGTCTGGCAGCTAAACCCAGACCCCCTCCCTGGTCCTGTGTGGCTGCTCAGCCTTGGCTTTGCATTCCCTGCCCTGCAGCTCCTGTGAGGCAGTTCACAGATGTCTCTTCTTCGTTCACCAGGGATGTGTGGGAGGTTCAGCTTCTCTTTGCTCTCTGAATAATTCAGAGAGGTCGTTCTGGAAGGACACAGGACACACAGAGTTCCCACAGTAGCAGAGCTGGCTGCCTACGAGTCATCAGTAATGCAAATGTTTGCACACTTAAACCTTCCAGGGGAGGAACGGGTCAGTCACTTTAAACTGATCAACGTACACTTTGCAAATTGCTTTTTTGAGGTGATCTTTCCTCTATTTCTGCTATTTATGGTGTGTGCTGCACTCAGGCCCAGTCCATAACATCCTCCCCAGTGGGTGGTTAACATGCAAAGGGAGTAAATGACACTTGCATTGTATTTTACAAATTGTAGAAGCAGCAGCAGTTTAATGCTGAAACTCTCATGGTGTCCAAGGCAGCCAGGCCTTGTTGTGGCGTGTTTGTGGTGTTTTAGTGCTGAAAGGAAGTTCTGGTCTTTGAGACTTAAATCCCAAGTTTGCTTGTGGGAAAACCAAGGGAAACAGGGAAACCTCCATGAACATCAGCCCTGTCCCAGAAGCATCCCATAGGACTCTCACTGCTTCCAGGCCCCCGTGCCCCTACTGGTCCTAGCACTGGGAGTGGACTGAGGTGTTTTCTGTGACCTCTCCCTCCCTCCCTCCCTCCTGGCAGGACAGGGCTGTCATTCCCCGTGTGCCTGTGCCCCGCAGGGCCGTGCTGGCACTGCCATACCAGGTGGCCTGTGGCACTGGGGAGCCCAGGACGGTGCATGCCAGGGTCACGTCCATCCTCTCCCAGACCGCGTGTGCCCGCAGCGGGATCCAGAACATGGGCGCCCGCCCCGAGCGCAGCTCCAGGAATTCCTTCTCCAGGCAGGCCTTTTCCATAGCCTGTGACGGGGAGACACGGAATAAAGGCAATGCAGAGGGATGCTGCTGTTACACAAATTCTCTGACACAGGGGATCTGCGATAACATTCCAGTGGCAGGGGTGCAAGGCCTTTAGTTGGAGAGATTTTGGGGTTGTCCTAACTCCTGCTTAGGTGTAGGATCCTCTCCAGAGCACAATTTGAAGCCTGTTGGCATCTCTGCTGCCGGCAGAGGTGTCTGCTCTGACCTTCCTGCGCAGCCCCTTCCGGTCAGCCCTCACGCGGAGCAGCCTGCAGGTCCGGATGACCTCCTCTTCCATCTTCTCCATGTCATTCCCAAAACGAATCCTCTTCTGCCCCCTCTGTTCCAGCTCCAGGATGTCAGCTTCCCTTCTTAGATTGTAGTCCCTGGCACTACATAATGATAAAAGCAGACAGAAATCAAGATAACACATTTTTTCTCCTTTTTGGGGGGTCCTTTTTGTTGTTTATAGCACATTTTTTAGTGAAATCAGGAGTGTTAAGGTCAGGAACACCAGCCGATGGAACGTCAGGGAATTATCCCTCAAAGGAACCAACAGCACTCCCAGAAGAGATCAAACTTCCATGAGGACCCACTGTTTGACCACTTTTAATCCCAGGGAGGAAGCTGGGAAAAGGATCAAAGGAAGGAGGGACATTGCCGAGATTTTCTAGGAAAGAGGGAGAGTCCCACCTGTTACCATTCATTTATTAATCCGTCAGTATTTTCCATGTATTCCTATAAAATCTGGTTCCTCTCACGCCCTTGCATGTGAGCAGGGCAATGTTCCTCATTATCACATGGCACCATCATTTAATTTCCTGCATTTTAGTTGAGGCTCGGTGTTTTTAAAGGAAGAACCTCTGGATTGAACCTGTTCTTTTTGTTTCCAACAGAGTAAGTTGGAAGCTGTGACCCTGATACAGAGCTGGGATGTTGCCTACAAGGTTAATTGCAGTTATAATAACTCCTGACTTACTCTGATGTTTTGGAGGTCAAGGCAAGGGCAGCTGCTATCGATAGGTCTGAAAGGCTGAAAGTCTCCTCTTCATCACTTCCAGGGGCAGATTCATGGAAAAGAACCCAGATAATGTTCCATTATTTCATGAACTCAAAATTCTACAGATCTGTGACTGTGTGGAAAGCCCTGCCTGGACCAAATTGACTCGATCTGTCCCTGACTCTGGGACTTACCTGGTTTTGAACCTTTTTTTCCTGGTTGTGGAGGTCATTTCCAAGCTCTGTTTCCTCTCCTCCTTCTGCTCCTCCTCTCTGTGGTGGAAGAAGGCTCGGGTTCCCATGGTGGGATGTCAAAGCCAAACTTTCTTGCTGGAATAGACTAAAACATTCAAGTTAGACACTTTAACAGAATCTTTTTAAGTCCTTGCTTTGCTTAGGCATTCAGGGGCTGTGAGTGAAGGTTCATGTAAGAGTATTGTCTGACATTCACACTATGAGAGGGGTTTGCTTCATGATGCTTCTGTGGAAAGTGAGATCAGGGGAAGAAATGAAGTCTCTCAAGGCAGCTGGAGCTGTCCCAGAAGAGGTGATGGGCAGCCCTTTGTGGGTAGATTTGTTTCCTCAGGACTTATTTGGAATCCAGGAGTGGTTTGGTTTGGAAGGGGCCTTAAAGCCCATCTCATGGGCAGGGACACCTCCCACCAAACCAGGGTGCTCCACCCGTTCCAGCTGCTGAAACAGAGCTCTCCCTCATGTTCCCATCTACAAATCTCTAATTCCCCATTCCCAGGCTCACACAGGAACAGTTCCAGCTCAGGACTCCAAGAGCACAATGCTTTATCCAGTCCTTTGGATCCTGAGGGGTCAGGTGTTTCTCCTGAGCTCTTAGGGAAGGGTTGAAAAATCGTGGAGCAAACAGCATCCTTCCAAATGCCAGGCTGAAAGGAGTAGCTCAGCAAACAGCACGATTTTCCCAAAGAGTGACCAGGGAAGCTTCCCACAGCAATCCCACCCAACAGGTGAAACACAGGAGCAAACATTGGCACTCCTGGCTCCCATCCATGCCTGGCTGTTAAAGGTCCTTTAATTAAAGGTCCTTTAATTAAACAGTGTTAAAGGGCCTTTAATTAAACAGTGTCAAAATTCAGCATATCAGCCTCTGCTCTGCCCTGACTCCCATCCATGCCCGGCTGTTCCCAGCCTCTTCGAATCCACAGCTCGCTGCTTTTAGGCTCTGACTAATGGGTGGGCATTAAGCTAAAGTCAGTTTTTAAAGTGGATCCCTGCTCATCTCCCTCTCCTGCAGTTAAATCCAAACCACCCAGCACAATCCTTGCACTGTGCACATTTACAGGTTCTAAAAGCTCGGGTTACTTTGTAAAAGCAGCTTTGCAAATGTAATTGTTGCTGAATAGAATTTGCTCAAACATACTTGTAAATCTTTCCCTAGCTCGTGTTCCATGACTGAAATTTTCCCTTGGCAAATTTCCTACTTGGATTTGAGCTTTGCTGCTTTCAAATCTGAACTTGATAAAAATACAAACCCTCCTCTTTTCCTGGTACAATTTTCTCATACAATTTTTTCTCCTGGACAGTTTTCTGTTGATGTAAATAAATTTCTTATAAACAGTCCATGGAAAAGCAGAGTTGTTGTGGTAAATGCAAAATATCCCAACATGCAAATGAAAATACAGAATTATCTTGTGCCCACATTTCCTTAGTGGGCATTAACTTTGGAAGAAACAACAAATGCTGACAAGTAAAAGAAGAAGAAAATAAAACGGGCTTTTATGGGAAAAAAAATCATTGTAATTTCATAGCTTCTGCTCTCTTCAGAAGTTGTTCAGCTGCAGAATGAGTCCTGTCATCCTGGGCATCAGAGCCTTGTTTCCACGCTCATGAATAATTACTGATACAGACTCATTTTTACTATATAATGGTTTTTATTTTTCCCTGGACAAATTTCATTGTTTTACATTCAGAGTTCTGATCTGCTGAAACCTACACTTTTCAATTCAAATGCATATTACTTTCTAAACATGCCAGTAAAACAGAGCAGATGCTGGTGAGAAAACATGAAGCAAACCAGGATTTTCATCAGAACAACCCTGGAAAATCAATCACTAAAGCAGATACGATCACAAAGCACAATCTATTTCTGCAGTGCAAGTCAGTAAAGCTGTCACACAAAACAACTGATGCTGCTATGAAGATCCTACAAAATCTTACAACAAACAGCAGTTTATTTACAGATAAACCAAACTCACCCGGTGAAGGCTGCAGGGAGAGCCCCTGTCCCCAGGCAAGGGAAGGGACAAAGGAGGGTTTCCTTCTCCCTGGTGATGACACTGAGAATGACTCTCCCCAAAAGAATGTTCCCCATGTTGGAGTGCCCATCCTGCAGTCAAATATAGCCCCTGCCAGGCCCTCCCCGGGACAATGGGGATGGCCCAGCTGGGGACACTCGGGGCTGCTCACTGCAGTGCCAACCAAACTCCCTCCCAGCTCTGCCAAATCACTGCCTTTGTCAAATGATGTAAGGAGGGACAGGCGCCTCTAAAATCCAGAGCACTGGATTATGCTCTGCTCTGTCACAAGAGAAGCTCACAAAGTACCTAAACTGAATTATGAATATTTTAACCCTGCCCAGGAATGTCCCTCGGGGTAACCTTGCCATTGCTGTGTAACAGAGTGACATCATTTGCTTTGACATCTCTTTAGTGAATGTCAACTCCAGGCAAATCCTGGCAGTGTCTGATTACACCGGGAGCTGCAGCAGCTCTCAGGTTTTGGTGGGCTGTGACTGTTCTATTTCCTCTTCCCAGCAAACAAAGGCTTGGTGCCTCAAGAGCAGGTGAGCTTTGTGTATCCAGCAGCCCAGAGTGGTGTCTGAGGGCGAGGTCAAAGAACAGAGATTGCTGATTTTCCATTTATTTGAGGTAGTCTTGCAGTTCCAGCATTCAGGGAAAACCCTTGCCAGATTTGAGAAGCAGGTGATGTGTCTTGAGGGCCTTGTGGGAATGAATTCTGCCATCAACTTTGGCACAGTACCAGTAGAATCCATTTCTAGGAACCTTGTTTGCTTCACCATCAAACAAAGAAGAAACCCAGCAGGATCAGCACCAGAACTCCCAGGACCTCCAGGTGTGAAGTTCATTTAGTGGCTGTTTGAGACATTCCTAAGAAAGCAATAAACAGGAGGGACTGGGCTGGCATGTCTGAATGCACTTTGGTGTGAGCTGAGCTGTTGAAGGGAAGGAACACTTCCCTTTCATTGGTTTTGGATCCATGGCCACTCAAGAGCTTCCCTGAATTTTGTATATGAGAAGTAATGTGTAATTATCATCTATTCTGCTTAAAATGAATAATTTCATCCATTTTGTCACATCAACCCTCTGTTATAAAATTTATTTTCTGTAGAGGGGCAGGCACTGATCTCTGGTTTCTGTGAGCAGGGACAGGACCCAGGGAATGCCTGGAGCTGGTTCAGGGGAGGTTTAGGTTGGATATCAGGGAAAGGCTCTTCCCCAGAGGGTGCTGGGGCACTGAACAGGCTGCCCAGGGAATGGGCACGGCCCCGAGGCTGCCAGAGCTCCAGGAGCGTTGGGACAGCGCTGCCAGGCACAAGGTGGGATTGTTGAGGTATCTTTGCAGCACCAGGAGTTGAACTTGATGATCCGTGTGGTCCCTTCCAGCTCAGGATATTCTGTGCTTCTGTGAGCTCTCCTTCATTCTGTCTCCAGAATTTAGAGCTTCCCATTTGTCCCTCGAGTAAGATTTTCCTCTCAGAACTTGTTAAAAAACTCACCGGTGATTTTTCATAGTGCTCAAACACCCTCCAGTGCCAAAATAAAGGAACAAACAGGGAGGGAGAAAGGGATCCTTGGCTTGCAGAGTGTTCATCCCTGGGCAAGGATCCCTGCTGAGCTTCCAGCGGGGCTGCTGCTCGGGGAGTGAGCAAGTGCCAGCTCCCAGATTTAGCTGAGAAGACAAAGAGCAATGCTTTGCTCTAGGGTTTCAGCTGCCACCTGCTCCTCTGGTGTCCTTGTGACAACTGAACTGCAGCGCTCACCTGTCATTGGCGTGACATCTGCTGGGGACACACACACTCCTTGATTTTATTATCCAGAGCTATCAGAACTGTTATCTGGAGCAGCCAGGATGACTGAGGAGCAGAGTGCTGTTAGGCACAGATGGTTTGCGTGGGGAGACCTTTGGAACAATGTTGAAATCCTGCTGTTTACCTGGCAATGTTCTTACACAGAAGGAGATGGAGATAAGGATGTCCTGGAGCAGCTGTTTGACACAAATGGATCAGTTTGGTTCTGAACAGAGGAAGGCAGTGAGGTCAGCAAGGATGACACATTCCTTCAACAGCATCAACCTCTCTTTCCAAGCTTTTCCAAAGAGAAGCAGCTTGAGAATGGATGATCTATGTGTTAAATTTAGAAGGTGACTCATGAGACAAGAACCGATCTCCCTCTGCTCAGAAGATCCAGGCCTCAAAGATCAATATTGACTAAGCCATGACGAGAGCAGGAAGTTGAGGATATTGCAGTCAGTCCCTCCAAAGGACAGGGCTCTCCTGCCTGTGATCCCTGGACATTACAGCTGCTGGAGGGTGGAACAGGCAGGATGGGATGGGGCTGGAATCATTCCTGCCTTTTGTTCAGTCAGGGGTAATGCAGCCCTGAAGGTATTTAAGGGCCTGAAGGAGAGATGGATGTCCCAGCTCGGGGACACTTTGCATCTTTAGGCACCAACGTGCATTCTAAAAATCCATTCCTAGACTTTCCTCAGCTGCCATCTGTCCTCCACCAGGATGACACATTTATACAGTCTGGGCATGATCAGACCCTGCAGCAGGGGTTCTGCTGAGGGATTTGGAAAAGCTTTTAAAATAGAAAATAATGTGATTTTAGCAGCACATTCACATGCTCTCCCAAGGCCCCCATCCCTTCCACACGACTCTGCCCATACTCTTCCTGTGCTGGGGGTTATATTTCATAACACAATCCAAAATGTTGATATTGTGGCATTTGATTATTCCCTGAGTAGCATCACTGGGAATGTTGTTGACACAAGATATGCAGCCCACAGGCAACTCTGAACAAGGTAATTGCATCACTGGCTTTAAATGCCTCTCTGGGGAGGTTTAGTGGGAAAAAATGTCACCCCTGGGGTCTCACAGTCCTTGGGAACCACTCCAGGAGCTGCAGCATTTCTCTGTGCGTTGTTTTTTGGGGCACAGAGTACAGGAAACAGATCAAAGGGCATTCCACAAACCCTTTAGCAGTGAATGGTATGGGGTGAGCTCCCTGGAAATGTCCTGCTGGTCGCTGCCCAAGCCGTGCACATATTTCAATCTTTGATACCCAGTGCTTGACACTTCTTCACCACACTTGGAATTTTGACCTTTTGGCCTCACAGGGCTGTGGCTCTTCGTCAGTTGTTGGTGCTGGAGCTCGGAGCTGAACCTTGGCCTGTAAAGTTTGTAAGACTATTTCTTTAATCCTGGGTTGAATCATCAAAAATCTTCACTTCATGAGCCTATGGCTTATTTGCAAAACCACCCCAAAGCAAGTGGAATTTAGCCTTTAGCTTCAGCTTCCCTGGGCTGAGAAAACCCCCAAGTGCACTTGGAGTGGGAACAGCTGGATTTTACCTCTGGTCAGCCTTAGTCTCTTCTAGTGAATACTTCCCCATACCAGTCAAACCCTGCTTATTCCTGTCAATGCTTCCACTTCTCTAGAACCGATGTCCTCGGACACATTTTTCACCACAGCACTGGAAATGAACAGGCTGAACTGTGCTTTCCTCTGAATGAAAAATAATTGCCTCCTTTGGCCCCTGAATTTAGAATTTAACTTGCTTTTGGTGGAGATGCAAGTGCTCCAAGGATTTTGGCTCCCAAAAAATGGTCATGGCAGCTCTGGAGGATGTGCCAGGAACATGGAGCAGGTTCCTCATGGGCAGTGTCAGTGAGGGGTGGGAGGAAGAGCTCAAGACCTCCCCGGTCTCCTTTGTGGATTACTGAGTGCGTGGATTGGGATTGGGATAAACTGAGATTGAGGGTTGGACCGGGAGTGCTGTAAATCCTCACATCCCTGCCTGCCTGGAATGTGATCCCAGGTGCTTCATCCCTGGGGATCTCAAGGGAAGAAGAGAATGTGTGACTATTGCAGAGAAGGAAAGGAGCAGCAGCTGAGAAATCTCAGAACTGGGCCAAGGCTGCATTAATCTGTTGCAGAGATGAAAAAGGCTTTATCTTTGTACAGGTATTAAAAAAGGCTTTATCTTTGTACTAGTATTAAAAACCACAGGGTACAGGGACATATTTCACAGAACTGTGGCATCAGGAGCTGTTACTCAGTTTCAAGGACTCCTTTAAAGGCAAAGTCCATCCCAGGGAAGTAGAATACTGCCAAGTCATTTATCCAAGGCTAGAATGCCAATAACTATTTACTTCTTTTACTCTACCACGCTGAATTCTTTCAGGTTTGCATACCTGAATTTCTTCTAAGTGTGGATACATCTTAGCCCTCGATCTTTGGTGTTGGTAAAGAGCAAAGGCAGTTTCTGTTGTGAATTTTGCTAAATTTTCAGTAAACTGAATTTGGAGTTGGAAATGGGATCTTAACTCATCTTTTAAAGTAACCCAACACATAATAGATTTGAGAATATGCAAGAAAGAAAGACTTGTTGTTTAAGTGCAAAGGTACAGTATTGCAGTGTAACAAGGAGTAATTCTATCAGTAAAGGCACCAAAGCCCACAATGGAACAGTCTGACAGCCCTGAGCACGTTAACACAGCCAGCATTAGCTGTGGTTTTGCATTGCTTCTGTTTCATGCAAGAAAACATCACCTGGATTTTAACACCATTAAGTCATCCTAATAAAATTCTGTGTTATCATCCTCATCCCACTGCACTTTTAAGTCCAAATCTTTGAAGAGCATGGTGAGAGGAGTGCCCCTGTCCCGGCCTGAGCTGCTGTCTGGGGACACGCTCAGTTCTGTGCAGCTCAGCTCCTTTGCTGCTGGGAACATTTCCATGCCTGCAGTCTCTGGGAGCTGCACTTTGTTTGCAGGATGTAGGAATGACTCTGGCAGCATCCACTGCTCCGGGTGGTTCTCTCCAGGGAAATCGTTCCCAGTCCGGACTGAGAGAAGGAGGGTTGCTGACAGAGGTGCCAGCAGTTCATCCTCTGGAACATAGTCTGCCTCAGCTGTCCCTGCAGACAGCAGCAGTGGCAGCTCTGCCTGTTGTCTGTAGCATCCTCCCTGTTCCAGCAAAGACAGGGACAGCTGGGACACATACTCTGGACTTTCCAGCCCGTCACTCTGCAGCAGCAGCTGCATCTGCCCAGGGCTCCCCTGGAACAGAACCGACTCCAGTCTGTCCCTGCTCTTCCACAGTGCCACCTCTGGCTGCTGCTCTTTGTAATCCCAGTGGCTGCAGCTCTTTCCCAGCCCCTGGGTTTGGAGCTTTCCATGCACAGAATGATCTGGAGAAACTTCCTTCAGCCTTTGGTCCTGCTGTGAGCTCCTGTTGGCGTGGTCTGTGCCTTCCACACACACCCCATAGGTCAGGGGCTCGCTTGTGCTGGATGTGGCAGCAGGAATGCTCTGCGCAGCTGTTTGAGGAGTGTAACCAGTCAGAGCTGTGATTTCCACCTGGGATGGCTGAGGGGGCAGCTGGAATGCTGGAACATCTGCCTGTTGCTGGTAGGGACAGAAAGGCCGTGGTGGCTCCGGAGCCCAGTCCAAATGTTGGCTCATCTGTGCCAGCTGCACTTCAGGGATGAAAAGGGAAGGTTTGGATAAACTAAGGGGCTTTATGATGTGCTCCACTGTCAGCGTGAGAGGCTGGAATGATGGAATCCCTCTGAAGTCCTGGTGGAACAGATAAACAACCATGGGTTATTAACAAGAAGCTGTGACCTTGAAGGTTTGCTTTAGTTACTTTAACAATTTCTTTGGAGAAGTGTCAGTAAAAGTCAGTAACAACCACCAGGGATCTGCTCTGCTGACAAAAGAACTCCGGGGTTTTTTTCCCTGGGGAATGACCCTTCACAGGAATACAGACATTTCTCATTGTGTATCAATTGAACAATCTTGAAACATGAGGAAGAAAAACTCCTGCTTTCGCTTTTGTAAAATTTGGCCTAAGCCCTGCAGCACGGAAATAGCATGAAAATCCTTGAGCTCATTAGCATGAAAACCCAGTTCCTGCTGTGGGAGATGAGGGATAGGTGAGAATCCCAGGATTTCAAGGGGAACTAGGGATTTCGGATGCCTCAGTATAGCTGCCTTACCCGAGGGGCTCAGTTTGGGGCAGGTTCCCAGCACCTCTCTATAAAGTACCAGTAATCTGCACTGATTGCCCAGACACAGCTCATTAACCCTTTAAATCAAGGAGGATGGGTTTAGATTGGATACTGGGGAGAAAATCTTTACTCAGGGTGGTGAGGCCCTGGCACAGAGAAGCTGTGGCTGCCCCATGCCTGGAAGTGTCCAAGGCCAGGCTGGGACAGTGGAAGGTGTGGACCCCATAGCAGGGCGTGGACTAAGTGATCTTTCAGGTCCCTTCCAGCCCCAGGCAGTGGTGATTCCGTGATTTCCAAGCTGAGCTGCAGTGGCTGAAGGGCACTCACCAAGGCCCTGGGCTGGGCACTGCGCTGTTTGATGTATCTGTAGATCACATAAATGCCGGCAGCAAAGATCAGCCCTGCACAGAACGCCAGGGCCACCAAACAGTAGAGGATCCACGTCTTGTCTGGGAAGAGAACAAGTGGAAAGAGAGATGGATTAGAAAAATGTCACAATTAGCTGGGTGATGTCACAGGTTTCGTCTCATCAGAATGAATTTTTAAACTATTAAAATGTTCCGTGTTGAAAATCAATGTATTTTGTGTATCCAATATCCCAGCTGGACTTTTCAACTTTCAGCAGAGTTGACAGCCTCACCTGCCAGTGTTTTGACCCAAAACACTTGAGGTTTGCTCCTTCTCTGGAGCAGACAGATATAAACTGTTCCATTGTATTCAGTGTCTGGGTCCAAATTGGAAACTTCAAGTTCTTTGTTGTGCTCATTCTTTGTCCACTGTTGAAAAGAAAGGTAAAATCTGTATTTTAGGAAGATTAAATTTTCTTCAATTCAGATTGCAAAATTCAGCATAAAATATTATTTACTAATGAGGTTGTACAGGGCTGTAATTACTCTGTATGTATGGAATTCGGAATATTTATATAATTTTGTTTTCTATTATTTCTACATTTAATGTTGCATTTCAGTTTCTTAAGACTTGAACTAATTAAGTAATTTTCTTAGTCACCAACGGTTTTACTTTTTGCTAATTATACAGCAGTTTTGGAAAGTCCTTTTTTTTCCCAGAATTTAAGAAGAATGCTTAAAGTTCCTGTTCTCCTGAGAGTCAAAGACTCCAAAACTTCCCCTTGTACATCAGAAATCTCCACCATCCTGTGTAAACTCAGATCCTGCTCCAGCTTATTTGAAATGGGATTTAGAAAATCCCAGTGCCTGAGTTGGTGCTTTACCTGCTGGTGTGTCCTCTGGTTGAATATTGTCAGGTGATAATCCACAGGCCCAAATTTGCTGTAAATGTCCTCCACAGTGAGCTGCTGGTCATCCTCACCCCGCAGGGGGGTAACGGGGGGCCGGATAAGGAACTTTATGGAGCGGACATAGGGAATGTATTCCACTTGTGGTGCTCCTATAATGGCTGGGAAAGACAGAACAGGCAGTGTCAGCTGTTTTAATATCATCTGATATCTTAAACACACCCCAGAGTCACTGAAATTGTTATTTCTGTTTATACAAAAAGGTGTCTGAGCTGTATGAGCATGGCAGAAGTCAGGCCACTGGAGGTAGAGGTGGTTTTGGGGTTGTTTTGGGGTGGTTTTTGGAAAAGCCCCAGGCTTTTCCTTAGGACCTTGTTCTCCCAGCTCCATGTGCCCTTTCCCTGTGCAGGATATCCTCCTCCATGTGTGCGTGAGGGGTGAAATCCCATCACAGGCACTCAGCTGCCCAAACCCCAATTCCCACCCTCCATCACATTTACAGGGCTTTTGTGCCTGCACTTATTTCTGGGGACAGGCACACGCTACACCCAGCACTGAAAAGGGGTTCAATCCAAGCTTTCACAGCTTTTTTGGTGCACAGGTCTGAAGGCTCTTCACAACCATTGGCTGCTGATGCCACCTTGAATTATTCTTGGTGATTTTTCAGTGGGGAAATTTTAGCCACAGAGCCAATAAGGCCCCCAAAGGCTGCGTTGTGTGTCTGCAGCAGGGCTCACTCAGGGGCTGGGAACATGAAGCATCCGTTGGAATGGATGCTTATCCCAGTGTTCACATTTCACAGCTCCTGGGACTCGCTGTGCTCAGGTTTCTCATCATGTCTCACTCATTTCTTTATGCCTCTCACCAGCAGCTCTCCCTTCCAGCACACCTGGCTTTTCCTTTTCTCCCCTGATCCCACTTCAGGGTCAGATCTCACGTGAGGCCCTGCCCATTGCTCATTTACCTCCTTGCCCAATACAAACCTCCAGTCCTTCACTGCCTCCCCACCAAGCACAGAGCCTCGCAGGGCTGAAAGGAGAGGAAATGCTGCCTTAAAGGTGGCAGGAAGGAGGATTTGGTGGCTTGCAGTGGTACCTACTCTCTTTGCGGGGCTCGAACCTCTCGGAGCGCACCCAGCTGGAGGAGCAGTTCCTGGCCCTCACCCGGCCGTAGAAATGCTCCCTGAAGTTCTCTGTCTCCCGGGTGAGGTTGCAGAAGAGCTGGGTGATGCTTTGGCACTCATTCTTGGTGAGCCAGGATTTCTCTCCATACCTGAGGACAAAACAAGGGTTTGGGTTTGTTTGGTTGAACAGAACCAGAGGAAAATGGAATAGAGAGAAGGAAGTTGCTGAAGGCAAGAGTAGCTCAGTAATGGAGCAAAGCAACCCAAGATGTAAAATATTTGCTTAAATGGGCATCATCTCCCACTTTGAATAATCCTGTCCTTTGGTGAGTTCTCCTCATAATAAATAATAAATAATACAGGCACGAGAAACAGCAAAACCAAATCCTCTCTTGGCCCTTTCTCTCTCTGAGAGCCCTAAGAACAGCCCAAAAGAAGCAAACTTCACCTACTGTTTGTATTGGACATCAAATACAGTGCCAGGGGGAATATCTGCCTCTGTTTCCCAGGTCAGGATGTTCTCAAAGTTTGTGGAAGAAAATGCTGCACGTTTCAGACATGATGATCTCTCTGTAGTCACAATGCCTGAAGGAGCAGAGAAACTGGTATTAAAAAGCATTTTCTGACATCTCAGCCCTCAGATGAACATTGATCCTGTGCTATTTTGCTAAAGCTGGGCTGAAAAGAAGGAGCTTGAGCAGAACAAGACTTCAAACTGTGCTCACATCACACACCTTGCAGACAACTGACTCATCCCAAAGAAATGTCAGTCAGGAATTTATACGGAAAAGCCTCAAAAACTCAAGTGAGAAAGAGAACCCTTGAATTTCTAGTCTGGTTTCTTTAAGAGCACTTAAATGGGTGGAAAAATAAGAATAATAACCAGTTTTCAAGCCCAGAATTACGTCTGTGAATGTCTCTGCTCCCTGCCCCTGCTCAAGGAAGTGACATGCAGAGCTCAGCGTCACCTCCCTGAAGAGGTGGCTGCCATTCTCCTCTCGTGCTCCATGTTTTGTTGGATGGAAACTGCCTGTACAGAGTGACACCTGATGTCTGGACTCTGACCTGGGTGTGCCAGGGTGAGAGCAAACAGCTCAGCCAGCTCCCTGCTTTCCAAGCCCTGCTCCTCTTCCCTGGGGAGAATGGCTCTGGCTTTGGAGGGCAGGAGTGTCCCCTGCCCCTGCAAACATGTCCCTGGAGAGCAGGATGCCACGGCCCTCCTGCAGCAAACTGGCTCTGAGATGCTGCAGAAAAGTCCTTGAGGCTTTTATCTCTCTCTTACCATGAGAAAACACAGTGCAAAATTTTCCCAAGGCTGATCCACAAGAGCTTGCAGCTTCAGGATTTATAAACGCTGTGAATTCAGATTATAGGCAGACCCTCAAAGGTAGATCATTTATGCATTACTCAGCTCTTGGTTTGTGGCATTGATAAACACCTGGAGCACGTGAGGGTTCAGCCCTTGTGAGAAAGTGGGGTGAGCAAATGAAAATAGCACAGATGGGCAAACTGAGCACTGGGATGGGGGTGCCTTGGACAAGATCACACTGAGCAGAGACTAAATCCCACCTGGATCCTCGCTCCAAGCTTCCCCCCACGGAGCAGAACCGAGTGCCACCAATTCAAACTCGCTGGCTGAATGGGAGGAGGGTTAGGCAGAAAGGCACAGAGCCCTTCTCAGTCTTGCGTGTGGCATTTGGGCAGGGAAGTGGTGCAGAAATGGGCTGCTGGCTACTCCAGAGTTTGTCCTGACTTCATCTGCAGCTCCACATTTGCCTCTGCTCATTCCAGGCTCAGCAGGAGGCAGCAATGTGGGTATGAAGGGGGTGGGATTCCTTGTCTGAGCACCCTGAGTCACAAATACCCATATCTTATCAGGAGTAGGAAATCTCTGTCTTCCCACATTTATCCATGCTAAAACTCTGTTATGCAAAGCAGCATAACACAAGCACAGTCAAGTGTGGGCAGGGGAAAACCAGGATATTTCGCAGTGTGACAGTCCCTGCAGTACAGGAGCTTCACAGTGTAAGATCCCAGCCATGAGCAGATGGATGACAAGGCTGAATGGTGAAAAGCTGGTGTTTGGAAAGAGCAAGTTTATCCTTCATTCACCCTGCAGTGAGCTTGTCACATCTGGAGTAGGATTAAATGGCTTTTTGAGGGTAGATCTCGATTAGATATAAGGGAGAAATTGTTCCCTGTGAGGAACAGGGTGCCCAGAGAAGCTGTGGCTGCCCCTGGATCCCTGAAGTATCCAAGGCCAGGCTGGATGGAGCTTGGAGTGCCCTGGGACAGTGGAAGGTGTCCCTGCCCATGGCAGGGGTGGAAGGAGATGGGCTTTAAGTCTCTTCCAACCCAAACCACTCTATGATGACGCTCTCATTTTAAGATTACATTATTTATTTGTACCTCTTTTAAAATCAGGGCTGTTCTTGTATTCATTTGTGCCTTTGCTTAAGGCACAAGGAGACTGATCCAAAGCCCCTGAAATCAGTGAATATCCTTCACTCCTGTAGGATTTGGGTTGTAGCACAGTGACAAACCCTTTGAAGTGAAGGAATCTTTTTCTCTCCCTACTAATCCTTCAAGCATACCAACCCCACATGGGAGTTACTACAAGGACAGATCAACATAGAAGAGAACTCAGACAACAGCTCATTCTCTAGGTGATAATTCAGGAAACAGGATAGAACTCCAGACTCCAGGATCAAACAGAAACACCACAATCAGCGAGAGCAGAGGAGAGCTCCGGACTTACCGATCACTGAAACTCCAGCCAGGACGATCAGAAATCGCTTCATGAATAGCTCTGCAGGCTGGGCTGGGAGAGCAGGCAGTTGCTTCTGTGTGCAGGTGAATCACCTTCTGTGAGAGCTGAATTCTTTCTTGCCAGGCCAGGTTGGATTTGTTGCTCAGTAACGGAGCAGAGCAGAGCTCCTGTCCTGCCTTCCCTGGGATCTGACCTCACGGCTGCTCGGAGCCCTGCGCATGTGTGACACAGGGAGAGTGACAGCAGGAGTACCTCTCCCCTCCAGTGCACACCTGACTGTACAAAGGTGCACAAGCCAGAGGCTGAGAAAATCCCCAGCTCCTGAAAAAGAGCCAAATACCTTTTTGCTGAGAGCTTCCTGCCTGAAAGCCCTCCCTGAGGTTCCTATGGTTTGAGGTTTGCTTTTCTGGTCGGGTAACTTGAGCTTGTTACAACTGTAGATACTAAAACTTAGTGCTGTGCACCTGGTTCGTTTCATACCTGCTGCAAGCAATGCACCTATTGCCTTAAAAAATACTTCTCAATACTTGCTTAAAATGAAAACTGGGTTTTATGCTCTTCTGTAGTTCTTACTGAGCTTGGATGGGAACCAAAGCATCAGCACGTGCCTTGCTGCAGCCTGGGCAGAGCAGGAGCTCCTCAGCTCTGCCCTGACTCTGCTCCACCACGTTCTCTCACCTGATGTGGGAAAGAGGTAAAAAAGAGGTGGCCTTTCCACAGGAGGAGCACAGCTTTTTGCAGAGGCCATTGTAGACCAACAATGTTTATTTTTGTGGCTGCTTACAGTGTAAAGGTCTGTTCTGGATATCCTGCCTCCACGTGGTAAGAACTGGGAGTTTGTATGGACAACAAGGCAGGGATACAGTCCCTTTCCCACAATGTGTTCAGTTTTTAGGATGTTGTTAGGTTATGTTTTCAAATACAAACCCTGTGTGCTTCTGAAGCTGAATGCACACTGATTGCACTGCTCTATCCTTGTGGCCAAGCATGTGATGGAATTCACAAACCCCTTCTGCTTCCCTCCTCATCTGTGGATTTCCTGTTCCTGATGCTGTTTCTGTTCCCTGCCCCGCTTGGATATTAACAGGGCTCTGTGCTTCCAACCCTGCCATGGTGCATCACTGGCATTTTGTCATTCTCAGCTCACCTGGACAAAGACAGAGGCCTCACAGTTTGTTAAACAAGACACACCTATCCACCAGTGTCTAATTAAGTACAACTGTTTGTTAGGGTGTTTCCTGAACAGCCTGCTAAAAGTATTTCCATTTTTCCCTTCCCTCATGCTCCTGCTGTGTGATGGGGCAGAGCTTGGAGTGCACCTGAGACTTCAGTTCTGAGAATAGAACTTCAAACTTTATCTCTGCCCTTATTTCTAGCAAGATGTCACCTTTTGAATAGCCCAGGAAACACCTCTCCGAATTTTTAGGGACCTCAAGATGCCCAAAACTCGACTTTGAAGTTCAAAATTAGTTTCAACTTCCAAACTCTCTCAAACTTTTGATTTCCTCGCAGTGTGTTGGGACTGCAGCAAACCTGGTGACTGCTGGGCATGAATCTTCCATGCGTGGATGTGGCACCTGGGGACAGGGTGGGTTCACAGTTGGACTCGATGATCTCCAGGGCCTTTTCCTAAGGAAATGATTCTCTGATGCTGTGATAAGAAAATGTGGAGGAGTTGGATGCTGCCACCACCTGTCCAGCTCACCTGGCCTGCAGCCTGTCCCTCAGTTCCCTAGACAAGACAAAGAGCTGATCCCAGGCTGTGTTTGCAGAGCTGGGACATGTCAAAATAATTGGGTAGAGGTTACACAACTTCAGGTGCTTCCTGTAAGTCAAAGCCCCGGGGGTTTTCCTTGATTGCACAAGAAATGGGGTGGTGATTATATTTGGATCACCTGAATCTTTCCAAATGAACTGGAGGGATAACAATGTAGGATGTACCTAAGGACACTTTGAGGACAAAGGGATATTCCAGTTGGTGAATCCTTTCCCCCACCTCCCCTTTTGACTTTAATTCAGGACCTTAATTAGTACATCCTGCTTCAAAGCAGTTCCCAATCCCTCCTATCACCCCTTGCTTCTTTTTTCCTGATTCTCACAAGATTTCAGCTTTCACACCCTCCATCAACACCCTCCCTCAGCTGAGCCCTCCCCCAATGCAGAGAATGGGGAGTGTTCCCCTCTTTCTTTTAATGCTTTGCTTTCCTGTGAGTTCTTTACACAAAGGCTCCTTTTTAAAGCCTTTACAAGGGCATGAAGTGATGGGACAAAGGTGATGGCTGTAAACTACCAGAGGGGAGATCGAGATTAGATACTGGGCTGAAATCCTTCCCTGGGAGGGTGGGCAGGCCCTGGCACAGGGTGCCCAGAGCAGCTGTGGCTGCCCCTGGATCCCTGGCAGTGCCCAAGGCCAGGTTGGATGGGGCTTGGAGCAGCCTGGGGCAGTGGGAGGTGTCCCTGCCCGTGGCAGGGGGTGGGATGGGATGAACTTCAGGATCCCTTCCAACCCAAACCATTCCGGGATTCTTTGTTCAGAGAGACAGTCACAGTCCTGCTTTCCCAATGACCAGAGTGACCTGGCTGGGAAGTCTCAGAATTGCACTCCAGCCCAGGATGGGGCCCTGTTTTAAAGGGAATGTTTTTCAGGATGAGCTGCAGTCCCCCTTTGTAGCGCTGGGAAACAAAACCACATACACATGGAGTTCTATATCAAAATATTATTGCTCTCAGACATTCTGCACAGCAGGAGGAGTTTCAGCTTCAATAAGTATAAAACAAAAAATAAATAAACAAACATGCTGCACATTTATGACTTTGGCATCAGTTCCCTCTGTTGGAACACAGAAGGTGATCTCTGCAGGATGAGGTGGAGAACTTCTCATCCCACAAAAACCAGATTGTGCTGAATGTCTCTGTTAGGAACTTCCAGTCAAGTTCTGCACTTACAGGGAAGCAAAGGTGACATGAAGTGGTTCAAAATCTTCTCCAAATCCACATGCAGGCACAACCCTGCATTTCCAGGACCCAGCTGATGGTTTCACCCAGTGCTGGGTTGTGCTTTTGCCTTTCATAACCCACACGCAGCTGTTCCCTTGCTCTGAATCTCAGCTGACCCCGAGGCAGTGCCTGTTTGCTGGGTGGTCCCTCAGAGATGCCCCTGCCTCCCTCACCCCTGGCTGGCTCAGGCTGTGCCAGAGCCTGAGCACCTTATCAGAGGTCACTTAGCAATATAATGCACCTTTTGTGTCCCTAAAGCCATTGTCTTGATAGGCCAGACATCAGTTTTTTGTCCTTGTTCATTCCAGGATCCTTGCCTGGATATCTGGAGCTCTCCAGCATTTTCCAGGCACTCCACAGACCTGCTGGGTACTTTAGATCCTTCCCAAGTAATGTGAGTGCTCGTAGCCTGGGAATTGAAACTTTGGGTCGTATTTTCCCTCTGTATTTGAAGTCTCAAAAGCGTCACTCAGCACTGTGGATTCGGGCGGTGTCCCTTCTGTAAAACTGTCACTGCCACAGTCACTTGCAATGCCTTCATCCTCTGCCACCTGCAGTGTCCACAAGGGGATGAGCAGCTGGCTGCTGGGATCCTCTCCGGGCTGCGATCCCGAGTCCATCTGGAGCTGCAGTTCAGTGATGGGTTTCTGGTAATCCCCGGAGAAATGAGGAGCCTTTCTGTGAGAGTGGTGCTCGCTGGGTTCAGCACAAGTCCCCCCCAGCAGGGGGTGAAGGGGGGTCATTTCCAGCTTTTCCCTGTTTCCATCATCCTGTCCATGCTCACTGGCACCTGGGAATCTCACCTCAGTGAGGGATATTCTTTCCAAAGAGGAGCAGTGATAAAGGGATGTCTCCTCGTTTGCCTGGGATCCCGAGGTGTCCACCTCACCCTTCCTCTCTGCAAAGAGAGTGAAACCCAGGGCACTGAGGTCAAGCACAGATTCACTGTCCACAGAGAGACCTCCAGATCCTGAATCCAAGCTGGTTTCCCCCTGAGCTGCTGGGGGTGGCTGACAGCTGCGAAGTGTCTTTGGATACCGAGGCATTTCATTGTATGGGATGAAAGTGCTGCTGTCTTCTTCCTCCTCATCCTCTGATGATGACGACGATGACGATGATGATGATGATGGGAAAGAAGCCATCCATGGCAGGTGATGTCCTCCTAAAGCTCTGTTTGTCCTCCTCTGTGGCATTGGCTTCTCCGTGTAGCTCAGATCATCACCACAGAATTCCTTTTCACTGAGCTCCAAGTGGAAGGTTGGTCCTGCAGCTTTAAATTGAGAGAAATCCTACCAGGGAGAAGAAATGAGACCATGAGCCTGTGATGCTTTTAAAAGAAAAGTCTGGATGTAAGAAAGATTACTTCAAGTGGGAATTATGAATGTAAAAGTGAGAAGTGAAGAACCTCCCACTCCTCCCCAGTCACCCTCTGAAAACCAGCAAGACTCTGAGGAGAGGACCTCAGAATTTGGGCTATACCAAAACTTGAGGCATCTTCTTTTTCTTGGCCTCATGTTTCACCAGGCTGCAGATGAAGGGACTGGCCACAAAGATGGGGAGGACAAACAGAAGGATCACGACCAGAAGTGGGAACTTCCACTCCACTGCTGTAAAAGACAGAAATAATGTCCTGTGAGTGGTATTTTATAGGAATTATGGGCTCTACACTGACATAAAATATTCAAGGTTTTCAGAAAACATTTCAGGGCTGGCTTTTTAAAATGAAAATATTCCTACAGAAAGCAGGAACTGTTCACTAGAAGATCCAACCAGTCCCTTTAACAGAAAGCCTTTTTTTTTGTGTTGAAAAGCTAATTTTGGTGACAATCTTTGCCTTGCCCTCATCCCATTGGATGTCTCCCCACATCCTTTGCTGGGAAGGGCCATACCTTTGTGGTTTAGCAGCACACACACGGGCTGGGAGAATTCACTGTGCTTCAAGTCAATGCTTTCGTAGAGAGCCCTGGCACTGAAGCAGTAATTGCCTCGGAGAGCAGTGGTGTTGATGATCACCGTGTCCTTCCTGAAGCAACCATCGTATTCCTTCTGTTGAGAGACAAGCAGAGCATTGGAAAGATGCTGCTTTCATTATTGGGGTGGTGTTTCTGTACCACTTTAGCTCATGGATCCCTTGTGTGGCCTCAGGGCTTGGGAAGAGCATGGAAGGACCCCATGTCTGGCATCTCGCCCAGGGTTTATGGATCCAGGGTGGGAATTCCTCTGCTCTGCTCTGCTCTGCTCTGCCAGGGAATGCTGCCAGTGCCACCTGGATTAGTTGTTTTAAACCTCAGGTCTTTAGACTGACTGTAGTGTAGCCTCCTGTTCCTGATAAAAATAGGGAACTACCAAAAAAAAATAAGGATGCACACACACACTTCTACTTTTTGTCTCTGCCTTTGGTTTAACTCTGGTTTGGCTGGCTCATTTCCTCCAGGGCCTGGATCCAGCCCCTCCCTCCCTGCCTAGAAATTTGAAGCTCTTTCAGTTCCTCCATTTCATCCAAGAAGAGCCACTTTTACTGACCTTGTCTTCAGATCCCGCTTCCCAGAGGTTAAGGTCATATTTCCAAGTGAGGTTCTCCACACAGGTGGGCAGAGGGAAGGAGGCACTCACATGGATGAAATTCTCCTTGACATTCAGGTTCAGCACAGGGGGAGCCAGTTCCACTGCAGTTGAGTGAGCAGACGTGAGAATGGGGCTTGCTTGGCTCTTACCTTCCCAGCAGTGACACTTTCCAAGGCTGATCCTCACTTCCAGTGTTATTTTGTGATAAGAGGGAGGCAAAGGACACCTCTTACCTAAAATGCCCCAGAGAGCTTGAAGCCAGTTTGTTCAGCTGGGGCACTGGTGAACAAATTCTGACACTTGCTACAAAGTTCATTCCTAAATGATCCCCACTCCTTACTGTTTGTGCTCACTCAAATCTCTGCCATCCATAAAGCTCCTGGATAGCTGGGGGTTGTGGTCTGTCCATCTGTGGGAATGTCCTTCCATCCAGGCACTCACCATCTGAGTAGTAATCCTTGAACTGGGATTTCACCCATGGCGACTGGAATTGTCCCCAAACCGCTTTCACCCGAGCCCGGACTTTAACGTAGAAGTTGGAGAGGGCACAAGTCAGGTTGCAGAAGGTTCTGGGAATGTTTTTGCAATGAGGAACCTTCATCCATTTTTCTGGGCGATCCTGGCTGAAAGGAACAACCATACCAAAATATTCAACATGTTCTGCTGTGATTTATAGAGCAAGAGAAGGGAGGGCTTTGGAGCGTGGGTACCAAACAGTGCTCAGAGTTTGGAACACTTCCCAGACAGATCATGATTCGTTTTGGTGGAAGGTCAATGATCATTGTGACAGTTACGAATCAGCAGAGATGCCCAGCTGTTGTCCCTGTTCACCCCTTCAATCAGACATGATTTGGGAGCTCTTACCTTTCATACCTCACTATGTAGTTCACATCTGGGGGAGAGCCTTCCCCTGGAGCCCAGGTCAAAATCATGGCAAAATCCTTTGAAAGCAGTGTCACATTTTGAGGAGGGAAAAGTTGAACATGACCTGGTTAAAGGGGAAAATTATGTGAATGATTTAAAAACACATTTGGGGACAGGAAGTACCACTTGGTTCTCACTACGGTGGTGTCAAAATTTGAGGCAGAGCAGCTCAGTTTATTTAAGACTGGAAATTGGCTCTGGAAGCAGGAGTGATGTAATGTTTTCCTCATCTCTCATGAAACATCTTCATCTCAACAGCTTTTAGAATTAGGACTGACATTAGTGTGAACAATCTACTTTATCATTTTGAGGGGCTTTCCCCGTGGTCTCACTGCATTTCACTGATTTACAGCCCACACATTCCGCCTGACTCCCCTGCGCTCTCCCCTGGACAGGGCGGACACGGCTGCCCCGCACTTCTCATTCAATCCCAATCCTCCAAAGGCAGATCCTGCCAGGAATTCAGAGCTGCAGGTTTGCCATGTACGTCTTCCTGCCCCCATTTCTTCTAGTAGATCACTATGTCCATCACTAGCCCTCAGCAAGACACCTTCCATAGACAGATTTTAAGCTGTCGCTTCTTTACTGTGGAATATTTCACTTTACATGAATCATTCCCATTTAAACTGATTAAAATTTATCTCTCCTCCTACCAACAAAGCCATACAGTGAAAGGAAAAGTAACACTCAGGTCTGCACGTACCTTGAGCCTGCTGCAGAAGGGATAGAGCCATCAGGGTTCCCACCCTCCAGCCACACTTGGCAAAGCAGAACTTTCCACTTGTCATAAATGTCTTTCCTTGATCCATTTTCATTTCCTTTATGAAGTTGAGTGAATTCCAGAGGACTGAGGAGTTCAGGACCTGCACACATGCGCCCTGCCTCGCTTCCTGGTACAGCCCTGCATGTGTGACTGGGAGAGGAGCAGGTGCGAGAGGGTTTTGGGGGAAAGGAAAGGTAAAGGTTGCAGTACTGCGCCCTCCAGTGCAGCACAGCTGAGCCCTGGCACAGGGGAAGAGCTGCCTCATCTTGTGAGACACCTCGGTAAAACTCTGACCTTTGGTACTTACCTGGGTGGCTGTGAAATATTAATGGAACTTAAATAAGGTTTCAGTGTAGGAGAGAGCTAATAATAACCTGGCAACAATAAAAACAGCGGGGTGGGAGACTCTGGGAGTCTGGTGTTTACAGGAGATCAAAGACTTTCCCTCAGTTTATGTTCCATGATGTTTTTCAGGAGTTAGGGAATTACTCCACTTTACAGCTGGGGGAGTAAAGGGCAGAGATAGGACAGGGATCTGCCCCCTCCCAGTGTGGGCACACAAAAGGACCTGGATCTCTCTGCCACGCTGCCAAGTGCAGTGTGCCCAGGTGTGTGCTTGGAACAGCTGTGCCACTGCAAGAGAACGGGGGAGGGGGGAAATCCCTGGATCAGTCATTGATTGGCACTCAGCTCTCCTCCCTTCCCATCACAGGCACCCCCAGGCCGGTGCCGTCAGCAACAGGAATGAATCAATGAAGTTACCACGCAGGAGAGCAGGAGATCTGTATCAGCTTAGACAAAAGAGGTTTTCCTGAGTCTTCCCCAGATGGAGAAAACTCTCTTGCAGATGGAAAACTTGCTGCAGCTGGGAGTGTCAGGTTCGGGGAATAAAGTCACAATTTCCTCCAAAAATCTCCATTTCTTCTTACTACAAGTTTGTGTTTCCATGGCTGTTTTGCTACCTCTGTTTGATTAATTTAATTTTTACGGAGTTTCTTGTGCAAAAAAGAGCTATAATCCTTTATAAGGAAAAAAGCAAAATGAAGGGTCTGGAGGGTCCATTCCCCTTCAGCATCCAAACTGCAGAGCCACAACCAACACACGGCTCTGGTGCTTCCTGAAGCAGCCTGGACAGGATCCAGAGCAGTTCCAGGGCCACTCATTCCGGCCTGGCTAAGAGCCCTCAGGCAGCTTCTCTCCGAGGTGACTGTGATTTTTAGTAAGCGTTTGCAAGAGGTGAATCTTATCATCATCATCATCACCATCATCATCACCATCATCATCACCATCGTCATCATCGCTTCCTGTGGAACACCCGCTGCACTCTGGGCTCCACCGGCCTCCTTGGCGAAACTGCCCCGGTCTGCGGCTGCCGGAGGAGCTGTGCCAGGCGCGGCCGAGGCGCTGCTGGCCCCACTGGCCCCACGCCGGGCTGGGGTGGTCGATGCCACGAGGTGTCGCTGCCCGTCAAACAAAAGACGCTTTTTTCTCCGAGCCACAGCGGCTGGAAATCCTGGAGAACCGCTAAAACTCTGCTGTGCAGCGGCCCGGAGGGATTCCCGGAGCATCCTCTCATGGCACACGTGGGCACAGCACGCCCAAAGTTCTGCTCTCCTGCACTTCCAGCCTTCGTTTCTGGCTGGGGGTGCCCAGGAAGGGACTGGCAGGAGCACAGGAGAACACACAGTTGGACCCATCAGTGCTCTGGGACCCTGCTGTGGGGTCTTGTGATGCCTTTAGGATACAGGCAGGGATGGTGCTGCTGCAGCAGCACCCTTCATCCTTGGGCAAACCTGCAGCTGTGCCTGTGTTCTCCCACTGCTTTACTCCTATGGAGCACAAGTATTCAAATATTCTGATCCAAGAACCACCTGGACACAACCCTGTGCAAGGTGCTTTAACATGACCCTGCCTGGCCCCACTGTGGTCCTTTCCATCCTGAATCATTCTGTGATGCTGTGAAGTGCTTTGCGGTGGGGCTGCCATTCCATGGTACAATGCCTCACCCTCCTGTCACTCTGTGACACCGAGGACAGCCCGGGGACTCCCCCCATTTTCCACCTCTTCCCTCTCTGCGTGCAGCAGATGATTCAGCACAGGAGGGCAAACCCTGCCACCTTTCCTGAGTCACACTCACGGGTATCTGCCCTCCTTGAGGAAGGGCACTACAGGAAATCCAGAGTGAGGAAGGCACAGCTGGGGCTGTGCTTGGATTTTGTGAAACCTTTGGAAGCAACAGGCAGCACCAAGCGTTGTCATCCCAGCTCCTTCCCTTTGCTCTCAGCCCACCCAGGAGCTGTTCTGGCAGAGCTGTGTGTGCTGCAAGCTGGGAGCTGGGGAGGGAGACTGAGCCCAGGGGAGAAAAAACAGATTGAAAATTGTAACAGGGCATTCCTGGTATGGATGGCACCATGGGAAGCCAAACCCCTGATCCGTAAGTGCAGCAGGTGAATGAGCATAAGGAACTATTCCTTAGCCCCCAAACCAAACAAGATGACGTACTCTGAAACTAAAAGTGAGACCTCACTCAGTTCCAAAGTTTCCTCTTGTAATTTTTGAGGAGAACATGCCGATTTTCAAGGATGCTTAGGGGAAGAGCAGCAAGTTTTCAAACAACTCAAAAGTCACTGGTTTTGGAAAATTTCTCCCCTCTCCCGAGTTTCTTGCACTGAGAGGACAACTTTGGCAGTTCCTGTGCCCAGCTCTCCCTTCCTTCCCCCTGGCTCATGTGGGTCTGTGGGATGAGTTGTGCAGCAAAGGCATCCAAGCCGTCCAGGCACTGGGAGTGTGGAAACAGCCCTGGCAGGAGGAGACAGATCCCAGCGACAGCCTGGCACTGTCACCTCCAGCAGCCCCAGCAGCCCCATCCTGGCTTCAGGGAACCTGAACTTTCTTCTCTACCCCTGGGAAATCTTTGTTGTAGGCTTAGTTCTTACTCTGAATGTGGAACTTGTACTTCTGTGACTCAGCAAGGGAATTTTTTTCCTCTTCATGCACAGGACTAACCCTGACACCCAGGCTGCTGATGGTTGGACTTGAGGGGGAATTATTCTGGAAGGTTCACAAAGCAAATATGGGGAAATGATAGCATTAGCAAAGGATTAAATGCTACTGAGAATTAAGAGGTTAAAAAATCTGCAGAGCTGGGTGATGCCAGATGGTAAAACAAAATACAGCAGTGTCCCCTTGACCCAGACAGGCATCTGGGCAACCTGTCACCAGCAGGAAGGGAAGGGAATGGGCTTGATTTTTTTTTAAACTGAGTCTGAAAAGACTTGAAATGAAAAGCAAAAGCAAAAACAAACCCATAAATTTTGTTCCCCATACAAGTGCTATGAATCATTTCATCCCCTTTATTTTTTCTTCTGGGGGAGGGTTTTTACAGGAACTCGGGGCTTTGCCTGTGTGCAGGAACGGGAGCTGGCCGTGATTTAAAGAGTGTGTACATTTATCAGTGTGCTCCTAAAGGTGAGGAGAATACAGGGAACCCTGTAAGGACACCTGGACCCTGTGGGTCAGAATTTATGGGACACTATTTAGGCCACATTTACGGGATGCTGGGAGGGCCCTGCTCCCCTGGGCAGCAGCAGTTCCTGGTGCTGCAGCTCTCAGCTGGCTCCAGTTTACCTTGGCCAGGACCTGCAGCTTTTTGGGTGCAATCTGTGGTGTGCAAACACAGAATCCTGGCACAGCTCTTGAGCAAAGGCAGCACTTCTGGAAGTTTAGCTGATTCCCAGATCCCACAGGAACTGGCACAGGAAGGGGGCAAAGGGGGCTCCTGGTTGAGTTCTGCCCATGAGCAGAACCTTTTTCTACCACTGATCAATTAACTGCTGCTGTTAAATAAGTCTCACTTAAAGTCCAAACTACAACAAAGGAGGCAAGTTTGGATCCCAGCTGGATCACAGACAGACTCTCCCCTGGGATGTCCGGGTGAGCCAGTGCGCTCCAGCTGATCACCTGTTTTAGGCTGCTTCTCTCGTTTTCCCTGAAACCTGTCCCTTCCCTTCCCTTGCCAGTGCCTTTCCATTCCAGCTGGGAGCAGGCAGGGAGCCTGCCTGGACACGCAGCCCCGGCGAAACTCCCCAGCACAGCCAGGGGAACACGTGCTTGGCCACAAGGAGCAGATCCAGCCCCACGGGAACGGCCCGGGGGCACCGAGCCTCCCGAAACCCCCACTCCCCCCAGCAGCGTGGGAAAACTGCTGGGGACCCTGCATGTTCCAACAGAGAGAGGCCTAATTCCAGCCTGCTGCACTCCCTGAGCCAAACCGTGCTCCTGGGGGTCATCCCACAGCATTCCGAGCTTTGGGAGCATCTCCTCGCTGTGGGATCTGATGTCACCCCGCTGTGAGGGGTTTCTCTCCTGGCTCAGGACAGTGGGGTGCTGGAATGCTGGCCCTGACTGTGAAACCCTGCCCTGAGTGGCAGGAGGGAGGAGGGAGCTCTGCACAGGAGATAAATTCTGTCTTGCATGGATTTTACCGAAGTGAGTGCACACACTGGGAAGGAGGAGTTGGGAGTGTCCAGAAAAGGGAACAGAGCTGGGAAGGGTCTGGAACACCAGGAGAGGCTGAGGGAGCTGGGGGGGCCCAGCCTGGAGAAAAGGAGGCTCAGGAGAGACCTTCTCACTGTCCACACTCCCTGACAGGAGGGTGCAGTGAGGTGGTTTCAGTCTCTTTTCCCAGGGAACAAGTGACAGCACAAGAGGAAACGGCTTCAAGTTGCACCAGAGGAGTTTTAGATTGGATATTAAGGAAAACTTCTTCACTGAGAGGGTTGTAAAGCATTGAACAGGCTGCCCAGGGAAGAGGTGGAGTCACCATCCCTTGAAGTGTTCAGAAAACGTGTGGATGTGGCACCTGGGGACATGGTCTGGTGGGGAACGTGGTGGCAGTGCTGAGTCAATGACAATCTTAAGGATCTTTTCCACCCTTAAGCATTCCATGATTCCATAACATGGGGATGCCATGAATGTTGTGTGTCTTGAACTTGACCATCAGCAGGAGCAGGTGAGTTACCTGCAGAGGAGGATGTGCAGGGAGCCCAGGGAGGATTTCCAGGCCAAGCCTGGGAGATGCTTTTCCCCCGCAACCACCAGCGGCAGCAGCTTCCTGGTGGGGTGGGAAGTCTTTGAATGTTTGCAATGTTTTGCATTGCAGTATTTGGATGCCAAAGCTATGCAGTGCTGTAAAAGTTAATTAGCCAGATAACTAATTAAAGACTTCTCCCTTTTATTGTTGCCAACTTGCAATTCAGAAAGGGGCTTGTGTCAAAGCGAATCCAGCCACACACCCCAGTGAAAGAAGTGATAAACCATTCACAATCCATTTACTATTCTGGGACTGGAGAGGGAAAATCCCATCACTGGCTGGGGGGAAGAAAGGTCCTGATCCCATAAAGCATCACCGCAACTGACCCAGCCTGGAATGCCTCTCCAGAGGATCTTGCTGTGGAGGGAACACGATGTATTGGTGCCAGGAGAGGTTACAGTGCTGGAAGAGTCCCTGTGAGCGTGACACGTCCTTGGGGACCTCGTCTGACCTTCCTGGTAGAGGTCCAGGATGGGGTTTATGGGACCCTGAGCTGAGAGGATGCACAGGAGGCTGTAAGGACACAAGTGTGGCACTGGCTGGTGGCTCTGCAGTTCTGCCCCCAGAGAGGGTCCCGGACTGTTGAGGATTCCAGTGGAATGGGGAAAGATCTCAGTGGACAACCAGCCCCGGATAATCTCCAATAATCTCCCATAATCTCACTTTTCCGAGTGTCATAAGGCATCATCACTGCATGGGAGGTTCATAATACTTTCAGAAAGGAGCACCACGTTGCCATCCCTGCGGACCAGCCTTGCCAGCGGTGTAGGAACCCACGTGCAGTGTCCTGACCTGGCACTGCTGGGGTCACTCTGGCCCTGAGGAACAGGAATTAGAGGGTGCAGGGCAGAGGAGCTGAGCTGAGGCTGCTCTGCCTGGCCCCCAGCCAGCAGACAGACGTGCTCTAAGCAAGTGGCACCGGGCCCAGAATTTCCAGGAGGGGTGAGCTCCCATCCCAGATCCGGAGGGGCCCAGATTTCCACCGGCACTTCGCACGTGCTGGGTGCACCCAGGGTCTGGGCTCTTGTGAAATCCCAGCCCGGCTGAGGGTGGCTGAGTGCTTGAAATTCCTCAGAGCTGCCCGGCCCTCCTTCCCCACTGAAAAAAGAGAGGAATTGAGCAATTCCAGCGAGTGTTCCGAGCCTGGGGAGCTCACGTAGTCCCCAGGGCAGCCACACAGGGCATGGTGCTGCTGTCACCACCAAGCTGCTGCCTGGCACTTCTGAGAGCTCAGAGTTTTGATGACAGGACTGCTGAGATCAGTCCGTGGCACATTTACACCACACGAGGATCTGACCAGAATCCTGATACTGGGAGAATACTCTTCCCACCCCCGCTGCTATCAGGCCCAGCCCTCAGATGACAAGAATTTAATTTAAAGGCTCAATCTCTTGTCTGAACAGCTCCCTCCCTCCCCCACTCTGATGAGAGGAAAATCTTCGGAGAGGCATCCAGGCGAGTGGGAAAGCTCTGGAGAGAGCTGTCTCTTGCCCTTTAGCCATCCAGAGAGGAAGAGCTCATCTGAATGAAATGAGGATCAATCAGAGAGAGGCATGGGAAAAGCTGGGAAAAGGAGCCTCCAGTGATGTATATTCATGGGGGGGAAAACCTCCCCCAGACATGCAGGAGCTTTGATGAAAACCCTCCCAGCTGTGCTGGGCCTTTGAAGTGACACAGCAGAAGAGCATTCACGATTAGCCAAGAGATAGAAGCAGATGAGTTCTCAATCAGCTGAATCCTCCTCTTTAGGACAGACTTTCAAGCTCACTTTTTATAACTCCTTCCAAAATTAATGAGAATCATCTGCACGGCACCCCAGCCTTCTTCTCCCCTGCTTCCTCCCCCACCCCAGATAACCTACAAAGCCAGAATCCCATTCCCAGAGGGCAGGGAATGGGGTGGCCTTGGTGTTTTGTACTGCAGAGGATAACTGGGAGAAGTCTTGAACCATTATCAGGAAATAAAACGCTGATGCAAATGGATTACTCTTCTTTTTTAACCAAAAATTTGGTTTCTGAGACACAGGGATTGAGTTGAAGTGTCAGCACTTCACCAGCAGTGTGTCTCCCACTCCTATCTGCTCCCCTAATCTGAATCTTTCAAAGCTGAGTCTAAAATCTGTGCTCTGGCCGTGTTAGAGCTGGTCTCAGCTGGGAGGGCCTTTGCAGGGGATGAGAGGGATTAATCCCCAACACTGCAGTGGAATTCTGGATCATCCACATGGACCTGCTGCCCAAGGAGTTGAACCCCATCCCTGGAGTTTCCATGAGCACTCAAAGAGGATTTTTACTGCTGGAAGGTTCCTCTGTTCACAAGCTCAGATTAAAGGTCTGTTCTTTCCAAAATGCAGAAATGCACTTTCACCTGAGCTGGGTGACCTGCTAAGCACACAGTCCTAAAGTTCCTCCTAGGAAAAACCTCCAGGAGTGCCCAGAAACCCAACCCCAGGGCATCTCTCCCCCCTTGGTGCCCCTTCCTCGGGGGTGGCTCCTCGCAGGGACACTTAATGGGAAGAGGCAGATGCAATCAGCCAAGTCAGATGTGTTTAACACCCTTCAAGGTGCGTTGGCAGTCCCAGATGATCAAAGCCTCCCTTGTGATGCAGTGGCATTGCCAGGGTGTTTTCTTTTAACTCTATCAGATAAGTTGAAAGAAAATCAGTTTTGATGTTGTAAGAAACCAATTTGGGAACGGTCAGAGGCAAAAAGTTGCTCAAGAGTTCAGTTAACTTCGAGCAGGGGCATTGCCAAGGTTGAGAGGGGAATTGCACTTATTGCTGCTTCTTTTGGTGCTGATTTTCACTTTCTTCAATGATTTTACAAGCTTGCAGCTGAACTGGAGGTGTGAAATGTCAGAGATTTGAAATGGGAGGTCTCCATCCCTGAGAATCTCCCTAAAATCTCCCCTGATAATGACGAGCCTCCACCCAAAAGAATGGGTCTTCCCAGGCTCTTCAGTGCTAATGGCACCTGGGCACATGCACCCAGCAATGAGGAAATGTCTTCCCCAGGTGCCTTCGTGCTCCTGGGAACGTGTTGGCATTAAAACCACACATTTCTTATAGAGATCTGTTGTGCAGGACGGTGCAGGCGGTGTCTGGTGTTGACCTGGAGGTGAGGCAGCTGTGGGAACATGGAATCTTTATAACCAGGCTTGGGGACTGTTCATTTTCTCTGGTTTCGTTTTTGTTTTGCCTCTGAATCGCGAGTTCTTTTACTCAGAGTTTGGATTTAAAGGCAGACGACGCTAGGTTGTTCTTCAGACTTAGCTGTTTATTATATCTTACCTGTAACAGAGCTGCACAGAGTGTGCCCCCAAGTTAACAAGGTGGAAAACAGCCCCGAGTTCTAACTTTCAAGGCCTTTTAAGGTCCAAATCACCCAATTATAAAACTTGTTTTTATTTATAATCCAATAACTACCTTTTCATGACCCACAGCGCAGGTTTTTTGACCCAATACCAGAACAGCCAGATTTGTGAAGAAGAAGGAGAAAAGATGAAGAACAAATCCACACCCCAAATCCTCCATATTGTTACACATATACATTATTATATCCCAGAAACCTAAATTCTCTAAACCCAGGGTTCCAACAGAGGACAACCAGTGCAGGCATCAAACTCAGCCCAGTGGGGTCCCAGTATGGTCATTTTTCCCTGCTGCCACTGGTTCCTCATGGATCCAACTCATCCTGATAGGTGTTTATCAATGGTCATTTCCAGCCTGACCCATTCTGGGATTCTGGGATTTGCACTTTTCCATGTCCCCTTCCTTGAGAACATTTTGTGTTGTGCTCCCATTGTGTTTTCCAGCCTTCCTTTGGCAGCGTCTCTGAAGTGTGAATTCCAAATGAGCTACTTAAATTGCTTTGGATTCCATTAGAGCTGGAGACTCAATTAGAATCAAATAATCCAATTGGAATTCTTTGGATTTACTGTAATTTAATGGAAAGTGATTCCAGATTAAAGTATTTGGTTATGATTTTGAACTGCAGCATCTGCCCTGGCTTCAGTGCCATTTTACTGACCTACTTTAAATTATTGCCATTCATGAACTCGGATTCTTTCCCTGAATTTCCACCAAGCTCAGGAGGTCCCAGGATCCATCTGAAATGACTCCACTGGACCTCCAGAGTTTTTCATGGCCTTCAGCTACTTGGGAGAGGAGTGAGGAAGCCGGGAATTGAGGAGGTGTTGGCATGACCATTGGGAAATACCCCAAAACAGCCACTCTGTGTTCACTGGGGAGGAAAGGGACAGTTCCTGTGGCCTCTGCAAGTGGAGAGAGTGGAGCAACAGCTCAGCAGGAGCCTTGCCCAGCCTGTCTGAAGGAGCTGTCGCTGCTCAGGAGTGCAATCATTCTTCCTGGTTCCATGGGGCAGCCAGGGATTTCCTGGCGCTGTCCTTTAGGAACAGCTCCGTCCCAGATGAGTCAGTGGAGTATCAGCACTGCTGCCACCAGATGTGTCCTGTCCCCAAGCCGTGGCAGCCTGCGGTACCCAGGGCATTCCCTGGCACCTCCCAGGTGTGGGGGAAGGTGAAAAATGAGGAAAAGGGAAGGAGCCCAACCACCAACCAGCCTTTCTGCTGGGCATTCCCACCGAAATCCTGAGCACAGGAACAGGACACAGCTGCTCACGCCCTGCTTTTGAACATAGATCCCGTGGAATTGTTCAGCAAAGGGGCCACACCCTCTGCCCTTACCCCAGACATTGCTTTTTCTTCTCGGTGGACCCTGCTTGGGAAGCCTTTTCTGCCCCTCACAGCACATCCATCTTCCAAACCTCTCTCCTGGGCAGGGCAGGGCAGGGGCTGTGCCTGCTCTCTGCTGTGCTCATGCATGAGGAGATCTTTAGAAAGGCAGCAGACACCTTCCCCTTAGACAAGCCAACAAAAATGTCACGTCTTGAGAAAATGAAATGAAATCTAAAGCGTCACATGTCCTGCAAATATAATCCAGGGAGAGTTTTTAAAGGGACCTCAGATTTTCAGTTCTAACCTTTCTTGAAAGGAGCTAAGGGGAACAAAATCAGCTCTCGGTGCTTTAATTATTTTTTCACGGTGGGTTTGTAGACACAAAGACAACATTGGATCTCTGCCCTGAGCTCTGCTGAGCCCCAGTGCAGAAATGTGGCAGTTTAAAGCTGCTGGTGTTTGTTCACACTCTCCAGCCGGGGATACACGACAGGAGAGTCACTGCGAACATCCAGGGGGGCTGGCCAGGGAAACAAGAGTTGTTTCAACTTCAGGAGAGCAACTTTGTCCTTTGCCAAGTGGTTCTGCTGGGAAAACTCTGAAAGACCCTTTCAGGCTTAGTTTACAGCCCAGCCCAAAGCAGAATTGTGTGGAAAGCATGGGAACAGCAAGGGCTGGCTTGGGAATACGCTGAGGCATTGCCCCCCGAGGCAGCATTACTTAAGTGCCATTAAAGGCTGTATTTTTATCAGTACAAACGCCTGGACATGGCAAAGGGAGTTCTATGTTCCTTCCTCATGGATCAAACCACTGGGTTTTCCTCCCCAGTCTGGTTTTGGGCAAGCCACCACCCTGTCGGAGCAGTATTTCCCCCATTATATAAAGTGTGTGAGTAAGAAAAATTTAAGGGAAAAAATTTTTGTTGTTGTTTCTGTTTAAAAGAAATAAATACCAAAGACAAATTCCCTTTAAATTTTCCCCCCCCTTTTTGAGCAAAAATAGAAAGTCAATTTTTTTTATCGTTTCCCACCCTGCGTGTTTGAGATTTCTCCTGGAGATGAATGGGGCTGTTCGAGTGCCGATTATATATTTGCAGTTTTATACAGCACCAGCCCTCATTTCTACAGGGTCGGTGCCTTGAATTGGATAAAATTGGCTTTTTTTTTTTTCTTGGCAAAGCCACGTGGTTTTTCTACCTGTTTCCCGCAGCCTCTGCAAAACAAGGCGAGGGATTACAAAAGTGGCTCCACAAGCAGCAGCAAGCAGCGCCCGCCAGCGCCGGCCGGAGCAGCCCATTAGCTGCGCTAATTAACCTGCCTTCGTTAGGGCACTCGGGGCCGCGTGGGTGCGATGGGGCCGCCGCTGTTTGCGGGTTCGTGTGGCCCTGCAGGACAAACAGCCCCGCCCTGGGCAGCGCGGGGTGAGCAGAGCGCTCCTGCGCTGGCACCGCCTCGGCACGGAGCGGCCCCAGCCCCCGGGGCTGTCCGGAGCTCTCCGGGCACCGAGAGGGAGCCTCTGGCCCTGTCTGGGGCAGGGGATGGTGCTGTGCTCCAGCAGCGATGCTCTTGCATCAGGGCGAGTCCCATTCCCTATCCCAGCCCACGCCCTTTCCATCTCATTTCATTCTGCCCTTACCCAGCAACAACCGCGGAGGCAGAGGAAACCCTTCCTCCGGTCTGAAGGAGTGTTTGACCTGCAGGAAAAGCAGAAGGTCAGGGCCTTCCACTGCCCCTTCCCCTGGGTGATTTGACAACCCACACTTCTGGCCTTAAATCTCTCCATGTAAAACCCTCCATGAACATATTTGAGGAGAGAAATGTGGCACTGGTTGCTGCAGCTTCCCTCTAGTTTGAGCCCAGAGGAGAGCAGAGTGGAGCAGACATGGAAGCAGCCATGGGCTGTCTGTTGTGAAAGAGGATTTTTAGCAGGCGAACCTGTAGTTATGAAATGAAGCCTGCCTCAAATGTAAGAGAGGAGGATCACAGAGGCAGTTACTATAATTACTCCTAATGATACTGACATTTAGCCATACGTTAGTTCCATATAAACCTTTTTTATTCCCAGTGCAAACAATGAATAATCAGCACCCTCCATCAGTGCCTTTTGCAGGATTACATCATGTTCCCCGGGACAAAGACCATCTCTTTGAACACCACTTGCACCCACATTTCCAGGGCGTTGAGTGCCACTGTAATAAAACCTTGTCAGAATTGCCAGTGGATTCATTAAGATCAGGAGGGCCAAGTTATCTGTAGGGCAGAACTGTTCCCAGTGGACCTTTTCATTAGTTTTTTATTGGAGTGTGATTTTCTAGGCTGTCATTTCACTTTATGGAGGAAATCTGTTTTAGGCTTCTTTCTTTTGCCACTCAAACTGTAGGGCACAAGTTTAGGGGCTCTGCTGGGAGAGTTTTGCTGTTTCTGGATGTTTTGGCATCCACCTGCAGTTGTTTCCCTGTGAAATACCTTTCTCCTACCTCTGTTCTGGCACTTGCTCAGCCCTACGTGAGGGAAATGCCTCTCTCAGCCTTGATTAGGCATCAGGCATTTGCTTGTGAAAACAACAGCTCCGTTTGCCCTTCCAACATCATTTTTCCTCCAGACAAAATTGGATTTATTGCATAAACAACGTGTTCACTGTAGCTAAGGTGAGTTGGTGGTTAAAAGCAGCTGTGGTTTACATCCCTTTTCAGCCCACCAAAGCCCAGCCCTCTGGTTTGGGCTGAGGCATTCCCGCTGACAGCAGTAATTTCTAGTGACAGATACAGAAATGTCCTTAGGGAAAATACAGCAGTGATGGAAGTTTCCTGTGGGAAAAAAGTTCTTTTCTTCTACTTTTTTTTTTTTTTTTTTAAGTGCTTTCACCTTTTCTTTCTTTTCTTCTTTTTTCTTTAAGGACAGTTTCATGACCGGTGTTGGAAAGCTTTTCATCCTCTTAATTCCCCTCTGGTTTTCCCTGCACCTTACGAGGAACAATCAAGTTCTTTTAGGATCAAACCTGAAAAATTGGCTGTGCTTTCCAACTGTATTGGATGTAAGTGCCAGCTGTGGCCTGCATTTGCTGCAATCACTGCAAAGGCCACACCTCTGTATGAAACACTGTCTTTTGCATAGCAAGTGATACTGGGAGTTAAGCTGGATTGCACAATTCTGACTCTAATCTTGACAGCACCGATAGCATCAATTCTGAGTCAGAACCCTGTTTTCCCGTATCTCAGAGCCAGGATATTTTTTGCACAGCAAATGGCAAAAATTTACATGTATGTAAATGAGTTTAATCTTGATCCCACCACTCTTGAGTGAGTCGTGGGTCAGGGAAGTCTCCCACTGGATGCAAATGGCTCTTTATGAATCCCAGGCGGAACAAAGGTGGTACAGCCCCGCTTGAACCATCCCAAAATCTGAGGGATTGCAGTAAACAAAGGGGAGGAGACTCCCAGGGGAGGAGGGAGGTTACAACAGCACAGATCCTGAGATTCACCTGTTGTTCTAAAGCATTTGGTTGGGTTATAGTCCAGAACCCGACAGTTTCATTAAAACAACATTGCAAGGTGATAACATTGTACCTATTTAGAGCAGGGTAAATTAGCAGCGTGTCAGAGCACGGAAATGAGTAAGTGAAGAGCTGCCCACAGCTCCAACCAGTAAATAACTGCCCAGCTCAGGCCATGCTGCCTGAGCCTCTCCTCGAGCCACCAAAGGGTGCAGCTCTCTCAGCCTGGGAGTCCCTCAGCCTCATGAAAATCCCAGGAGCTTGTGCTGACAGGAGAAAACTTGGCACAAACATCCACCACTTTTTCTCTCAGTTTGTCTCACTGATCACCCCAATTTCACTAAACCCAAGAACGATTTTCTTGGCCTGAAAACAGCTTGAAATTTGTTGCTTTGAGTCAGATGTAGATGAGTGTTTGAGTGCCCAAAAGCATCTCTGTTTTGCAGGGGTTTAGGGAAGATAACGCTTCTCATTTGGACTCTTTGCCTCCCTGAAACGCCCTGTGAAATCCTGGAGAGGATCACTGCTCCTCGTGGCCACACACAGTCAGGATTTCTGATGTGTAGGGGATGTGCTTCAACATCACATCCTTAATTCTGCCCTGAAAATTATTGATCTTGTTAACTGATTTAGCTCCTGCAGCCTTGATGCCACTCCCAGAACGTTCTCTTTGAAGCAACATGGAAGAAAATCATTCATTGATACATTTACTGCCTTTGTGTATTTTGCTGTAATAATGGCAACTATCACCTCTGATAATGAGGAACATGTATCTTAATGGGAGCTTAATTGCTGTTGGAGCACAGGACCCCTGTCTGGAGCTGGACCAGCTCAGAAATCCCTGTCCCAAAGAGCTCAGCTACCATGGGATGTGTCATCCATGTGCTCCTGAAGCTTTCTTGCTTCTCCTTGGAGTGTTCAGTGATAGAATTCCTGGGTTTTGTTTTGATCAGGCCAGTGACTAAGATATTTATGCTGTAATTGCTGCTTGTTTCTCTCTGATTACAGTGTGTGTGATGTGAGGAGCAGAAGGTTGATGGCACATGGAGCAATCCCTTGTTTTGGTTCTAATTGGTGAAGCTGTGCAGGGGAAGTGACAAACACCCCTCTGGGAGTCTGGATTAACTCTCAGCTGTGTCATTGTCTCCACAACTCCCTGGCAGGAGGGGGCAGCCGGGGGGGTCGGGCTCTGCTCGCAGGGAACAGGGACAGGAGGAGAGGGAACGGCTTCAGGCTGGGCCAGGGGAGGCTCAGGGTGGGCAGCAGCAGGAATTTCCCCATGGAAATGGTGCTCAGGCCTTGGCAGGGGCTGCCCAGGGAGGTTTGGAGTGCCCATCCCTGGAGGTGTCCAAGGAAGGGGCTGGAGGTGGCACTCAGTGCTCCGGGCTGGGGACAAGGTGGGGATCAGGTACAGCTTGGACTCGATGACCTTGGAGATATTTTTCAACCTTAATGATTCCATGATTTTGTGATTCTGTGGTTCTAAGCTGGGTCTTTTTTTTTGAGACATTTTCAGCAGGATTCCCTAGGATGTTTTTTCTCAGCAGACAGCCCATGGTGGATCCTGTAAACTTTTAGATCCTGTTTGCTTTACATCTGGATCATCCCCGCATTTTGAACAAACTTAGCTCCAAATAAACTAGTTGGGATGGAGGGAAAGAGAGTTTCCCTCAAAGACCTGTATAAAATGATCCTCAGAGACCCTGGGATCTGGGATAATGCTGCAATTCCCAGGTTTCTTCCTGGCCACGAGATGCTTTGGGCTGGGATCTGCGTGGGAGGAGCTGAAGGGACGGAGCCGCTGCTCAGGGAACACTACAGTTACTTTAATTGGGACAACTGTGCTCCAGGATTCTGATGAGGCCCGGTGTGTTCATTAGAAATGGATGGTTATTACAATTAATAATACACTGAAATTAATTACTGGGAAGAAAAATGATGGCCGTGTTGATCCATCCATGAGAATGAGAGCAGAGATTCCCTCTGTGGCACTTTCTTCTCTTGCCGTTTGTGCTGTTTTCCAGGAGGTTCCCAGTTAATTCTTGGAGTGACAGTTGAATGTATTTATCTGATGTAATTCGTTCCCCTCTGCAGCCCCATCTCCAAACAACAAAGCAGGAGAAAATAACTGCTCAGCCACCCCTTAATCCACCCCAGTCAAGGCAGAGACGCTCTGAACTGGCCTGACAGGAATGATGAGCGACAGAGCTGGGGGCCCTGCAGGGAAACCTGGTCCCATAAACCGCCTAATCCCTCTGGATCTCGGTGTCTTTGGAGCTGCTGGAAGTGTTCTGGGGCAGAAGATGTTGTTGGGCTCTTGAGTCCTGATGTCTGGGGCTTTATCTACGTATTACAGGGGAGCGAGTGCCTGAGACCTCGTGAAAATGGGATTTGATTGGGATGTGGAAATTCACCCAAAGCAGGCAGGAAAACTGAGGCAGAGGGACTTACCCCATAGGGAAATGTTGAAGGCACTGGGCAGGAAGGAGGCTACTTCCAGAATCATTTTTGGCCTCAATTTTATGCATTTTTTTCAGTGTGGACTGATAAAATCTGCCGACTCTTATCCGGATTTTATCATCAAAAGCAGGGGAGGGTCAGGGCATTCTCTGGAGAGAGCAGAGTCACCCTCAGGACCAGAGCAGCAGACGACACAGGGCATTCAAAGCACAAAAATGCAAATTCAGGTGTTCAGGGATTAATAACTGATCAGCTACAAACTGGGGATGTTTAATTTGAAGGCAACAGAAGCAGGGAAGGGCCTGGGTGTGCTGTGGTGATCTGTGGGCACCAGGCAGGAGGAAAAGACACTCTTCAGAGGAAGGACAATAGTGACAATGAATTTAAAGTGAATTTAGGCTGACACTGAGAGATTTTTCTGCCCACCAGAAATAACACATTTTGGGGACATCTAGCAAACTTCCTGCCCTCCGTGTGTGAGATGAGGAGTGTTTCAGGAGGAAGAGGAGCCCAGATCCAGCCACAGATCCAGCCTTCAGCCACCAAAGGTGGGAATTTAAAATCAATTCCCCAACCAGTGGCTTGTACAGTGCAGGATCTTCGTATTTTACCTGGTATTTCTATGGATGGTGAAACTCCTGCAGAATGTACCCAGCCACTTGAGCAATGCTGTGAATGGGAGGAAAAATTCCTCCCTTGTCCCAGAGGCCCCCAGCTCGTGCCCTCAAGCAGGAGCTTTCATTACCCCCATTTTTTCCCCTTGGGTTATAGCACTGCCAGTGTTATTTGCAGTTGTAAAATTTTCCAACTCAAGTTTGAAACCCAAACGTTGTTTGTCTCAGTCTGCTTCCTGCAGCTGCAAATTCCTGTGCTCTGGACACAGCTCCCTGTAGGAGCCCACCCTGTCAGGAAACCCTGTGGAAATTGTGGGATTAATTTCATTTTATTTGTTCTTTGGTTCTAGATTTTATATTCGTTTCCAATAAACAAGGCTGAGAACTTCCTTCCCCCCTTTCCCTTCCCAGCTGAGGGGTTTGCAGGCTCTGGGTCTGGAGAGAAGCATGTGAAATGTTTCTATTCCAAAGGAAAAATACTATGGAAAGCAAAAGCATCTACAAGGATGCTCTGGTAGAAATGGGAAGCACGAGCAGCTTCCTCAGCACATGGAAAGTCCTGTGGGCCAGGACTGGCACTCCTGGCAGCACACGTGGCAGGGGAGGGCATGAGTTGCTCTGTAGCAGGTATTTCTCTGAAGTAACCTACACAGAAGGGAAAGCAACAGGATGGAAAACAGGAAGAGATCCAGAGACTTAGGAATCCAGGGATTTGCTCCCCGTGTCTCCCCTGAGTTTCTCGATTCACAGGGGCGGGGACTGGAGCTCCTGTAGGCGCCCCCAGCAATATCCATGTTTGTTCTCCCTTGGAGAGCTGGATTTGGGAAGCACCAGGGTGGGAAGGGGCTCGACATTGAGTAAAGGAAGGTCCTCAGTGCCCTGGGATGGAGGCAAAGCTGGGAATTCCTGCTGGAGATGCAGCGGTGGCAGGGCCCTGGGAGCCCCAGCAGGTTATGGCTGGGAGGCAGGTACCCACCTGCCAGCCCTGCTGGCACCCACAGCTCCACAGGCTCACTCAGGGGCTGCTTTATTCCATTTTTTTCTTTTTTTTAAGTCTTACTTTTGTGTTTTTCTGCCCTGCTCCCCTCCTGGCAGTGGCAGTGAGGGACTGGCTGGGTCTGGTGCTTTGCTTTTTGGCACCAGCAAAGCACCAGCATCGGCTCCTCAAAAGCAAAGCCTGGCAGGGCTGCAGACGCAGAGGACACAGAAGCATGTGAGGAATGATGGATTCGGCAGGCCTGGGCTACCCTCATCCTGCAGCAAGAGAAGGCTCTGAGACTTCTCAGGACAGGCAGGTAACTCCCAGAGCCCCGCTGAAGGCTGAGGATGTTTTTCCCTGCACGGCTCTCCCACCATCGCAGCCTTTTGCCATGGCAGGGGCATCCCTGAAGCAAACCAGGCTGAACCTGGCCATGGTTCTCCCCTGAAAACACAGGTTCAGGGTCAAGGACGTGTTTGGGAGCAGAGGAACCGAGTGCTGGTGCAGAGGGGGTGTGGAAGAGACAGAGACTCTGACCTTCAGTGCCACGAGCACAAACAGAAATCCCCGGGTGCGATGTTTTTACTTTCATCAGGACTCTCCAGATGTGGAGGGGCCCCTCTCAGATGCTTGGCAGCGATAACTCGGAACACGTAAATAAATCCATCGCTGTCTCTGCAGAGATCCCGGCTCAGATGGTGCGGGCTGTAAACGGCAGCATTTGTAGCTCTCATTTACATGATCAGATGGGGAAGGCAGGCAGGTCGGTAACAAAGGGTGCAGCTGCCTGCCCCACAAACTGTCTCCGAGATCAACAGATTCCATCACCCCCCGAGGTGCTGGAGTCTTTAATCTCCAGCTCCATGGAGATGCTCCATGCAATTAGCACCTATGCTCATTACTCCCTCTTGCTCCATTCTTACCCAAAGCCCTCCAGATAAAAGGGGAGACGTTTAAAGCCCAGTTTTCTGTGGCAGTTTCCTACTCGGTGCAGTTTTACCCCGCCTCTCCTTTCTCCCCGGCTCTGAGAATCTCCCAGATTTGTTTGTGGTTTTCATTTTTTCACAGGAAGTTCAGACTCTCCTTTCCCTTATTAGGAACGTCTGTAATTCCGTCTCCTACACATCCATTTTGCCATCCTTAAAAAACTTTTCCTACACACCTTTCTGCATCCCAGCCCCAGCTGGTTATGATCTTATTCCCCCACTGGGTGGCTGCTTATGTGTTTATTTGCAAAACTGGATGCAGGTCTTTTAAGAGGAAGATATTTTCATTTCATTTCCAGCTGTCATTGCTCTAAAGAGAGGCACAAACTTTGCAGAAGGAAGATCTGAGGATTTTTTTTCCCCAGTCCCAACCAGAATCTGAAAACAGGAGTCGTTATCTTGGCTCTGCTGCTCTCTCAACTTTAGTCCATTTTCCCAGTTATCAATAGAACCAATAATTGATAAATATCCCAGGGATGCTGGAATCTTGAATTAGGTAGAGCATTTCCAATAGGCAGCTCTCTGAGGCAGAGCTCACTGGTATTGTCCAGAGAAAAAAATATTCTAGAGGAAGTCCCGACTCTTCCCAAGAGAGAAGGAATAAAGGGATGGGGATCAATTCCTTTGAACCACAGGCTCCCAGGGGATTTGCATGGCTTCTGCAGATGGTAACTGGGAAAAGGAAGGTTGTTGTCAGTTGGTTTGAACTGGTTTTATAGAGAAGAGTGGAAAATTTAGAGAGCGCCTCATCCAAGAGAGGTTGAAAACTCCTGATGGCTGGAAATGGGTCAACATCGGGGTGGAAGAAGTCAACAAAGACTTGCTCCAACTTTCATGTCAGTTCCTTTGTGACTCTACCCCTGTGGGGTGTTCCGGGGATGGGTCAGCTCCCGAGAATAATCCTGGAACTGGTGAATTTTAAGGAGCTCTGATTTTAATTCATATAGTTTAGTTTCTGTGGTTCACATCAAAAGACACCAAAATGCTGGGAAAACCTCGGGAGCAGCCACACCTCAGTTTTGAGCAGGGCAGTTCATTCACACCTCCTCCAGTGCTCTTCCTTTTAAGCTGTAGTAATTGTTTTAATAAACAAAACAGTTCTCATTCGAGAGCATTCTGCCCTTTTAGCTGCCAGTCCCTTGGTCTGTCTCCCTGTGCTATGAATTGTTTTGTTTTTTCTTCCTCTGACTCTGGTTTTAGATTTTTATTGAGTTTGAGATGGGTTTTTTTGGGAATCCAGGTAATTCAGTCCTTTCTCAGAGACGGTCACTGCTCTCAGCTCTCCAAATCCCACAGCTGGACACCCAATGGGGCAGGGAGCCCTAAAAATAGGGAATTGCTGTCTACTTACCTGATCTACGTGCACAAATTGACATTTTTATGTGCAAATGCAGCTTCTTAGATATGTAACTGGTCAGGTGTATATTTAATTTCTCCTTCAAATACTCCACGAGTTCCTTCTGCCGCTTTCACTTGCTGCAAATTAGGGGGTCAGTGTAATTAAACTGCGTCTTCAGTGAAAACTGGTATGAGCAAGGAGACAATTGGGTTTCTTGTCTGTGTGCTGTGCTGGGGTAGTTGACTTTGCTGCATATTTGGGATATTTCCCGTTGTGAGTGTAGGAAATGCCTGCACAGAACCAACCCCAGTGCAGGCAGCAGGAAGGTGCCACCACCAGAGCCCCGCGTGGTGCTGACGAGTGAATTCCAGATGGAGCTTGGAGAAGTGATGATTAATTTCCAGCAGTCCCAGAGAGGAAATTATCCTCGTTAAATCAATCCAGGCGAATTTCAGCCCTTGCATAAAAGGCAGCCTAATTGCCTTGGTGAATTGAGGATGAACTGCAGGACAGTGACAGGAAGTTCACACACGCCTCGCGCTGTCATTAACGATTGCACAAGAGCCTGAAATGTTTACTCACTCGGCCAATAACATGTTTGTGCTCCCTCTTTATTTGGCTTTTTTTGACCTTTAATTGCAGCGGGAAGGGGGGGAAGCATCCAGCCTCGATGCTCTGAATAAACCCTGCCTGGCGCTGCCGGGTCTCTCCCAGATCCCTGCCGGGTGTTCAGCCCCAATTCCATGGAGCAAAGATCCGGCTCTGTCTCGGTGCTTGGGAACACCAGGCGAGGTTTGTTGTTATTTCCACCCTGCCCTACTTCGTGCTGTCACTAATCCTGGCCAGGAGCTGGGATGGGGCTGAGGCTGGAGACTTCTTTGGTCACGAGGCGCAGCTTTCCCTTGGCTGAGCCTTTCCCAGGCACGGGGGCAGTGAGACATTTAATTTATTGGCTCTGCAGGGTGATTTACTGACATCACATTAATCGCAGTTAAACTCACGAGGAGCCCGTGGAGCAGAAAAGCAGCTGAGGAATGAGGCAGCGAGTGTTTTGTGGCTCTGTGACTCAGCGGGTTGCAACTGGGTCATGTAGGGGAAGGAAGGGGTGGCCGCTGTCTCTTCCCGCTGGGGACAGCAGTGGAGCTGCCTCGGGTTCTCTGTGGGGTGTTAATTCAGGCTGGATGAAGATTTTTCCATCCCCCTCTGTCCGGGAAGGGCCGGGCTGGGGATTTGTCAGTGTCCAGGCTGAGTGCAGAGGGTTGCGTGTGGTCCCTGTCGCTTTATGGGACTTGGGTAAACACCCGTGGCTTTGTTATGTGCTGAATAGGAAAGTCAGCCCCAAATTAGCGCTAATGTGAGGTCATTTAACCCTTATGGGAGGTCTTTTGAGAAATCATAATAGAGCCAAGCAGGAGTCAGCCCAGCCACTCACAGACCCTGCAAGGCTGACAAAGTGCACCATTATCGTGCTGAGGTGAGGTCACAAATGTAAATACCCCCAGAGCGGCGGAGAAAACCTTCCCTCCTGCTGGGCTGATTATTCCCAAAACAGGTGCTGCTCCCAAATCCCCGTGCAATGGCTACAAGCTCCCCGCGTTATTCCTGCAGGAGAATTAAAAGTGAATCGGAGCCGGGCTGAGCGTCAGCATCTCTCAAAGCAGCGATTTCCTTGACACAAGGAAAGGTCAGGGCAGCTCTTCCTCAGATTTCCTTGTCCAGCCCTGGAACCAAGAGCTGTAATTGCCGTGGACAATAACTGTGTGCGGCTTGGTTGGGATGTGGGGCAGCCTGGCAGGGAATGGGAGCTCCCACAGTGGGTGCAGACACTGCTGTCCTCCTTTCCCGGGCATGGATGGGCCGGGCAGGGGCAGATTTCCAGCTTGCCTTGCTCCTGGGCAGTGGGAACAGCGCTGGTCCTGACGTCTGATGTGGGGTCTGTACATGGGGGGGATTTTGATTCCAAGCAGGGTCCGCCCTGGGTGAAAGCTGTGATGATTTGTGGGACTAAAACTACCTTTAGGAAGGAATTCTTCCCTGTGAGGGTGGGGAGGCCCTGGCAGAGGGTGACCAGAGCAGCTGTGGCTGCCCCTGGATCCCTGGAAGAGTCCAAGACCAGGCTGGACGGGGCTTGGAGCAGCCTGGGACAGTGGAAGGTGTCCCTGCCTGTGAGAGTGCTGGGAAGAGAACACATTAAAATGTGGGGCACCTGATGGGATCAGAGGAGATGGAGATCAATCAGTCCAGACCCCTGGAGCCCTGGAGCCCTTATCTGTGCACTGGCAAAGGGAAGAACTCAGCCTTACCCAGCTGGCTCCTTCCAATATTGAGCCCATTTAAAGCTTCCATACTTTAAATCCAAACGTCAGGAGAGAAACCTTGGTCCCTCTTTCCTGGTGAAAACCTGGCTGTGCTTCCCTGAGCGCCAGTGAGCTCTCTAATTCCAGCCTTCCCAGGAGGATTCTCCAGGTTGTTGTTGAGAAATCCTTCCCTGCCAAGCAGTCAGCAGGACCGGAAGCTCCGGATACCTTTCCATCTGGAAAGGCAATCAGACAAAATGCCAAGCCCAGGGGGCAAAATTTCAGTCTTGGTGCCAGTCTTGCTTATTACATATCTGGGTTCTGCAGCCTGCTAGACTTTCATCATATAATTTATTTGCTTCTCAACATCCCTGCAGTTATTAAAAGCACCGTGCTCGGAACTGCCACCCAAGGTTGCTCTAATTGGTACATCTGCCTTTCGGGGCACTCCGGCTTGTTCACTTCACAGCCTCCCCTCCAGCCAGAATTCGATCTGGGTTCCTGGTAGCCAGGGGGGCCGCCTGGGGTCCTTGGGACGAAGGAGATCACAGGGACAAGGATCAGATAGTGCAGGGACTGGCTCTGGAGCAGTGTCAGCCAAATGTCACGCTCGGGCCAAGGGGGAGAGTCTCTGAGTACCCTCACCTGCCATGGTTTGTCCTTGTGTGGAAGGAAAGGACAATCCCCAGCCCAGAATCTCCCTGGAGAAGGCTCACAGGGCCCTGCACTGCCCTCTCTGGCCTTGTCTCCACTGAAGGTTCAAGGCTGGGCTCCCCAAAGAGCATCTCACAGGAGGGGATTAAGTAGCTGGCAGCAAGGAAAGCTCCTCAGGTCGTGTTGTGTTCCCCATCCACGGTCCTGGGCAAGGATAGGAAGTGTAATGCCATTAGTCCCATCCCTGGAATGCAAAGGCAGTGCAGACCTGAGGCAGGGAATATCCCATTCCTGTCCCCTGAGCACCTTCACGTGCAGGAACCCAAATGGAGACACAGGTGGGAACCTCAGATCCCATTTCTCTGACCTTTTATTCAAGAATGGATAAAATACATTTAAATTCTTACAGTAAGGCTTTCAGCAACCACCTGGCATCCTTCACCTGAACCCAGTCTTCAACTTTCCCTCTCCACTGAGCTCTGAAGGTTATGTGTTGTCCTAGGTCTGACTCAGATTAGATTTTTCTAATTTATCCTGAAATGATTTCATTCTATGCTGAAAATCAGAGCAGCAGGCACTGCTTTCACTGGCAGTGATTAATCCTAAAGCTGCTGTGGGAGTGTGGGAGCTCACAGGAAAAGGTCTCACTGTCAAAGCCATAAATCCTCCAGGCTCAGGTGAAATCGGAGCTTCCTTTTGTGCCTTTTTAGGACTCAGCTGTGCTTGGATTTTGGCCAGGAGCACCAGTTCCTGCTGCAGCAGAGACACAGCTTGTGCTGGTGCAGCCTAATTTGTTTGATCTAGTTTCAAACTGGGGTAAAAATGCATTGCTATAAGTCACATCTCCCCCAGTGGTTTGCGTGGGTGAGGAGACACTCAGGGTAGGCAAATTCTCCTAAGACTCGCATGAAATTACTCCCAGTAGGGTCAGGACTGCGAATCCCATGAGAGCCCCGGGGGTGGCTCCTGTCCAAGGGCTCCATGTGGGACTGCCCAGACAGGCCTGGGACTGGAACGGGCTCAGAGGTGCTGGGAGGCAGAGCCCAGGCACAGGGACATGGAGCAAGCAGAGCTTGGGGCTCCTGATTCCCACTGCAGGGCCTTGGTGACAGCCCATGGCAGCAGATCCTCAGATTCCACAGCTCCCAAAGCTCCCAAAGGGCAGCTCCGATCTCTGGGACAGGGACAGGACCCAGGGAGCGGCTGGAGCTGTGTCAGGGGAGGTTTAGGTTGGATTTTAGGGAAAGGTTCTTCCCCAGAGGGTGCTGGGCACTGCCCAGGCTCCCCAGGGAATGGGCACAGCCCTGAGGCTGCCAGAGCTCCAGGAGTGTTGGGCAGCGCTGCCAGGGATGCCCAGGCTGGGATTTTTGCAGGGCCAGGAGCTGGAATCCATGATCCTTCATCCCTTGCAGCTCGGGATATTCCATGGTTCTACCCTCCCTGAATATCACTGATGCAGATAAATCAGGGGGTTTCCATTCTCAGGAGTCCCACCTGGGCATCAGTTTGAGGACCATAAAACTGTGGGGAAAACACGACAGCGTCAGCTCAGAAGGGAGGCAGGTTCTCAGATCGTGAAGTAAAAGAGGGTTGATTGATTTATTTAACAAAGCCCAAGCAGCAGCTGGTTTTGTAAGAGGCATGTGCTTCTTGCAGGAGGCATTTTCTCCGAGGAAGGAAAATCCCCAGGCCCCGAGGGCCAGCAGCTCCCATGTGCTCCCTGCCACCCAGGACATTCTTGGTGCATCTCTGGAAATGTTGCAAAATACCTGTTATTTTTCCACTCCATGGGATAACTGGTACCTTGCAGTGAACTTTCTCTTAATCCCACAACAACAACCTGCCCCGAGAAGCAAATTCCAGCCCTGCAGAGGCTGAAAAAACTGAATTTACCTTCTGGATTTGCTGTGCAGGAAGGCTCCCGGGCTTGTACATTTGACCTACATGCTGGGCAATCCAAAAACAATCCAATAAGTTCCTACAAGCTTTGGTTAGATTTGTTATCTGAGCAGGCGATGCACTGATAGGATTTGGATTTAGGCTTCATTTCAGGGAAGGTTTTTCACTGCAGATGTTGGATTCTGGCCTGGCCAGGAAGACGAAGCAACAGGAGCAGGTCGAGTGAGTCCGAATTAAGTGGGCCTTTATTTGGTATCAAATATGACAGACAGGTGCCAGCGAGGAAGCTGAGCTTGCCCCCTACCAGAGGGTGGAGCAGATGGGTATCTGGGACTCCTTCTCTCCTCCAGAGCCGTGGGGAGGATGTTTGGGAGGGAGGATGTTTGGGACAGACGATGCTGGGGGAGTTTCAGCTCTGGCAGGAGCCATGGGAGCAGAGCCTGGATTCCCTCCAGCTTTTGGGCTCTGGGGAGGAGGTGCCAGCAGGAGATGGGCTGAGGGCTGTGGGCTGGGATCCTGGGCTGGGATTGCCTGGATCACACCTCGTGCATGCCTGGATGCTCCTGCAGTGTGGATGGAGGGGCTGGAATGGCTCCAGAGGCCCTGGCACTCCCTGATAAAGCTTTCCCTGAGCTGGGCCCAACCAGAGCCACGGGCTCCTCGAGCTGTCACACAAAGGTGACACACTGCAGCAGCTCCCTTGAACCGGGAGATAAAACCCAAAAGTCGAAGTTTGCCCATTCTCCAGCCCAGAACTGTTAATTTTTTCAGGAGGCTTCAGCCCTGCTGGCTTTGCTTGGGCTTTCCTGCATCATCCCCACGCTGTCCCTGCTGGTGACTGCAGGCTGGCAGGACAAAGCTGGAGCCCCTGGGGGGAAGGAGCAGGACCAACATTGGGCTGTTCCCAGGGGATTTTCAAAGGGAAATCCAATCTCTCAGTGCCTGTAAAGAGCTGGGAACTCCAAGGACCTGGAGCTTCTCCCATGTGGGCTCGGCCAGGAGCTGGGGCTGTGTTCCCTGAGCGGAACCAGGACGGCTCTGACTCACACAGGCCTTTGGGTTTTCCAGTTTCCCACTGGGAACGAGACTCAGTTCCCACAGGTGCTGTCCCCAGCCCCTGCCCAGCCTCTCCCCTCCCTCTGCTTTTTCATTTGAATGCTTCAAGAGCAGGGGGTGTCTCCAAACCAGGCCTGGGATCCAAGCTCGGAATCCCAATTCCGGGGACAATTTTAGAGTCAAATCAAGATTGTGGAGCCAACTTCTTCCTCTTCTCTACAAATAATCAGGTCCCACAGCTGTTTTCTCAAGCTGTTGTGGGAAAGTCAGCTCCTGCAAAGTGCTGAGGCAGAGAAAGGCAGGATGACTTCTGCTGTGTGCCCATTCTGGCCACCCCAAAACATCCCCTGGTTCAGTATCCCATGAGTGATTCAGATGAGTAATGACAGGTGGAGAGCTGAAGTGAGAAATAATTAAAATTTGCAGTGCTTTGATGAGTCCAGTACTGACCAGCAGAGCACTAATGTGTCCTGAGCCCTGGTTCTGCTTGGAAACCACAAGCCAGGTCCTTGCTAGGTGGAGGATTGGCTTTAAAATTGCTTCACTTTGTGGGGTGTGTGAGGGAGTTATTTTCCTTTCTGTCTCTTCATTCCTGAGCCTGTAGGAATTGGGGCTTGGAGCGTTTTGCAATGATCCTGAAGGATGGAGATTTTTGTGTAGGGAACACTTTCACATGATGGGATGATTACAGAAAGCCAGGCTTGAAGAGGCAACTAAATAAACCAATAACAGCAAGTATCAGCAGATTTGAGATGAAACCAGGGAGGCTGGCAGGGTTGAGATGTTATTAGTTCCAGATGTTGCTCACAGATAAATATCTCTGGCCTGAGCTTTTCTAATTACTGACAGAAACTGAGCTGCCTCTCAAAGCTCCCTGAGCACATTCATTGTAGTCCAGGGCAGACTGATATCCATTCATATTTCCTTTTTTTAATTTGTTACTTAGGAATTTGCTGAATGAGATCCCATTTCTGTGCTGTGCTCGGATTAATTGGGATCCACAGCTGGGTGAGGGGAGCAGACACAGCATCCAAACCCTGGCTGCTTCATCTGGAGCCCAAACCTGAGCCCAGCTGTGCTGCTGGGATCTGCCACGCTCCTGATAAGGGTAATTTATTCTGAGCAGCCCAGGACACCTCTGCCAGTGCCATTTCCATATCTCTGCTCACCCAGGGCTGATTAAGGAGGAGTGGAGTCAACTGAGGTACCCGAGACCAAACTCATCTCTGCTGCAGCGTCACTGGCTGACATCAGATAACTTCCTGAGGGGAGGCAGCTTTGATCAGGCTGCACAGTGGGGGAAATGGTTGGGAGCAATCCCTGATGTTTTGCATCTGGTCCATTTTCAAAACTGTTTTCATGTTTAAAAGTTTCTCTCGGGGAGGAATGGCAGCACTGAGGGAAGTGTGGGCCCAGCCCTGAGCCCTTCCTGGTGCTGCTGGCACCACTGACAGCACCTCCTGCTCCTGGCACAGGGATCACTGGGGGGAATCCAACTCCTGTTTTTTTCTGGGAGGAAATGTGCTTTTGTGTTTGGAGTTGCAGGTGTGAGGCAGCCGATGGGAGGGAAGCCCTGTGAGCTGGGCATGTGCTCGCTGGTGGGTGCTGGGGTTAGAAAACAAAGTTTCCTTGGAGCCAGGCCGAAATCCCTGGTAGAAAGGACAGTTCCCCTCTGTGAAACCTTCCCCTGGCTCCTTCCCTGTGCATATTTGGAGCTGAACATCACAGGAAGCCTGGGCAGCAAATTGGGCTGGAATGGGGAACATCCTTGTGATGTCTCCAGCCAGCTCCCTCCCCTGACAGACTAAACTGGGACGGCCACTTCCCACTTTCCTGCTGGGTTGGGAATGGCAGGTGTCAGGTCAGCTCCAGGGAGAGCACGGGATGAGCTCAGGGCAGAGAATGCAGAGGAAAAGCGAAGTTTCTTGCAGCAGGAGAAGGTGGCTGGGCTGGGGGGTCATGTTTGTTTGTTTAACTGCAGCTGCCTGCCCTGCAGTCCCTGAGCTGGGTCAGTTGTTTGCAACCCAAACTCGTTACTGTGTGAGAACTGGTAGAACTCGCTAAGGACAACAGGAATTTTCCTATAGCCCCCTGGGCTACAACAGATAATAACAAACTGGCCTGGCTCTATTAAAAAGACATTTCAGCATCAGGTCACGTTGTTTAATGGTACTGGGATCCAGCAGAGCCAGCTGGATTCCCAGGAATCCTGCAGATAGATAGAGCCTGGAAAACGGCTGCTGGGAAAAGGCCAGTGAGGGGTTTGTCCCTCTTCATTTCTCCAGAATGCCAAATCCTCCTTTTCCTTTTCCTCATTATTCCCCTGACACTGTAGAGGCACTTGTGGAGCTCTGCTGTGCCTGTGCTGTCCAACCAGAGGGAAGGGCAGTGCTGCCAGGCTGAGCCTTGCAGCCCAAGGAAGTTTTGGTTCATCTTTTTGTTCTGCCTTCCCAAGGAAAAGGCTCTGGGAGACACAGGGTGTCTCAGTGGGAAAGATGATCTGGTTTGGATATCAAAGGTTTTCGTGGCACAAGGTGTGTTTTTTGCTGGAAAAGCACCTGAAGCAGCCCCAGCTCACTTTAACCTGCTCCAGGCTGCTTCCTCTTGCTGTGTATTAATTGCTGAAGTGTTTTAATAACCTTTGGTCAAAGACAACTGCAATTCCTGGCACATCACAGGACAACTGGAAAGGATGTTTGACAGCTGTCAGTGGGAAAAGCCGTGTATCCTAAAGGGATTAGAGTCCTTGCTTTGAAGTTCCTTACAGGTTATACAGCAGAGAAGCCAGACTGGGAACAGGGAGTGTGGAATGGCTTAGGTGAGGTCACGCCGCAGATCGGTGGTGGAGGGAGAAATAGGAACATTGGGATGTCAGGGACACAGGGCCACGCTGCACCTGGGATGATTTAAACATCCAGGGGCAGCCCCAGCTGGCCCTGCAGGGCTGGAGACCCTCTGGGTGATGCTGTCTCCATCCTGGAGCTGCTGATGTGTCCCTCACAAAATGCAGCTAATCCCAGTCTGCCCCTGGATGTTTAAAGAGGGTTTAACAAGCCAAACACAAGAGCAACCCTGTTGCCTTAGAGAGGGTGTAGCTGTGAGCAAAATTTGGCCCTCTCGTTTAAACTTTGCAGTTTGTCTTGACTGCTGCATGCTTTATTTTTAGAGCATCATAAAAGGCTTTTGTTCCAGGGTATATTTAACAGGGGAGTGGAAGGGAAGTGGGAGGGTTTTGTTCACAGAGAATGTATCTCTTGGTCTCTTTCTTCTATCCCACCCCCTCACCAGATACTCTTGGAGGGTGGAGTATAAATGAAAAAAAAAAAAAAAAAGAGAGAAAATAATAATTAGAAATACTGAAATCATAGTCAAAGGGATTGTCTGGGCGTCCAGGCCTGGAGGCCTCCGAGGCGCCACAAAAGTCCCATTATCACAAAAAAGGCACAAAAGGTGCCCAAGAGGATGGAAGAGGCAGGACAGGGATGGTCCTGTCTGGCAGGAGCTGTTGGAGGCAGCAGTGCCCAGTGACACATCAGAGCCAGGCTGTGTGTGAGGGCTGGGCTGAGCCTCCTTCCAAGGGTGGCACCGAGGCTTTGCCAGCAGAGGAGAAGGGTCTGGAGGGTTCGTTCTTCTCCTGCACCCTGTCCTGGGGGAGCAGACAGCACCCTCCCTGCTGCTCTGCAGAGGGCCAAGCCTGAAAAGCTGAACCAAATCCAGAGGTGGCACAGGACACCTTTCACTGAGACAAAACCCGGCCCTGCTCAGCTCTGCCAGACACATTTCTCCCTCTCTTTTCTTTGTCTTTCTCTTTTCCCCGCAGAGGTCAGAGCCCTGGCCCTCCCCTGCGTGCTCTGGCAGTGTTTTCTCCTCCTTCACTTTTGTTGCTGGAGTCTGTGAAGTCTCACTGCAAGGCTGGAGGAAACTCGGAAATCCCCCGAGGGGATGTTGCAGCTCTGCAATAGCCAGAGCCAGTGAAATCCTCTCTGCGTGGATGGGGTGAAGGACAGGGACTCAGAGCTGCCGCTGTGGGCACCATGAACTGGGCAAGGCTTCATTAACGTGGAGATACAATCAGAGCATTGATCAACTGCTGCCACAGCTGCCTCAGATCAGTGCTTTCCTTGGCTTAATAGGACAGGGGGCTGGGACTCGGGGATCTTTAAGGTCCCTTCCAGCCCAAACCACTCCATGGGTTCTTTCAGCTGACTTTTGGCTGTTGCTGTCCCCTGGTGTTCTCCAGCAATCCCCAGTGGAGTTTGCATTGCTCCAGACCTTTGGTTTTTCCTTCCCAGGAGCAGCCTTTGCCCAGCCCCTGGATCCCTGGCAGGCAGGATTCCCACAGCAGAGTGAAGGGCTCGGGCAGAGCCCAGCCCAGCACGTCCTGGCCTTATCAGCAGATACCCCACGGTCATTCCTCATCTGAGCCAGCAGCCAGGGAGGTGTTGGAGGGTGTTGTACCCAAATTAAAGAGCTCTGTGCTCTCATGTGCCTGTGTGGACACGACTCCTGCCCGCCCCGCTGGGCTGGGAGCCCCCCAGGGAGAGCCACGCTCAGTGCTGGGTGACACCTCCAAAGCTGTGACACCTCCAGAGCCGCGCTCAGCGTCGGGGCAGGAGCTGAGCGGCCGGCAGGAGTGAGACACGATGGGGGGTGAGAACGAGGGGTGGAAGCCTTTCTTTTTCCCTTTGTTTAAAGGCTTGTATCAACTTGCCTGGCAAAATCCTCTCCTGCCTTCCAAATCCAGTCACCGTGAGTCACCGCTGAGCCCATCCTCTGCCTCCTCATTGCAACACGGATGACAGAAACCATCCAGCAAGAGGGCTTGAATCCCTGATGAGTTTTGTTCTATTGCACAAACCTTTTCCCCGTTCACAGGTGAGTTGCTGCAGAGGTGTTGCCTGGGTGGTATTCCCGCAGCCCATTCCCAAAGTTCCCGCTGGAATAACGCTCAGCAGGGAAAGGTTATCCCCACAGCCCTGCTCCTGACAGATCCGGAGTAGTGCAGGGGTTCCCTGAGCCAGGATATTTATGGAATTACTTGGTACCTAAAGTTAGGGGGGTTAAAGTTCGTTTTTTAAGAGGGAGAGCCAAAAAACCCCCCCACATCTCTGGAGTGAGCAGCTCAGAGAAGGTGAGGAAAGGCAAGGAAGGGTTTTCCTGTCAGTACAATTACCACGGAGGAACGAGAGGAAACTCTCTCCTTCCCTAATTCATAAATCCCTTTATATATAAATACATGTATAAATATATAAATTATCCCTTTATAAATACATGCATTTTGTCAGTGTATTTATATATAAAGAAACACCAAAGGACGACCCAACCCCCAGCTCCATAAAGACGACAGCTCTTTGGCATGGCGGGCGATGGAACACATCCACCAAACTGAAACTCATTATCCCCGCGATGAATCCCTGATCCCACCCCTTCATCCTCTCTTTGCCCCGGGGCTTTTCCCTGGGCGGCCGGCAGGGACAGGGTTACGCTGCACCTGTCTGGGTGTACCTGTCCCAGGGCACCTGTGCCGGCAGCCAATCCCGGCAGGGCCGCCCCACCTGTGCGCGCCGCTCGCCATAAATCAAACACCTCGCAGGCAATGTCTGGCTGAGGCACCCGGAGAGCGCTCAGCGGGATCGCTGCCTCCTGCCCCGGACACCGCGGAAATATGTCCAATGAGCTGGAGTAAGTGGAAGGGGTTTGGTTTTTTTTTTTTTTTTCCCCCCTCTTTTCTCGCTGCCGGGGCTGGATGGGATTGCTGGGTGGCTCCTCTGCCTGTCCAGCTGTTGGCAAGGGGAGTAAAGAACGGGATGGGAGCGTTTTCCTGATTTTCTGTCCCTGCCTGAGCTGGTGCTGCTCCGGGGAGGAATCGCTTCTGAGGAATCGCTTCTTAGGAATCACTTCTCAGCTTTTTTTTTTTTTTTTTATTTGGGAGTTGCTAAAAATCACGATCCGGGTTACTTTTTTATCCCCAGCCCAAAACTGACACATGGGGTTTCTGTCTAGAGGTGAGTCTGCTCTGCCTCTGTCCAACAAAATCTAACAAGAGCTACAGGAACCTGGTTTATTTTTTATACATATTTATTTGAGAAAATAACTTCCAAAGTATTTACCAGCCTCTAGTTTTTTGGGGTGGGGATTGTTGTGTGGTGTTCTTTTTTGTTGGGGTTTTGATGTTTTTTTTTTCCTTTTTGTTTGTTTGTTTGGGTGGAGGGTTTTTTCCTTTCTTTGGGTTTTTTATTTGTTTTGATTTTTGTTTTTTGTTTAGTTTTTTTTTTCCAAGTAAATGGATTCACACTATGACCCTATCAAATAATTTAATTTTTTTAACGAGAAAAAGCTTTTAAAACCTATTGATCCTGTATAACTCTCGTTTCTAATTTTGTCACCTCTGAAATATTTTGGAGTTTGGATGCTGATGGTATCAGCACAGCACCTCGGGCCTCGCACCTCTGAAATAAGAGCAAACAAGTGTCAGATTGGCGTGACAGGGGGTAGAGGAGGCTGCAGGAATAGTGACTAAAGCTGGTGAGTGCTGCTGTCAGTCAGTGCTAAATGTCATCCCAGTCTAGAACCCTGTCCGAAGGATTTGTGTATTAAAATATTAATCAAGAAATAGGAAATATATAAATATATACGTGGATCTGGTGCTTGGAAGGTGTTTTTTGGGAGAAAACCGCACGCCTGTGTGTGTTTACAAGCCTGACAGAGCTGCTGTGTCAGCTAATCTCCTCCTAATTAAGAACCTTGGAAAGGCGCAGCAGTAATTACTATTTTATGTAAATAGTGGGATCAATCTGCTCCGATTGATTGAGAATCTGTGACTGAAATTTTCGCTTTCTGAAGTTTTTGAGTAATTTACAGCTGATGCTTTTTAAGTTTGGCAGTGAGGGCTCTCGGAACGCACGGAGCGTGTGAGCGAGTGTGCGATTGATGGATTTATCGCTAATTACGGCCCGGGGAATGACACGGCTGCCTGACTGCCCTCGCTAGCGGGCTCTTAACCCCTGAGCCCTCCCGTGGGAGGGGAGCCGAGGGAGCAGCGCCGCTTTGGGATTCCCATCTCTGCTCCGGCCCCCAGCACAGACCCGGGATGGGGCTGCGTTTGGTCACCCTGAGAGCGAAGGGCTCCGTGCGAGGTTTTTCCATAAATTGATCCTTTGGCAGGACACGTCTGCAGATCTTTGAAAATTCCAGTTTCGTTCACTGGGGGAATGAATTCCCTCGGGACGAGCGTGCGGCAGCCCCGTCCCGTGCCCGGCCAGGGGACAGGGGCGGGCAGCGCCTGGGGGAGCATTTGGGATCACGGTGGGCCTGGAGCGCCTCGCCGAAAGCTCCCCAGGGCTCCCGACAGGAGATAAGGGAGCTGGGAATTTCGTGGGACTAAAGGAAGAGGGGAGCGTTCAGCCCTGGGTTTACTCTGAGGGGAAAAGGTGTCAGTGGGGAACAGGAACCTGAGAAGAGGCTGCTAAAGCCCCTCAGCGAGCAACGGGGCTCTAAGGAGCTGCGAACTTCGGGATAATCACCAGGGTGGAGCTTTCCAGGCACCGGGAGCAGCTTTGGAAGCTCCGGAGCGGTGTCGGTGCCCCGCACGCTGCTCCTCACACCCCCCAGTCTGAGCCGTGAACATCTGCCCAGATGTGGCTGCTGTTTAGGAGCTGTGACATCTCCACGGGCTGCTCCTGTCGCCCGAAATGACAGAGAGAAGAATCCCACCTGTCCCTTTGGGACTTTAATTCCCCAGAGAGGACTGGGAAGGGACCAGCGGGGCATGGGAGAGGGAGATGTTTTGCCTATTGTAAAATATTCTAACTGCTGATTTCCATAGTCTTCTAAACTGAGCCTGTGTCTAACTCAGCCGTGCGTGGGCTGGAAGGAGTTAACCAGGAGTTACTCCCAGTTGTGGTTTTGTGGTCGAAACCATGATCGCCAGAAGCAAATTTTTGTCATGCATAAGGTGTGTTATTAAAACTTGAGTTATGCTCTTGGTGAATGAAAAGTTAAAGCCCTTTTATAAAATCCTGGCAGCAAAGCACACAAGGGATAACCGTGCTGGAGCGAGGGAGGCTGGCTTGGATTTTTATTTTTTTAGAGTTATGTAAAGAGAAAGAGAGATTTGTAAATTAAAGAAACAACAATCAAATAACTGCTATGCAATTCCCAACAAAGGAGTAAAAGCCCTCTGAATAAACTCCAGACTCAAAGCAGGGGTGAATCAACATTTGCACAGTATCTCTGCTTTGATGCTTTGGGTCACATTTTCGGCTGATTGGTCCATGGGAATGATTCCAGGGAAATTTGCAGAATAAAGACAGTTCCTGTGAGGAGGATCTGCTCTGGCTGGGGTTTGAATTGTTGATCAGTGTAAAGAATTCATCCAAAAATGCACTTGTACTTGGATTGCACCTGCCAGCCCTTGGGATCAGCTGATTGGCAGGAACAGGGAGCCTGGAATTGCGTGTGCTCAAGGAGGGAAAAGGCAACAGCTGAAAAATGTTCATCAGTGGAACTCATTATTGAACACACGATTAAATTCCATTGCTCATAGCCAAGTTTCCAAGGCTTGGAGGATAAGAAATGTGGAAGACAGTAGGGTTAGATGGGATACTGGGAAGGAATTCCTGGCTGTGAGGGTGGGCAGGCCCTGGCACAGGGTGCCCAGAGCAGCTGGGGCTGCCCCTGGATCCCTGGCAGTGCCCAAGGCCAGGCTGGACATTGGGGCTTGGAGCAGCCTGGGACAGTGGGAGGTGTCCCTGCCCATGGCAGGGGTGGGATGGGATGGTTCCTTCCAACCCAAACCACTCCAGGGTTCTGAGATGGTTCATTTCTTGTCCCTTTAGCTGTCAGTGCTGTTCTGGCTGTAGCTCTGATTATGGCGGGATTGAGGCTGATCCAAAACCCGTCCCTGTCCCCAGCATGTTCATACCACGAGTGCTGAGAGCACCAGAGCAGCTGGCACTGACCCAGAGCCTCCTGCTCTGTCCACTTCTTGTTTCTTGTCATCCCTCTGCCTTGGCAGTCTGAGCTCTGCAGAAATGCCTGCTTTTATAGGGCTGTGCCCACGATGGGATGAATCAGGTTGGTTTGGCAAAAACATTATGCTGGGGTTGGTTTTTTATATGAAACAGCAAAGCAAAAGGCTGCTGCCCCTGGGCCCTGTGCTCACAGGACACTGAATCAGAGCACGTGGAGGGCATGGGCAGAGTGCCCCTTGTAGGAGATCCGGGCAACTGAGAGTGTTCCAGGTGAAAAGTCCCTCCAGGATGGGAAGAGAGAGGGAAAACCACAGGGGGAGAGCCCACCCTGGCTGTGCCTCAGCAGCTCTGCAGGCTCCGTGGTGCAGCTGAGGGACAGAGGGACAGGGTGCAGCTCTGCTGGCAGAGCATGGAACAGGGACAGGCAGGCGAGCAGCTGCTCCATGTGAGGCTCCTGTCAAGTGTCCTGCCCTGGCACAGCTTCCTGGAGCCTCTTGGGCAACAGGAGCCACCTCTCCCACCTTCAGCAGGGCACAAACCCCGTGCCAGGTGTGAGCTCTGGCTGAACTCAGGCACTGGGGAGAGGTCAGCACATCCCAGCCTGGAGTGGAGAACCCAACTGTCGCGAGCCTGAGCACAGAACTCAGAGGCTCCAATCTCTGCTCTCTCTGTCTCACTGCTGCCTTAGAAATGCGTGACATCTCTGTTGTGTCACTGCAGCAGCCTCTGGTAGGGTGTGCTGAGGGAAGCAGAGAAACTTGAATAAAACTGGGCTCAGTTCTCAGCACAGATAACCCATAATAGCTGATTCCTGGCTTAAAAAACCACGTTACCTGAAGAGCAGTAAAAAAGAAATTTTGTTGCAGAAGTTTGTCTGTTATGGCTACCATTGGCAAGTTTTTAATCCAAGTCTTGTAAAACTGTGATTTATTTTTTAAATTTAATTTTATTTAAAAGTTATAGCTCTTGAAGTTACTGAATATACAAGAATTACCTGCGTAATCTTCCTTTTGGTGGGTGAAGGAGTGGGAGCTTCAGTGCAATGTGTTTGTGTCCAGGAATAACTGTACATAAACTTCTTTATCTGTCCACAATGAAAATAGGAATTACAGCAATATTTCAGAAGTGCCAGGTGGGATGCTCAGGGCCTGGTTTTGTGTCTCCCTTTGGAGTCAGATACCCCTGAAACTCAGGACACCCCAAAACGGAACCATCTGACATCAGAAACGGCTTCTGGAAAAAATCACCTGTAATTCCTGAACTGCAAAGGGATTCTGTGCTGTAATTTGTTTTGTTAGGCAGGGGAGGCACTAAAGCAGGACTCGTTTGTGCAATGGGAGGGGGTGGGTGGATCCCTCCGGGGCAATGTTATCGGGTAAAGCACAACCCGAGCCGGTGTCCCCCAGACATCAGAGCCTGGCTTGTCTCAGGAGCCCTCCCGGCTGCAGAGGCAGGAACCAGTCCAGTGCTGCTGAGATTTACAGCAGAGGTTCAGGGCTGGTTCTGTTCTCTCCTCTTTGCTGAGCAGCCCAGGATGAGGCATTTTAGTGTCAATCCCTGTCCTCGGGTCCTGCTGTGATAATAAAGAGCTACAAAAGCAGGAGTTAGGATGAATATTGAGCTGGGTTGAGCTTTCTGGTCCTAAAGAGCTGTAGGTGACCCAAGAGGGGGAATCCCTGTGTATTCCCCCAGGCAGCACCTGCCCCTGGGAGGTTTGTCTGGCTCCACCAGGGATTGCAGAGCTTTCCAGCTGGATCTGCTGGAGAGCCGGGCTGGGGGATCCAGTGCCCACCCTGCCCCACCCCACCACATCCCACCAAGGGCTCACCACTGAGCTCCACTGGTTGGCATCCACTGAGCCCCTTTGGGGACCAGGAGCCACTTCCCAAAGATGTTCCTGGTGGCCCCCTCCCTTCCCATCCCAGCCGTGGCACATTCCCACAGGGGGTGCCCTGTGCTGTGCAGGGCCCAGGCTGGGTGGGATGGGAGACCTGGATCCCACCTGTGCCACACAGGCCACGGAATGCAGGGACAGAGAAGCTCCTGCACTGCCTGTGGGTGAAGCATTGCTGGGAATCTTCAGGTGGCTGTGCTGAGTTAACCCTGGTGCTGCTGAAATGCCCCTGCACAACCCCAGTGACAGAGGCCACGTTGTCACCCAGCTGCCAGAGAAAATATCCCAGTCCCGTAGGCAGAGCAGGTCTGGGGCCATGAGATAGACTCTGGTCTCAGGGCCTGTGGATTGACACCGTGTTGTGCTTGGCACCCCGGCTGTGTTTTTCATCGTTGCTCTGTGTTTGTTGTGTTTCTTTCTGTGTTTTTTTTCCTGGTTCTGTCTCTGTTTGGATTTTTGCCCGGCTGTGTGAGTGGGCCGGTGACAATGCACTCACTGCTGGCTGTGCTGTCACCTTGTCTTCAGGTGTGCTTGTTTATTAAACCTGCAAAGAAATTACAAAATCAGGACTTAGCTGAGAGGTTTGGCTTCAGTAATGAGGCCACTCTGTGGGATGCTGTTCTTCCTGACGAGGGTTTACAGGCTAAAATCTCTGCCCCAGAAAGCAGCTGCTGGCCTTGCCCTCTCCAGGACAATGCTGACCCTTCCCTGTATTTCTGACAAGAACTTGGGGAACGCCAGGGTTATTTCAAGAGGCAGGAGAACTCAATGCCCAGACCCAGAGTGATGAAACCCCACAGTAGCTGCCTGGGGCATCCCTGAGCTCCTCAGGCTGGAGTCTCTGTTCTGTGGCTCTGAATTCCTGCTGCTTTGACAGTGTGATGGTGCTCTGTAGCCACCAGCATCTGGCATGGCCAGTATTTAGGTTGGAGGCTTAAACAGATGTAGGGGAGAGAACAAAGACAGCAACACAAAGCTCAAAGGCCGGCAAAGCCTCCCACAGAAACCCAGCAAAGGCAGAAGGAATACCAGGGTTCTTTCTTGCTTGGCTGATGTCCCCACCCAGACCCTTTGGGCACATTCTCCTGTTCCAGCGTAGCCCTGAGTGTTTATTCATCACCAGGAGAAATCAGTCGGGGAAACAGAGGTGGGGTGGGCTGGAGCGGGAAAGGGGCTGGGCTCACCTTGTGTCACACTCCCTCCCTCCCGACTGTTTGGAAACAAACACACTGCTCCCTTCCCCACACTGCTCCCTTCCCCAAATCCTGCTCTGCGCATGGCCCGAGGCTGCAGCACCGAGTGTGCCGACAGGGGGGAGGCTGCTGGTGCCAGGCTCGGCGTTTCCCTGGCGTGGGAAAGGAGCTCTGGCTTTGCCAAACAGAACAGGGAGCTTGGAATGGGCAAACACGGCCCGACCACGTGCAGGGGGCATCACAGGCAGCGAGGAAGGTAAAGTTCAGGTGTGTTTGGATCCGGATTTGGATGTCTCTGCCCTGCAGCTGTGCTTCACAGGGGTTGCTGATGGGATCTGTGTGCTCTGAAATGCTGTGGGAGCAAACTGACGGGCAGTGTCCTGTAGGCCCTGATGTCAAAAAGGTGCCTGAGACATGTCACCACGTCTGCTTATCTCCTCAAATCACCCTCTCTCCTCAGATACTGGGCAGCCCTGGTGCCCTTCTGCAATAGGGTCAGAGCAGGGCTGACCTCTCTGGATGAGTAAATGGGGTGGATGTTCCCTCACGCCCCTTCAGGGTGGGTTCTGAGGGGATGCACGAGGCTCCAGTCACACGTCCCAGTGCTTACCAGGGATCCTGTGGACTCTGGAACAGAAACGAGGTGGAATAAAGGTGCAATTCCTGTCATTTGTGCCAGTCCTCAGCTGGGTGAATCCCAAGCTCACTGGGACCAGTGCAGTGCCCAGTGCATGGGGGAGCTGCTCAGACTTTCAAGGACTTTGCAGGTTCTGAGCACCTCAGGGTCCTGCCTGAAGCTTTTTATGCCAGGCCGAGGGCAGGGCAGGTTTCCCATTGTGCCTTTTTCCATGGTTTCTCCCAGCAGAGGTGAGGGGCAGGGGGGTAGAAGGGAATCACACAAGGAATGCTTTAGTTGAGGGAGAATAAAGCTCCAAAGCATTTTTCCTCATAATATCTGTGCTTTTTTAAGCTCCTGAATGCTTTGCTGCTCCGTCCTGCCCTGGTGTGTTTATCTCTGCTGATTCCAAGTGATAGGGGCTGAGTCTCACCCTGAGATCGAGCTCTGCTGCTGCCTATTCTTCCTTGAGAAGATGGGATTGAGAGCGGGTGAGGATTCCTGTCCAGGCAGGACTGAACAGCCCCAGCACCGAGCACTGAAATCTGAGTCATTCCCATCGCGCTGCTCGGAGATACTCGGCACTGAGGGAGGGAGGAGGGAGAGAGGGCTGCGTGAGAAACGCTAAAGACAACGAAACTCCCCAAACACCTGCTGGAGTTTCAGGTGCGGGGTGAAACCGGGGAAGAGGAGCGGGCTCGGCGTCCCCGTTATCCTGGGCTGCGATGGGAGCTCGTGCCAGCCCCAGCTCCGCTGCCACGTGGGCACAGAAAGCAGCGGGAATTGGGAGCCTCGGGCCACCAGCAGGGCTGGCACAGCGTGTGCTGATGTGCAGCTCGGGTGTGGAGGGAAAAGCAAAGTATTCCTTAAGGAAAAGGTGACAAGGACAGCAGAAGCAGCGCTTGGTGGCCTCATGGAGAAAATCAGCTGTAATTCCTGAACTGCAAACTAATTCTGTGCTGTAATTTGTTTTGTTAGGCAGGGGAGGCACCGGAGCAGGAATCTGAGCCAAGGAGAGCTCTGGAGTCTGATCCAGGGGCATCCCAAAGCCATCCCTGCATGGTTTAATGTGCATTTGATGCAGGCTGGCAGTGCCTGGTGACAGAGCACCCTTACAGGGAGTTTCAGGGATGCCAAGTTCTTTCCAAGAGGAATTATTGTTCTTGGAATGATTCACTTAAAAGTCTAGACCAGGACTTATAAACACACAGAGAGTGGCTTAATGAAAATGACACATTCCTTATGAAAATGCCATTAAATTGTAGCATTCATTGCTGTAATTCCTGTCGAATTTCTTTGCCTTTCCATGGAAAAACATCAGCAGGTGATGTCATGGTTTAACTCCAGTCAGCTCTTGGAAACTTGGGAGATTTAAAAAAATTTTTTAAATCTTTTCTGCTAATAAAACCCAGTCTTTCCCTTTCTGGAAATTTCCACTTTGAGGAAAAAGGAATTTTTGTCCACGGAGTTCTTATTTTATGGTGAATGGTGTGAGCTGTGGTGGTGACACCACGTGCAGGTGACAGGAAGGTGTGGCAGGCTCGCTGTCACACCTTCCACGTCACTGCCACACGTCCGCTGGCTCAGCCTCTGTGGACGTGGTGGGATTTGGTCAAAGGTTGGACTTGATGATCTTTGGGGTCTTTTCCAACCTAAACAATTCCATGATCCCATGATTCCAACCTCTGAGCCTGGAATGCCCAGGGAATGCAGGGAGGCACTGCTGGGCTGGCTGCTGGCAGGGTTTGCTGGAGGAAAAGGAAAGATGACCAATGTTTGGGTAATTAAGTGTCTGACAGTTTATTAACATAAGATGGAGAGACCTGGAGAAAGTGCCAGAAGAGAGGACAGGCAGGGCATTATTTTGGTGTGTTGCTTCTCACGTAGTCCCACGAGCCTCACCTCAGTCAGGAATTTTCTAGTGGAAGGGAGGGGGTTGTGATTGGCCTGTCTGCTTCCCTCTGAGTAAAATCGTCTACAAGTTATAGGGAAAAAATAATTTGGATTGGAACTAAATTTCAAAATCATGAACTGCAGCAAAGGAAAATGATGAGGTTTGGTTTCACTTGGGCATTGAGTGACTGTGTCTGACTGTGGGCTGCCCTGGCCTGGAGCTCCACATCCAAGGGAGAATTGTGCCAGGTTTCCTGATCCCTTTGTGACTGTGCAGGATGTGACTGGAGGAAGAGCAGCTGATGGGGTTTTGCCACCCCAGGCAGGAGCGGGGGCAGAGGTGCAGCTGCCCCTGGAGAGGCTCTGGCCTGATTTTGTGCCCAGCCACAGCAGCAGAGCTGGTGATCCCAAAGGCTGTGGGAGTTCAGGACCAGGAGAACATCCCTCCTCCACTCCACAGAGCCTTTGGGAAGCCCTTCCTGTGTTCATGGAACTCTGTGGGAAACGCTCCTCCCTCATTCCCGCTTTCCCCTGTGCGGCTCAGTTTTAGATCCGTGCGTCTGATGAAGAATGACACCATGAACTTCCAGAAATTCCCCTACACCAGCGAAGATGAAGCCTGGAAAACCTACCTGGAGAACCCCCTGACTGCAGCCACCAAGGCCATGATGAGGGTGAACGGGGACGACGACAGCGTGGCTGCCCTCAGCCTCCTCTACGACTACTACATGGTGGGTGTCCCTGGGCTGGGACAGGTGTGCAATTGGTGCCACCTTAGGAGGAAACCTCTCTACTGATCCCCCCAGAGTTGTTTATCCAACACCCTCCCAACACCACACGGTGCCACCAGTATCCCCAGTGGTAAACTGAGGCACAAACCAGCATTTTGAGGGAATTTGTGGAAAAACTGAACCCAGGTGCCTTGAGCCTGGGTTTTTTACCCATAAGGAACAGCAGTGCTTTGAGGGCTGTTGGGCTGGAACAGCCTTGCACACCCCACCAGCTTTATTTTTCCGGAGCTGCTGGAAGATGGAGCTCCGAGAAACGTGGATCTGATTTATCCCTGAGTGGAAGCAATAGCAATGATGATTCCACTCACTTGGGTGCTTTTAAGGTCGTGCCCAGAACAAGCTGCTGTGGCTTGCCCAAGGTTACCTGGGAACTCAGCAGCAGCCCAGGGGAGAGCCCAGCTCTGCTGTTTGTTATTCACGCAGGGTTTTGTCTGGGAGGCTTCACCTGCTCCCAGACAGGGCTAATTCTGCTCTGTTTTCCATTAATAAAATCTAACAATAAACAAACTCTTTGCTCTGCCTTGTCCTAGGTCCCGAAGGAGAAGAGGATTCTCCCAGCTGGGATGATGGCACGCAATGAACTGGGAAAGAGGTTGGCTTCAGTTCCTGCTCTCTGGAGCTGCCTCACTCTCCTGCAGCTGCTGAAATGCAGGATGGGGCTCTGAGCTTGCAGAAAATAGACATCAAAGCACGGTGTTATTACCAGCAACAGTGCAGCTCATTAACCCTGAGACACACATTAAAATTCTTTAGGCCAGGTCCCAAGCAGGTATAAATGGAGCTACACCCATTTACAGACCTGAGCATCTGTCTGGCTGTGCTTGCAGGGGTTGTGCTGATTTGCAGCAGCTGAAGAAATTGCCTTTATTTCCTATTTTGTCACAATTGCAAAGGACAAAAGGATTGAGCACTGGCAGCAAGAAGGGAATGGCCAAATCCTCTTTCCTTCCCTGGGCTGATGAAGGTTTCTGTTCCACTCTCCCAGGATTCTCTTCCAGTGACTCCCATTTGTCCTTTGAGGTTTTCAGATAATTAACTATTAAATTAATGGCTCATTTGCCACTGTGAGTTCAGTTCCCCTTCCTGGATGCTGTGTACTTTGGCACTGTCAGTTTGTAACCACTTGACAGAATAAACCTCAAGTGGTACTTCACTCCTTCAGAAGCAAACTGAGTTAAGCTGGTTTTGGTTTTTGCTTCCTAAGCTGCTGGAGTTCATTAATTTGTACAATAATTGTTTTTCCTTAAAAAAAGGGTATTAAAAAATCAACTTTCAGCATCACTGAGCCATAAAAAGACTTATGATGGACAGCCCACACAGCAGTACCTTTCTCATCATCCCTGCTGCTCTGTTTGATGGCCTAAATAAAGGAATAGTGGATGCAGGCCCTGGATGTGCAGCCCCAAACCACGTCCAAACCATATTCTCTGACTCCCTGTGATCATCTCTTATCTGCTGAGCACCTCTGGCTCTTGCTGAGTGCACTGAGAGCTGTGGGTGGAGATCCCCCAGGGGCCTGTCAGCTGTCCCAGGCCCAGCAGGAGCTGTGCAGGGCTGACTCAAGGTCACCTGGCAGCCAGGCCAGCAGCACACTGAGGCACTCCTGGCAGTGACACTGGGGCTGCCCCGCTCTGCCTGGCCCTGAGACAGGACCTCTCTCCAGCAGGCACTGCCACGGGATGGATTATGAGCCCGAGATCCCCTCCTTCGATGGCTCAGCCCATCTCATGAAGCTCCTGTCAGAAAACGTCTCCATGGCCCAGGAGTTCTGTGAGCCTCCCAAGAAGAACGGCCTCAGTCTCGAAGGTGTCCCTGCTCCTCACAAGCCAGCCCTGCTCCCTCCAGGCACCAGCAAGCTGGAAGCCACCCCAGACAACTTCCTGGTGCCCCCGGGGGACGTGTACGACAGCAGCTCCTTGAACTCCCTGTTTGAGAGCCTGCCCATGGCCCCGGCGCAGCAGCGCTGGCAGCCGGACAGCACCTTCAAGGAGGACCCGCAGGAGGTCGGGGGCTGCTCCGGGCTGGGGGGGCAGTGGGAGCTCTGTTTTTGTGTTGGAAGCTTGGTGCTGTTCCTGTTGGATTTCCGGGGGTCTGTGTTGAGTTTGGAAGTAATGAGGGTCCATGTTTTGTCTGCTGTGGTGGCTGGGAGAAGGTGGATGGACAAAGCAGTGAGAGATTCTAGTTCTGATTTGTGTTTCCTCTCGTGTGCAGACGCTGCTCTTCAGTGACATCCTCAAACCCCAGCCAGAGCCACCCTGCCCCGAGAGCTACCCCACGGAGGGAGTGAAGAGGTAACAGCAATCCAGGGCCTGGGGGGTCCAGGGAACTCTTGGCTCTGTCTCTTTCCCGGGAAAAGGCTGCATCCCTTTCCTCTCCCCAGTCCAGCCTGGCAGTGACCAGTGCAAGTCACAGCTCCCGTGCTTTTGCAGAGACCAGTTGTGTCTCCCTGGTGTTTCCAGAGCAAGGTGCTGCTCCATGAGCTCTTAGACCCAGAGCAGGGATTGTTCTGTGCCCAGACTGGGGTAAATCCAGGGCCAGCTGCTGTCACATCTCATGGGCACCCTGAGGGATCCAGGTGGCTGCAGCATCTTCCCACAAGCCACTTGGAATGGGGTAAATGATAGAGAAAAGGAGGCTGGCAGTGCATGAGGGTGATCATCAGCCTCCCCTAATCTAAGGTTTAGGTTCTCACTTAGCACTGTTAGTCAGCCTTGATTTTAGAGGGTGCCACTGCCTCTCATTCCTAAAACACGCGAGGGATTTCTTCCTCCTTTCCACCCCTCTGCCAGGCAGAGCTTTGCTGCTCCAGATACTGCATCAAACCTCCCAGCAGGTAACATTATTTCACCTCCCACTTTTTATTTGCCTCCTGAGTCAGCTGACTGGGTGACTCAGCTGTCAGACGTGGGGATGTTCACACAGACAGCAGCGTCTCCCCGAGCCAGAGGCTCCCTGCTCACTGTTTATTTGTGCACTGAAGTTCTTTGGCTCTCCTGGCTCCAGATAAGAGGAGCTGCCAAGCCCATCTTCAGAGATGGCATCACAGGAGGTGGAGCAGGAAGAAGATGGGTTGGTGACTAAACAGGGCACTTGAAGGGTCTGAGTGAAGACTCCTGTACAGGTGGTGGCTTGCACGGATTCCTCACAGCAGAAACCAGCTGTGGCCTCATTGTTTCAGTGCTCACAGGTGCTACTGAAGGTCCAAGAGCTTCTGAGTTCAGGCTCTTCTCTCAAATTCCCTTTCCAGCAGTGACACCTTCTCTGTGTGACACTACAAAGCTTTTCTGTGAACACTGAAGTTGCTGCCCACCACACTGAGAGTTCCACGAGCTGAGCTTTTAATCCAGTTCTGTGTGTCCAAGCAGATGTTGGTGTCCTGCAGGTCCTTCTTCTACAGGACCATTAGGGGAGAGTCTTCCTGGCTCAGCCAGTTATGGGTATGGATTTGGAGACAGGAACCTGAGTTTAGGGTGTTGTAGAAGTCTCATCACAGGTACCTGGTTTTGTGTGGTTTGCTTTAGGCTGCTGGCTGAGCAATGGTTCTGTTGCCATCCACACAAAAATACTGGCTGCAGTCACATCCAGGGGTTTTAAGCCAAAACCAAGGGGTAAAATGAGGCTGTTGGTGCAGTGCTGCTCCCCAGGGTGTTGGGGAGGATCAGAATGTGCTGTGCTGTGTCAGGGTGTGTGAGGTGGGGAATGGAGCAGAAACTGGAGCCTGTAACCCGCGGGTGGAGGCTCTCAGGCCTCTGTTTTGCTTTTGCAGTGAAACAGCAGCGTGTGCTTATTCATCCTTCTCTCTTTGTTCCATGCAAGTGACTTTGAATACACTCTGGGGTCACCCAAAGCCATTCACATCAAATCTGGGGACTCTCCCATGGCCTACCTCAACAAAGGACAGTTCTACCCCATCACGCTGAGGACAGCTGGAGACAGCAAATGTTTGCACTTGTCCTCAAACAAAGTGAAGGTAAGAAACAGACAGGCTGACAGCTCTGCTGACACACGCTGGAATGGGACATCCTGGGACTGGGAACAGAGCTGAACGGGAGCAGTAATGGCTTTGTGGCTCATGTTGGCTTAAAGTGATGAATGGGATGGATTCAGTCCCACAGGATAATCCTCTGCTGCACTGCAGAGCCTCCATGGCAGCTGGAACCTGTCACAGGAGCTCAGGGATGCACAAAGGGCTGGCTGGGGCCCTGCTGGGAGGAGCTGTGAGCCAGGGACAGGGTCCCCATCCTGCTCCTGGGATGTGTGGCCAGGCCTCGGAGCCACCCCTGAGACGAAAGTGCCAAATGGCTGTGCCCAAATCCCTTCCCTTGCCCACCTCAGCTTCCCCAGCTACAAAATCCCATGTTTTACGTGGCCCTGAGGGCGGTGCAGGGTGGAAGGTGAGGAAGGCACTGATCCTGCTCTGTGCTGGGCTGGGCTGTGTTGCAGAGCGTGGTGATGATTGTGTTTGACAACGAGAAGATCCCCACGGAGCAGCTGAAGTTCTGGAAGCACTGGCACTCCCGGCAGCCCACGGCCAAGCAGAGGGTCATCGACGTGGGTACGCGGGGCTGCCAGGCCTGGGGGGCTGGGGAGCTTCTGCCTCCACTTCAGTGCATCCCAGGGCTTCTCTTGGTCTGGGAGTCAGTCAGGGGCAGGATTTTGGGGGTGGGAGGCCTTGGGAATGTCACCAGTTTCAGCCCCAGTATGAACTGCTCCTTCACTGCCTTCCAGCCGACTGCAAGGAGAACTTCAACACGGTGCAGAACATCGAGGAGCTGGCCTACAACGCCCTGTCCTTCGTGTGGAACATCCATGAGGAAGCCAAGGTACAAACTGCCCGTGGAGGGGAGCTGGGAATGATCCTCAGCAAAACTGCAGCTCCTTCCTGCCATCCCAGACACTGCCCCAGTGCTCAGCTGAGACACAGAGAGTTTCAAATGAAACCCTGCCACTGCAGCGGCCCCAGGCAGTGTTTGCCTGGCAGGACAGCAGCGGGACACCGTGCCTCAGTGTGTGTTTAAACACTGCCATGAGCTAATAAACACTCTGGGTACAGCCCAGACTGGCTCAGGGATGTTTTCTTAGTGCTGATGGATAACTCTGAAGAAAGGTTTTTGCAGCAATTCCGGGCTCTGCTCACGTGTACCTGCAGCCTGTTTAAATAACCCCCAGCCCATGGAACAAAGAGCCCCCTTTCCAGGCAGGTTGGTGCAGACATGAGTGACCACCCTTCTGTGCCTTGTGGGATGTAGAAGGGAGCCAGGCAGGTCTCAAGATCCCTTCTCACCTTAAAACCTGTGAAGTTTATTACAGCAAGGTCTTTGCAGCTCTGCTGTCTCTTCTGCATCTCCTCAGAGTTTCTCATTAACACTTTGTGTCTAGTGGGGATTGAAAACCAGATGAAGTAACAAAGAAAAAAAAAAGAAAAGCATAAATACCCCAAGTCTCTGAAGCTTGGGAAAACCTTGCCTGGCTTTGGGATCTCAATAAGCCCAAAGGCAGCCTGGGTCTTTTACAACCCAAGAGGTTAACAAATGTCTTCAAGGCAAAGCTGTCAGAAATGGAAATATGTCAGGTATGTGGCGAGCCCTGGGGCCACCTCAGCAAAGCTGGATTTAACTCTTAGCAGAAACTCTGCTCATGCACTGGCCTGAGGCAGGCAGAGGTGAGACTTCAGAGAGCTGCGAGGGCTGGGAGTGAGACAGGAGGGGTCAGGGGCTGGGAACAGGAGGGGTCAGGTATTCGGGTGTTTGGGTTGGCCATGGCACCTGTTACTTCTCTCCTTCCAACTGAACTTCACCCCACAGTGAAGTGGTTTTCTTTCCTAGGAACTGACTCGAGCTGACATCAGGTTTCAGGGCTGAAATCCTCAGCTGAGGGAGCTCTGGGAACTCCTCCAGCTGCAAATCTGTCCCTGGGGTCCAGGGGAATTCCAAGGTCACACCAATGAATTGGCAGCTTGGAGATACAATTTGGATTATAGCTGTGCTCAGCTTTTCTTGCAGAGTTCCCACTGGAGCTAACTCCCTCCTGGTGATAAGAGAGCCCAGTGTGTGATGAATATTTATTTAAGCAGCAGCACTGCTGTGCAATTCCTGAGGCTGCAGCCTTGCCCTCCTCCCTCCCTGCAGGGCTTTGCTGTCTGAGGGTCCCTTGTTCAAATGAAAGATCAGAAATATCAGCAAGAACATCCCCAGGCAGGATTTTGGGAGTGGAGAGGCTGAGTCAAAGAGCTGGAATAGGTGTGGGGGGAGAGGCTCAGGCGGGAAACCGAGGGCTCCCCTGCCAGGCTGGCCCGGGGAGGGCCGGAAGGAGCCTCAGCAGCTGCTCTTGTCCCTGCCCTCTGCTCCCACTGCTGGCTGAGGAGGAGTTTTCCAGCACCAAGCATCCCTGTTCCTGTTTGCAGGTGTTTATTGGGGTGAACTGCCTGAGCACGGACTTCTCCTCGCAGAAGGGAGTGAAGGGTGTCCCCCTGAACCTGCAAATCGACACCTACGACTGCGGCAGTGGCAGCAGCCAGCTGGTGCACCGGGCTGTGTGCCAGATCAAGATCTTCTGTGACAAGGTACAGCACCCCTTTCCCACCAGGTAAAAAAAACAACTGGTCAGGGGCCACAAGAATAAAACCAGAAAGGCTGTGAGAGCCTGAACAGCCAAGACCTGTGACTGTGCCTCACAATGAACTTTATTTTTGACTCTCTGTTTTTGACAAGTTGTTAAATATCAAAAGAGATGAGAATTTCCTCGGAGGTTATCCCTCAATCTCAGATATCTTCCCATGGAAAAATTTCTCACAGCTATTTTTGTCTGCGTGTTTCATTTCTAAAAGCAAATTTCATTTTTGTTTTTCTAATTTCTGAGTGTCAGAGAGTCCTGGCTGGGCTGTAGAAGGTCCCTGAGGTGACCATTTCTGAGCCCTCTCTTGCCCATGTTGGACCTGCCAATGTCCTAAATTTTGCTGGATCTTCCCACAGGGAGCAGAGAGGAAAATGAGGGATGATGAAAGGAAACAGTTCCGAAGGAAAGGAAAATGCCTGGACTCCAACAACAATGGTCAGTGCTTGTGTCTGGTCCCTGCTCCATGTTGAAATCCCTGTCCCTTAACTTCCACGGATGTGGCTGTTCCCAAGCCTGCTGCCCTCAGCACCCTTGGGAAGCAGCCTGGCAGTCAGGCCCTCGCTGGGCTCCTTCCCAGCGTCCCAAAGCCCTTCATGGACACTGCCCAACCCTTGGGAATCGTTCTGGGCTCCCTTGGGCTGCCCTGGAGCTGCTGCAGGCTCCTGCCCTGTTCCCAGCATTTCTGCTGGGAGCCTTGGGAAGGGGCTCCCCTCTCCCGGAGCTGTGGGAGCTGAGATGAACTGGACTCTCCATCTGTAGGTCTGAAAGGCTGTTTGCTCTCTGGCTTCAGAGGGAATGAGATCACGTTCCTGCGGCCGGAGAGCGACCTGGAGACGCAGCCGGTGCTGTTCATCCCCAACGTGCACTTCTCCAACCCGCAGAGGTGTGGCTCGGTGAGTCCCCCAAAACACAGCCAGCCTCTCAGCCCATCCTTCCCGGGCTGAGCATTCCCCCCACAGGACTTGTGTTATGGAAAAAGCCCAAAGCACAGCATAGCTCTTTGTGGGAATGAGGCATGCAGCAGTGATGGGTGAGAGAGCCTTTCCAGGCTCCTTCCAGCCTGATACTCCTGTGCTTTACTCACCTGCAGCTTCCACAGAGGGCTGCAGTGGTAGCAAAACTATCAGCAGAAAATAAATGATAGCAAAATGTCACCATCTCAGTCCCTGTCCCTGTGTGGGTGGGACGTCCCTCCACTGTCCTCTGTCCAGTGTCCTTCAGAGCTCCCCAGCATTCCCTGCCTCAGAAACCACTGTCTCAGTTTGTCAAAACCAGGGAATCTGGAGAAGTTCTTTATATCAAATTTCATTTACTCTTAAGAAACAGATGTTTGGGTGTAATTGTGTGAGGGGCCAGGAGGAGGGAAATCATGTTTAAAGTGTGCCCAAGTTGCCACCCCCCAGCCTCTCTGGCACACAGTGATGCTGTGCAAACTCACAGATCCATTTCCTTTGCATTCCAGGTGCTCCCTCCTGCTGTTCCCAACTCTGCAAACAGGTGAGGATGCAGCAGTGTTTATTTCCCATCCATTGGGAATGGCAGGGCTGTTTATACCCCCAGGGGCAGGATAACACAGCTCAGCGTCTCCCTGACGCCCTGAGAGCCAGAATATGAGTTACACTTTGTCCTGGAAGGGACTCAGGGCTGCAGAAACACAGACACATTTCTGTCCCTGTCAGAGTCACTCCAACATGAGCTGCTCCCTGATTGTCCTGTTGTTCTCATGGAGACAATGTTTGAAAGGGAAAATCAAAGACCACAACTGTCACTGAAGGGTTCAAATACCCAGAGGCTGTAAAATAAACTGGAATGAAGTGGAATCACAGTTGAAAAGCAGAATCTCCCCCAGCCTGGGCCCTCTGTCTGGGGATACCAGTGGGGAAGCAGTGCCATGAGGGTGCAGAAGGCTTTTGGGTTCAGTGTGACCCCAAACCCTCTGTGGGCCCTCCCTGAGCTCCCCGTGTGCTTTAGGCAGGAAGTCAAAACTCTGCTGCTATAATTACAAACCAATACTTAATTGCTGGATGGTTCTTGGAGTAACTGGTTGTTCAGTGAGAAGCTCAGTAGCTGGAATTGTTTTGTTTGCTTTTCCTGTTCTGTCCTCCTGAGAGTGTTGTGTTCCCTCGGCCCAGGCTGCCCCTAAAGCGGAGCGGGGCCTCCTTCACCGACGAGTTCGACCCCATCCCTCCAAAGCAAACCAAGGACGAAGATCCCCAGAGAGGTAACCCCCGGGATGGGAACTCATTTGATTCAGTTAACCTTGGATCTTGAATTCCATGAGGCCACATGGCTCTGGGAGCACTGGGAATGATCCTGAGCAGTGCTGCCCTGTTCCCTTGCAGTGCTGCTGTACGTGCGCAGGGAGTCGGAGGAGGTGTTTGATGCTCTCATGTTGAAGACCCCGGATCTCCAGGGCCTCAGGACAGCTGTAAGTGTCCCCAAAACCTTGGGGAACGAACAAACTGCTGATAAAAGGGAATGGGGTTGGTGAACAGGGAGCTGGGTATGGGCTGCTCATCTCTCTTGCCTGCTCTCCCTTGGGAATGCAAAGTGGGAGAAGGAGCTGAGTTCTCCCAGCAGCTCCTGGCATGGGCAGTGCTGGTGCTGCAGAGGGAGGATCACACCTCCTGCCCTGTCCACATCCTCATGGAAGTCTCCTCTTGTGACAGCACATTCATATTTTCCACTGTCAAACAGCTTTTCCATTCTCCAGGCTGGAGATGGGTGATCTAAAACCCTCCCTGGCCTCGTGCTAGAATTCCCTGGCTGTGTTTGAGGAGCACACGGACATATTTCTGTCATGATTATCAGCAGCATCTCTGATAGCCCAGCTCTCTCTGGAGACGGCTGGGAAGGAAACAAACAATAAACCTCCCAGATTTGGGGTGGCTTTATGGCTGCACTTTAAGCTCTGTTGGTTTTACAAACTTTTAAAAATAGGGAGTTTGAAAAATGTCAGCACAGAGGATTCTTTGCCATCTTGTCCCTCTCCCGTCCCTCACCACAGAGAGTCAAAAACCTTTATGGAAAATGCTTGGCAAAAAGCTACAAAATTCCTGCCACTGTAAGACCAAAAGAGAACTTGCCCAGGAGAAAGTTCAGGTCATGGTTTTGTTCTCTGGAGTAAAACTGAGGAGGAATCCTTTGCTGCTGAACACCTGGGCTTGGTGTTATCTTTGATTTTGATCATGGGAATTTCACTTTACAAGTACAAAGATTTGCCATGTTTTCTCTCACAGATTTCAGAAAAATATGGGCTTCCTGAAGAAAGCATTTATAAAGTCTACAAGAAGTGCAAAAGAGGGTAAGCTAATCTCTCATCTGCTTTTATGCTGGGCCTCCAAACCTGTCCTCTCCAACCCCTGCCATTGGCTCCAAGAGCATTTTAACAAGATAATAAAAGGTAGAGCCATGTCAGGCTCTGCTATTTGGAGCATATAAAACTCAGATCTTTCTGGGCTTTAAAGATTTGGGATAATGCTTGTTCATATTACATTTGTTGGGAGGGTAAAGTCTCCCAAGGAGAGGAAGTTGGGTGAAGGAGGAATTGTTTGGGGAGTCTAATGGTGATCCTTTGTGCCTCAGTCTAAAAGCCTGAGGTTATGGAGAACTTATCAGAGAGGGATCAGTGTTTGCTTCTCCAAAAAATGCTGGAATGTCCCTGGCTCAGGATGAGGGATGGGCCATAGTGAGTCTCTGAATTTGTCCGGAGTTCCTCCACCTGTTGCTGAGCTCAGGGCCCTCAGTGCTGTCAGATGCTGCTCATCCATTAGCCCCAGAAATGGGAATTTTCTCCCCAGAGGAAAAGACCAGTGCTGGTGGCTTCAGGGGAGAGGCCACCTTGACTTGGTTTGGCTTTGGTGTTGTTCATGCCTTGATCTGATAAGCAGCAAGTGTTGTTTGGTGATGACTGGGAGGGAAAGCAGGCAGGTGTCCTTCCAGCTCTTCCCAAAGTGCAGGAGCAGAGAGGTATCTCATGAAAAGGAAAGGCCACACCTGGAAAGGAGATTAAATAAATAATTTTGACACCTGGTTTAATGAAGGCTGGACGTGACCCATGCCAGCAGCTACTTCTGAAGCATGGGGAGATTGAAGATATCTCCACTCTGGCTGGTGGCAGGGTCAGGCCCAGCTTCCTGCTCCCCCAGATTTAATTTTCAATAATTTTATCCTGTTGCTCCACCCTAAACAATCTTCTCCTGGTAATTACAGCTTGAGGGGCAGATCTTCATCTGCTGTGAGCCACTGGGGCTCCGTGGGGCTGCCTGGCCTGGCAGCAGGGCAGGACCTGCCCCAGCCATGGCCCTGCCACAGGGATGAGCTCAGCAGGTGAACTCGGTCCCAGGGTGACTCAGGAGCAATAACGAGCAATTTTGGATCTTGGTGAGGTTTGGTCTAGAGAAACAATGCAGGGCTCAGATTCCTGATCAACGCTCCCTGTGATAGTTTGTGGTTGAGAAATCAGATGGGAGCACGGCACAAGAGGCACAGGTGACTTCTCTGGCTTCCTGCTCTGAGGCAGGTGGAGATAAAGGGATCAGCTCTGCTGGTGAAGCTTTTGGGTACCCACAGAGTCTCTTTGGGGCACCTGTTGGAGGCCAGGGCTGGGATCCAGGCTTGGGGGTGGTGCTGGGGGTGGGACGCAGCTGGGAACATTCCAATTCACCGGGCAGAGCCTGGGCAGTGCCAGAGCCTGAGTCCCAGGGTCTCCCTGAATTCCTGACTGTGCCATGACAGAGTTCCCAGTGCTGGAGACTGTTTTGTGCTCCAGAAAGGCAGCTCAGCCCTGAGCCCTGGGCACAGCTCTCACCACAAGAGCCCAGCACAAGAGCAGAGCTGCCACCTCCACCTGGGAAATCCGGGCAGCTGTGCCGGGGCTGTGCCAGTCCCTGCACCCCACCCTGGCTGCCCTGATCCCCAAAGTGTTCCCTGGGGACACCAGGGCCCCCTGGTTGTGCCTGTTGAACTCTTGGATTTGTCAGGTATTCTGCTTTTCTCCTTGTTGTTCTTAATCCTGGCTTGAGGAGCATTGCACAATTAACGCTCCTGCCCCATTAATGACCCCGGTGGGAACCTGGGGGGGATGTGCTTCCTGGAAAGAGAGAATTTGTTCTTTGTGTCCTCCGAACAGTTACAATTTCACAGTGGCTCATGGGAGCCCCCGAGGTGATGCCAAGCCCCTTTGTTCCCGTTACAGTAACGAGGGGCTCTTGTCTGGCACTGAACCAGGGTCTGGGGTTTAATATCCACCCTTGCAATGTTTCCTTTTCCTCCTGTCTCCACAGAAGTGATTCCAGGTCAGAGAAGATGATGATCTGCAGCTCAGCTGGATCTTCCCTTGTGTTGTGCCATGGCTTTAATTAATTAATTAATTAACAGTGGTTGAGCCCCTCAGCCTGGGGAAGGTGAACTGCTTTCAATGTGCTGCATCTGACCCAGCCGTTCTTTTTCTCTGTAGGATCCTGGTGAACATGGACAACAACATCATCCAGCACTACAGCAACCACATGGCCTTTCTCCTGGACATGGTAGAGACAGAGAACAAGTTCCAGATCATCCTCAAGGAGCTCTAAAGAGCTGCAGGCAGCACTTCCTGGGACTTCTCTCCAAGCTGGAGACCTGTGTGACCCCACAGAACTCAGCCCGGTGCCCCCTCTTGTTGCCTTGACTTGAACCCCCCATGGCCCTGGGGCTGGGCCACAGACTGCTGTGACATCATCCTGTGAACGTTGAGTTTATTATTATTATTATTATTATTTTTTATTTTATTCCCTTCTGGTGCTGGGCCTGAGCTGCCGTTCCAGAGCTGGGCACACCAAGTGACACTGCCAGGCCTGGGCAGAGAGCAGAGCTGGTGGCCCTGGCAGTGCCTGATGCCAGCCCACAGACCCTCCAGAGCATTCCCAGCAGGGCTGAGCCCAGCTCTGAGCTCCTCTCTGGCACAGAGACTCTCCCAGATGCAGTCACAGCTCCTGTTGAATGGACACTGCCTGTTGAACACCCTCCCCTGCCACATCTCTGACTGTAAATACCACGGAGGCCTCCACAACCCTTGTTTATACATTTCTGTATTGTTCCTTTTGTATTTTATATGTTATAAATATGCATTGTTTTATACTGGACTCAGTATGGTGACACAGAGCATTTCAAACACAGGCTGCTTCACATTTCTCCGTGAACTCCTTTTGTAACTGTGTTGTTGGTTGTGTTGTTTTGGATATTCCGTAGTAATAAAGGCTCAAGGACTGAAAATGAACCATTTTCCCCAGCTCTGGAGTCGGAGTTGGGATGGGCTGTCCAGGAGCCAGGACAGGGAGGTGACCCCAGAGGCACCAAAAGGACTTGAGGATGTTTTTGGCCAAGGTCTGTCCCACGTGCAGCCACCGTGTGCAGCTGTGGCAGCAGGTGTGACAGCACTGGGGGCCAGGGGCCCTGAGCAGTTCCAGGCACAGCCCTGTGCTGGAGGGATTCTGTCACACAGGGCTGGGGACACTTTAAGCAAGTGAAAAAGAAAAGCCCAGTTTGACTTCTGAGCAGAAGCAGTTCTGCCTCTCTGTGTCCCTCCTCCCGTGTCCCACATGGAATATTGAAACTCCTTCCACTCTGTGCTAAAACTGCCTGAAGCTGCTTCCCATGTAGGCAATCAAATGCCAAGGGGAGCCCTGTATTTTCTAATTAATCCTCTGGCCAATGAAAACCAGGGCCTTTCCTCCTCCCTCTGCTTCATCCTGGGCTTTTCCTGCCCATGCTAAAGATGCACCTGAGTCCTGTGAGTGGGGAAGAAAGAGCAGCTCCACGCAGACAGGGAAGAGGATTTGGAAATGTTGAAATGTGTCAGCTTGGTGAGTTTTGGATTACTTCAGTGTTGTTTGAGGATGGCCTCTAAGATGAAGCGAAGATAAGGGGGAGGCTTATCAGCCTTTGGGATCTCCCCAGCACTCCTTCAGATCACAAACTCCTTCTTCAGCAGGGTGGCTCTGATTCAGTGTTGATTCTGTGAGTCCTCCTACAGCAGAATTTCAGCTCCAGTTAAAACCAGTCACACCAGGAATCCCCCAGTGCTCAGTGCCACCAGCTGAAAGCTGCAGGTGCCCTGTCCCCTGCTGTGGCAGGGGGGTGTGGGGGCCCTGCTCTGCTCTGGGCCAGCTCCGTGGCAGGACTGGCTCCAGGGCTCATCCTGGCCAGGGTGACCCTGTCCTGCCCGGCCCTGGGGACAAGCACAGGCTGCTCAGGTGGGGACAGAGATGTTCCTCTGCCCTGGGGGAGCCCTGGCACTGGGGACAGTTTGCTCTGCTGTGCAGGACAGATGGGGAGGGCTGCAGGCAGCCCTGCGGTGTTGTGTGCATGCAGAGTTGGGGGGTTTGGGGCACCTCTCACCCCTCAATGAGTTGCTCTCAAAGTCTGATCTTGGGGTTAACTGCCTGCCAGATAAACACACTGTCATCCATCTGAGCCTCAGCCACTCCAGCCTAACTCGGGACTCCAGCAGCACTACTCCTAATTTACAACAGCAAAAGCCATCTCAGTTGTAACTCTATGTTCCCAGCAGAACAAAGATGAATTTTGCTGGATTTTATGGTGTTGCCTTTCCCACAAACCCATCCTAGGTTTTGCAGGGTAAGACCCACCCTGGCTGCAGCTCCCTGAGCGCACTGTGAGAACGGCTGCCCCGTCTGGGGGTGGGATGGAGGCAGAGACCCAGCAGCTGCTCCTGTGCAGCTTTGGGTAGTCCTGGCTCTGCCGGGGTTGAAGTCCCGGTGCCTGCTGCGTGCAGGGAAACGCTGCTGGGGCCGAGTCCCCACCCCTGCCCGGCGAGGTGGGTGTTTTGCTGACTGGCTCAGTATCGCTCATCCCTTCCAGCCAAGGCGAGTTGCTGGGAGGTTGCGTAAAGCAGAGCTCCCAAATATGTGAGAGCATTCCTGACTCCTTGCCCGGAGCCCACCAGTTCCTTTTGAAGATCGAGATAGGAGCGATGAAGGCGATCTTCACCCCGAGCACCAAAGGTCGTGTGAAAGCACCGAGTGTTTTGCAAAGGGCTCCCTCCCTCGGGAGCTGCCCGGACCCTGCTTTGTGCTGACTGCAGCCAGAAAGGCTCACCCGAGCTGCTCCGGGAGCTGGGCCTGGCAGGGGGGTGGCAGAGGGGGTGTCTGGACTCGTGCTGAGCACAGGGTGTGTGACAGAGCCCGGTGCCCGTCCCTGAGCCAGCAGCATCTGGCCCTGCCCTTCTCCCTTAGTCCTACCCTGGTCAGCACAGACTCCCCTCCAGGGTCACTCCCCAGCCTCCAGCACTGGGAGTTCTCAGATGAAAACACAGTGGAGCCCATTGGTTGTTTTAATTACTCAACATCTACAAAACTGGAAGCTTTCAAACCAATTTTAGCTAATGATCATCTTCCAATTCTTAGAACCAAGTACCACTAATTAGCTCCTGGTGAGCCAGCCCTGGCAGGCCAGCACAGGCCTGCTCATTGTGTGCAGAGTCTGAGGGAAATCCTGACGCAGGAATCCCACTCTGGCATCCCAGCTCTGCTGCTCACAGGCCGGGAGCTGCTTCCTCCCCCAGCTGGGGAGGAAGGAAAACTTCCCGAGTGCTCCCGGTGAAAAAGTGCCCACAGAGACAGAGATGCATAAAAAGGAGGAGCAGCAGGCTGCGAGCTGAGTTGTGCAAGAGCTCTGGTATCCCCAGCGCTGGGTGGAGGGCTCTGCTCCTCACTTCTACAAACAACACCCAGTTTCTGTGTCTTTATTCGTGCTTATTCACTCCTTGCATCATCAGGCAGGCGGCTGAGGAGCCCGGTGTGTGGTGTGGCTCTGCAGGGCTGTGAAGGGAAAAACAGCATCCTGTGTTTTGTTAGGACGCCCACGCGCCGTGTCCGGAGGTGCCCTGGTGCTGTGCTGGGCATGGGAGGAGAGGATTAAAGTCAGGGAAATCAAACTCTGCCTGCATCTGTTTATAAGTGTGCAAAGCTTTAATAGAGCTTGCTGAGGGTTCCCCCAGTTCTCTCACTTATTTCCCCAGGTAGTGCCTTGGATTTATAGCATTGAATTTCTAGGTGAGATGGGCACTAGAACCCCCAGACTTGTGGGAATGTCCTGGAATCATCAGCTGGAAAGTGGCCACAGAATCAGAGCTCAGTGCTCCCAGCCAGGGTGCACAGACTTGGGCTTCACCTCAGTGAGTTGAGGGTTGTCCTGGTTGTACATTTGACTGGGAGTCCTGGGAATGCTGAGCCCCTGGCTCTGCGGCAGCCCAGAATGAAATGCTGAATAAGCAGCCTTTGGTAAAGCTGCTGCTCTGTGTCAGCCCCTGAGTGACTTAATTGTGATTTTGCCTCGCTTAGCTCTGTTCTTTGGGGCACAGCCCAGAACAGCTCTGTGTGTTCATGCACTGGTGTGGCATTGCAGGGTTTCTGATCCACTTGCCATAAAAGACTGAGGAAAATGAAAGGGGGATTTCTCCACAACCTGCAGAAGGTATTTCTTCAGTTAATTTGTAGCCATTGTGGGCCTGACGTCCAACCCGACCACCCTGGCCTGGCTCTGTTCCTCCAAGAGCCTGGCAGGATTTGCTGGCAGGGGATCCCAGCTGAGTCAGGAGCTGCTCTGGGAGCTGGGAGCTGGCACCTTGGTGCCAGGCTGGGATAGGAGCTGCTTGTGGCTCCAGAAAAGCCCATTTCCCCGTTTGTGCTGCCACAGGGGCTCAGGACAGACCAATGGCACCAGGGTGTCCCCTCAGTGTCTGTGGCTGGGACAAAATCTGCAGCTGGGTGAGTTCAAACGCTGGGAATCACAGCAGGAACTGCTCCTGTCTGCTCTCCCAGCCCTTCATAAACTCCCACAAGGACTTGGGGATCTTAGAAGGAATAAACAGGGCAAGAAACGAGTGTGACTAACTGAAAAAGCCGTGTTACTTGCGCCTGGCAACAATGAGCCAATGGGCACTGAGGGACGAGATCCCAGAGCTCCGCCCTGGATGAGCCCAGCTCTGCCTCCACCCCGGGATGAGCTTGGCATCCAGGCAGGGAAGAACTGTACCAGGGGATGGGTTTGTGGCTGCATCTGCCTCTCTCTTACCAGTGCTGGTGTCAGGGCCAGCATCCAGCTCTGCTCCTGTCCCACAGCAGCCGGGCAGCTGCCCACTGGGCTGTGTTTAACCCATTCCTCTCTGAGGGTGGGTCCCTCCTCCTGCGTCCCCAGGCATTTCCCCGATTCCAAGCCACAGGATGTGTTTCTTCTCCCATTTCACTCAGCTTTAGGTCAGGAAGGCTCTGGTGAAGCCAGAGCAAAGGGGTGCTGGCGGTTCTGATGCTGCTCTGTGCCCCCACGCTCTCCCCTGCAAGTGCTCCCCTCTTCCCATCAAACAGAGGACTTCTGCAGCTGGAATGTGTTGTACCAACAGCCAGAGTGATGTGAGTTTTACACACACACAGAACTCACAGAACCTGTTTGTCCAAAGCCCTGACAGTCAGCGATGCTTTAATGGCCTTTACACTGCAAACATGCTTTTATTTTTTCAACCTTACCTTTAAAAATAATACTGTAAAATATGAACCAGCCAAGCTGGACAAGGAGCTGGTAGTGAGGACTCCAGAGCTGCTGTGTGGCCCTCAGGGTGACCCCAGACCATCCAAGGGTGCCAGGAGGTGCTGTACTGTGTTCTTAGGAGGATTTAGACACTTGGTGTCACCCCAAACCCTCTGTCCCCTTGCCCTGTGACTGAGCTGAGCCCCTGGGCAGCAGTGCCTGTCCTCAGGTGTTCCCAGGGGAGCTCTGCTCATTTCCCTGCTCCATTTTCCCTGCTGGGTGGGCAGTGGGGCTGCTCAGCCCCATTTGTGGTTTGCTATCTCTAATGCTCCAGAACAATCTTTATTTTTACCTGGCCCTTCCTGTGGTCTGTGCTCTGTCTCTGCATCCACAAGGTCACGGAGCCCAGGAAGAAGATCTTTACCAGGTGGGATGGTTGGAGCAGAGAGATTCCAGCAGAACTTCTGGCTTTTGGGAGAAAAAGAGATTTGAGGAACTTGTTGAGGGTTTATATCTGGAAATAGAAGCTGTGGTTTCTGGGGAGGTGGATGCTTAATCCTTCTCAGCCAAAATCTTTGGCAAATGAAGTGCTTTGGGAAGTGGAAGTGCTATGGACTGTGATGTTTATTGTAAAATACATGGATTTGCCATGGTCCAGCCTTGCAGAGACTTGGCTGCTCCCCTCTCCAGGCAGTGCTGGAACCAGGGCAGTGATGCCAAAGAACTCCAGCTGGGAGTTCCTCGTGCTCTCTCCCACTGCCAGCAACAGCAGAGGGAGCAGGCTCTAACCCCAGCAGCTGGGTGTGGAGTGTTTGTGTGTTTTCTGATAACACAGGCTGGGGATCTTCCCTCCTCATATTTAATTTGCCCTTTCCTCCAGCCCTCTGTCCTTATCAAATCCCTCCTGGCATTGCTTCCCTCCCAGCTTCCTTTTTCCCAAACCCCTGTTATGAGATCCAGCTGCTGAGAGATGTAGTAAAGATACCCCTGTTGGGTAAGGAGAGCCCTGGGCTTTCTCATGGGCTCATTCTTTTCCATGGTCAGGAATTTATTGTTGATCTTAATCTCAGGCCAGGCAACGTCCCTTCGTGGTGACAATAAATGTTCTTGAACAATCTGCTGATGGATTTATTTGGCTTCCCAGAAGGATCCCAAGGGGCAGGAGGGCTTGGGAGAAGGGAGTTTCTGTTCATGCCTTTTTGTCCCTCTGAAGTGGTGGCAGGATGGAATACCTGGGAATGGCAGCTCTGGCTCGAAGGAACACTTTTACAAGCCTCTCTCCAGCTCCCACTCCCAGCCTCAGCAGGGGCTGAGGAAATGGCCAGGTTTTATCCATCAGCTTCCTTAGGATCCTGTGCAGCCACGGGTGTCCTTCAGCATTCCTGCCCAGGGCTCCCCAGGTTTGAGTCTTTCTCCTCAGTGTGTCCCTCTGGGGGTGAGTTCAGCCACCAAACCAGCCCAGCCTAAAGCCTCTGCTTGGGATATGAGGAATCTTTTTCCGGGTCAGGTGTGCTCTGGCTTCTTGCTCCATACAATGGGGACAAGAAGTGGCCCCCACATCCCGGGGTGGTGCAGGGTTTAATTACTGTTTGTAAATGTCTGGGAGATCAGCTGATAAAGGGCCCCTGATCCACTGCTCCAGGCTGTTCCCAACCCACACTGCCCTTCCAGGCACTGCCACCTCCGAGCCACTTCCTGGGACAACAACTGTCCCCTTTGGAGCAGCACACAGTGGGATGCTCTGGGATCACCCTCCTGTGATGCATTTTCATGTATCCCGTGGAAGTGGGGTGTCTTCCAGACTGCACTCACCTGGAAGGAGTTTTCTTTGCTTCCTTGGTGGGTTTGTGTGGCTGAGGCTGCAGACTCTGGAGTAAACCTGCAGTAAATCCATAGTTCCTTGTGAGACAGGAGGTCTTCAGCTGGAAGGAGGATGTTATTCCCTTGGGAGGCACCTTGGTGAGGGAATCCATGTTGGGATGGCCTACAAGCCAAACAGGAAAGGGATGTAAATACCAGCCCAGGCACTGAGGAAGGAGAGTGCATCCAGCAGGGAATGTGAGAAAGGAAAAGAACCAGTGTGACAGGACCATGTGGGGAAGCTGCTGCTGCTGGATTGGAAAAGTCCTGGGCACAGCTGATTTCCAGGGACACTGAACTTAGTCCTGAGCACAGGAACAAAAGCACCATTAGCAATTTCAGGGAATCAAACAGGAGAGCTCCCAGCTGGTGTCAGCTGGAAGATAAACTCTGTGCCCTCACTCCAGGTCTCACCCACAGCAGGCAAAGGGCCAGGAGATGTTCTGGAGCTTGGTACATTATGCACCAATGTGGCTCCTCCTGAAGCCTCTGGCATTTCCACTGTTGTGGGGTGTTCTGGTGATTCCTTACAGCCACTCCAAACGCCCAGAGTGGTTTCTGGATGGTTCTCCCAGCAGAGGTTCAAAGGGACCTTCTCAGAGCTCATGGAAGGCTCCTGTGGCAGTTCAATCCACCATGCCCTAAAAGCTCTGGATCTGTGTGTGAAGGTGCTCCACGGAAGAGCAGAGCCAAAGTCAGCAGCACCATCCTCCCTCCCAGCTCCGGGCTCATGGAGAAAGCCATTTCCCAAATTTTTCCAAATTAAATCCTCTTGTGGTTTGGGCCATAAACACTGTCTGGGCAGAAGTGGTATTGCTTTGCTTGCAGAAATGGTGAGTTTCAGCAAGAAAAAGGGCTTGGGGATGCCTTTGAATTGCCTTTACCTGTGGGTGATGACCAACAAAGGCAAACCCACATTTCAAATCCAGTTGTCTCCCTGTGAGTGGTTACAGCTACCAGCAGCACTCGGACCAAAAGCTGGGAGAGCTTCCCAAGGGCAGGAAGGTCTCTCTGTGACTGCCCAGGACCTGAAACTCTGGCAGGAAATGTCTCTGTGTGTGACTGCTGTGTCCAGCATCCTCCATCGCCTCTATGAGTCTGATTTTGTTCAGGGCCCTAGAATTCCAGGTGGGAATTGCTGTCCTTACAGTCAGGAATCTGTGGTGCCAAGGGTTATGTGAGTTACCCCAAATCATAGAATAGATCACAGTGACATGGGGACAAAGTTCTTCAGATTGCCAGGATGCAGCTTTACCTCCTGGAACATCCTCTGGGATTTAAAGCTTTTATTGGTGACTGCTCAGATTGGCTTTTCTACTGGGCTGTAGGGAGAGGAAACATCTGATGGGCAAGGCTCACTCAGTGATGTGAGAGAGTCCAGTTCAAGGTGGAGAGGAGAGGAGCAAGAAAACCCCTGCATTACAGCTTCAAACACAAAAAGTTGATGCTTTTTCTCTGTCTTTATTTTCCTTACATTTCCTATGGCAAGCTGGTGAAATGCCGAGATGTTGAACTGCCTTTGTTGTAACACAGGGTTTGGTCCCAGAGCTGAGGATGGCTTTGAGGACTGCTTGGACACTTTCCTTGTTTCTCACTACTTTTTCTCCCCCTCAGTTTTAATCTGTCACTCAAAACCAGATCCTCTAGTGACTACACAAAAGCTCCTTTTTGCTGAGTGAGAGCAGTGACCACGAAACTGCAGGATCTGACCACCTTCTTCTTCTGAGATGTCCCTTTGTCTATAGTCATAAATTATCAGCCACTGCCATCTTTTAAATAGATAGTTTCCTGTTCTGCCTCTTGTAGGTTAGATATTATCTCCCCCAGTAAATCATGAGTCAGTGATTAATTCAAGAAGGCCGTTCCCAGAAGCAAATTCTTACAATGTTAAAATTAATACGATGCGGAGCCATTATACCATGATAGAGAAAATAATTATGGCCTGCAAACCAGTTTAATCAACACAGAACATGCTGGGGCAGGTGCTCAGCCTGAGTGAGTCACTGCAGGAGAGTTCAGAGTCCCAGTGGAGGGGGCTGTGTGAGTGAATAGGATTGTCCCGTGTCAGCTGAGCCCCGGGATCTCTCCATGTGCTCTTTGCACACCCAAATTGGGAGGGAAAACACCTTTGCTGGTGTTTAAACAGCATCAAGTGACTACAAAAGCATGAATTGCTTCAGGAACGTGCATGCAGCCACTTAAGATGTCTCAGGCTGATGAGTGGCAGCTCATTAAGCTGATTAAGTTGTGTCTTCACTCTGTGTTAAGCAGCTGTGCAAAGTCATCACATATTCTGGAGTCAGCAGGCTCTGCCTCAGCACAGGGATGGGGCTGCTCTAGGAGCAGTCTGAGAGGGGACAACTCACTGGGGAATGGCTCAACATCTGGGGAAAACTCAAAAACTCTCTCTAGAAATAACAAAACAAGCCCAAAGCAATCACAGCTACAGCAAGACACCACAGAAGGGACAAAGCAGCCCGGGAGATGTGTGTATGTTATTATAAACCATCTGATAGTGGGTAATAACACTGGGTGTTCTGTTAACAGCTCCCACATCTCCAAACACCCTGAATTCCTGTGGATCAAGGCTTACAACACCCTGCTGCAGCCTGGGCACCCTGCAGGGCTGGGGAGCAGGCACAGAACAGTTAAGTGACTTGCACAAGGGTGAATCAGCAGGAGTTGAGGGACTGAACCTGAAGGCAGGTGCTGAGCTGGAGGAGCTGGCACAGCTCCCCAGCAGTGCCACCAGGCGTGACCCTGCACCCCCTGAGCCCAGCAGTGCCACCAGGTGTGACTTGCCAGTGCCTTTTTTAGAGTTAGGGTGGCCAGAACTAAACCCACCACTCCAGCACCACCAGTGATGGCATTATTGTATTTCCTGTATTGCTTTCCAAGTCACATGAATTTTATGCTTTAATTTTAACTGGGCATCGAGGTAGCTGTCTTCACAGTTTCAAAATTTTAATCCTTTAATGCAAGTCTCCTGTTGCATGGAAAGCTGAGTATTTCTGGGGATGAGGAAGATGAAATTTCTCTGCTGTTTATGGGGCAATTTGTATAGACTGGGAGCCACAGCACATCTAAAATCTCACCTGGAACTTCTGAGCTGGGCCTAATTAATTCAGCATGTGGGCAGAATGCATTATTTGCAGTACCACACCTTTCCTGCCTCTCTTCTTTTCCTGGGCTTTTCAGAAAGAGAACTGGGCAGGATTCTATTTATAGAGCCAAATAAATCCAGCCCTGCCTGTGTTGTACGTGATCCCTCCAGCTTTTCAGATGTGGTCCCATGAAGGGCTGAATGCCCTTCATGTCCTACTTCTGCCAATCCCAGAAAGAAAAAACAGTGGGAATTGGAAGGTCTGGGACCATACAAGATAAAAGAAACAGCTTTGTACTAACACAAATGTGAAATTATTCCAGTGTGTAGGATGGGAAGAGCTGAAGTTCCTGATCTTTAAGAACATTGTGTGAACTTCATTAATTGTCTTGTCTGGCAGTTACCAATGGAAAAGATTCTGGAGGTGCCTTGGTTCCTGTTCTGGTGACTTGAGAGTTGGATTCTGACAGTGATCAGATGCCCCCTCCCCAAAATGGCACAGGAGGGAAAGAGAACAGGGAAAGGCCTGGGACGGAAGAACAAGACAATGGGCAGTTGAGAGGAGAAAATTAAGTTGGGGCATTATTCTTCTCATAAAAAGACACGAGGATGAAGGGATTTCATTGTGTTTGGCAGGAGCAAGAAGGAGCAGGGAAGATGCCAGGCTCAAAGGGTTGAGAAAAGGGTTGATTAAAAACACCATCCAGATGGAACCTGTGCTTGGCCACAGCAGCAGCAACCCTGGAATGACTTGACCCCCTTAAGGAACAACCAGGAATGGCTGGGAGAGGAGTGGAGGCTCCTGCTCTGCTTGGCCTTGCAAAACACTGAAGGGAAGAGTGGCTGGGAGTGGGCAGGCAGTGCTGGCTGCTGCAGAAGGTGCTGATTTATTGTGAGATCACGGGGAACTCTTCCTGCTCTGTTTTCTTCCCTCAGCTGAGCTGTTCCCTGCTGCATGCACGGACAAGTGGAACGGTGCTACTACGGTGCTAAAAATAACAAACACCAAATATGGGCCACTCCATCAAAACTGGGAGAGCTTTGCAAGGAATCAGTCCCCAAGGAATCAGTCCCCAGTTCTTGTGTGCACACACAGTCCTGGTGAATTCAGCCTTTCCTGTAAAAATGCCCCGAGTTATCAAGCAGCTGAGCACGGATCATCTTTTCCACTTACTCTTCTTTGTAGGAAAATGCTTCAGGACAGACCAAAATTTGAGGTGTGTGATGCAACTCTGTGAATTTCAGCAGAACTGCTCTGGCTTGGGCTGTTCCAAAATTACAGGAGATTTCTGAAGATGTGGTCTGAGGGCTCATCCACAGGGAGCAGGGATCCTGAGCCAGCTACTCCTTATCAACAACCAGAATCAGAACAGACCCTGCACTGCCCTGGCCACGGGGTCCATCTCCACATGGCCCTGCCATGTGCTTGATGTTGTCCAGCCCGTGCTCTGTGGTCAGGAGGGTTGTGCTGAGGGAAGCAGGACCTGCCCAATTCTGCTGGAGCTGATTATTAAAATTGCAGCAGGTTTCCAGAGCAGCTGATAAAAAACTGCATCCGCAAGCTCCTTCTGCCCTGGTGCTGCTGCCCAGCCTGTGAGGGTTGGATGCAACCCCTGCTCCAGCAAGGGCAGTTCCTGCTCGGGCAGCACGTTCCTGATTAGCACCTTCCAGGACAGCACGTGCCAGGGAAACGGCTCCAGAGCCCTTCTCCCATCCCATGCATCCACCTCTGGGTTTGGCACGTCCATCATCACCTCAGTGCTGCTGAGGGTAACTGGAGATTAGGCACCTCCACCCCCTTGGAGATTTAGGTCCTGGACACCTCAAAGTGCCCTCAGAGTCCCTAGAATTGTGTTTGGGTGATGCAAGGGTCACTGTGCTGTGAGGCAAATCCACCAGGAGCAGCTCCCAACCCCAGTGGCCTGGATCCTGCAGGGATGTGTGCAGACAGGGGTGAAGTGGCAGAGTGACAAGTGGGTCAAGTCACCTGTTGGGTGTTCTAGGTCAGGCAGTGAGAAGCAAATAAGCTCTTTCCACTGCCTAAATTACAAGTGGGTAACCCTGCTCAAGGAATGTTCTCCAGAATGGCCGAGGAGGACACAGCCAAGTGCTTCAGGTGGAGGAAGCCAAGGCAGCAGCCCCCAAAAGGTCTGGTGTTGATGGGTCCAGTGCTTCCCCTGCTGAGCTGCTGCAGGAACTCTTCTCCAGGGATAAAGCCTAGCAGAGAAGCAGCCAAGCCCTTGTGTAGTTTGTGGTTTGGCTTCCTGCCCACTCTGCCCTTCAAGCAGGAAATTCTCAAAGCGAAGGGAGTGCTTTGTGAAGCTCCCTGCAGACTCTGCCTCCTCTCCTTTAGTCACACTCAGCATCAGGTCAGCTGGCACTGCTGGAAGCTGACCAGGCAGACTGATGGCGCCTACAGAAAGTATTTAAGCAACTTCTCCACCTTGATCATTTTTCCCTCATCTTTTTTTGTCCTTTACGTCCTTGATTGCTGTTATTCAACCCTGAGATAATGCACTCCTGATATCACTGAGATGGGAGAGACAAGCAGGGAGCAAGAGATCAAAGGAAGGAGAAGAAAGAGAACATGCCAAAGGCAGAAGAAGAAAGAGGGGAAGATGCCAAACACTTCCTTGATTTACCTACTTTACATACCCAGCACAGAGTTTCAGAAATCCTTCATGTACGTAATTTTGGGAGTTCTGGGGTTACCACGTAGTCCCCAGACAGCAGGAGGCTGTGGAAGGGCATCCTCCTTCCCCCAGCTGAGGAAGCAGCTGGGAAGGTGGATCCAGAAAGCCCAGGAGGCCCTTGGCACCTGCGAGTGTTGGCTGGGCTTGAAAAGGAACCCGGCCGGGAGCAGGCTGGGAAATCACGGCGGGTTTAACGCATCTTTCTGCTTCCCTCTGCTGGTGGAAGGAGGGTGTAATTCCCGAAAATCAGGGATCAGCGAAAAGGGCAGCAAAAGGCAGAGAGAAGGGTCAGCCGGTGGTATCCCTGCACAAGGACTAACTCCACCGATTGCTTTGAATGTGCTCCTGAAGAAATGCAACGTGTGTGTCCTGGAGGGCTCAAAAACATGGGGAAAACAGGGCCAGAGCTGGGTGGGTGGGAGATGGGGAGGTGGCACAAGTGAGATGATGTATCTGGAGTCGTTTCCAGGTCTAAACCACTCATATTGCATTACCATTTCTCATTCCATTATCAGTTGTGATTACAAACTTAATTTAATGACCTTGATCTAAACTTGGTTGCTATTCCTGTCACAGAACAGGATCAATATCAGTAAGAAAAAGAAAAACAAACTCGTAAACGTCAAACATTTTTGTTACTCACTTGGTTATACTGAAATCCCTTTGATTGAGACTTAAATCTCTCTCTTTTTTTTCCCCCCTCCAGTTTGAGTCACCTTCCTGTGGTGCTTATAAGGACTGGAGGAAATCTGGAAACCTAAAAAGAACAGCCAAGGATAGCAACACTGAATATGGAGATCCGGGAAACATGTGAACTCAACACCAGCTCTCATTTGAAATGGGATGTGTAAGATAAAGGCAAATCCAACATTCATGCAGTGTTCCCATCAGGAAATCAGCAGCCACCCCTGCATCTCATTTCCCTGTTTTATTTAAAAAACCCCTTGGAAACACTGCTGTTGATGAATGTGACTCAGTGCTGTTAAATCCCTTTTGCAGATTTCCTCCTTTAGCGAGACAGGGACTCGAACAACTCCATCACAGGGTTCTGACCCTCTCCAAACTGCAAATCTGATGGCAGAGGCTGGGCACCCCTTCAGCTGTCAGAAATACGGTGACAAAACCACTGATACCTCACCTAATCAAGCTCTCAAGCCACAGAGCTGCACTGGCATCAGGAAAGTTTAAATAGAAATTCCATGGATTTGCCCCACCACCGTGAGGGAGCAAAGATGAAACTTTCCCCTGCAGCACATCACGATCTGATGGCATTTCTTATTCCCTTGTGCTGGTTTGGCCTCAGGAGGAGGATTTTGGACCTGGAACATCTCTAACCCACTGTGGCTATAAATAGTTCCAGCTATCCCTTGATTTGCTCCAGTAACGATCCCTGGCTGTGCTTTGAGTGAAAAACCTTGATGTGGTTGAGGTTTTCCCCCTTCAACTCTGCACTCACTGTGGTAAGTGCTGTTTATTTTTGGAACATGGCACTGAATGGTGCTTTTCTGCTTGAGGTACCTCATGCTCCACAGCATCCCTGAGCTGGAAAGGCAGGGATCCAGTCCCAGCCCACACGTCCAGTGTCACGACTCAAGTTAGAGCCGTGATTTTGTCTCTAAGCTCAGTCCCAGCACGGAACGTGCAGCAGCGCCGAGGCTCCCGAGCTGGCCCAAGTCAGCCATGGCCTTTGCTGTCTCCACTGAGTGAACTCGGCGCCCCGAGGTGGAGCCCCGAGGTGGCGCCCGCAGGTAACGCCCCAGGTACGGCCGCAGGTGAGGCCCTGGAGGGCGCTACCGGAAGCCGCCTCCCGGCCCAGCCCCGCCCAGGTGCGGCGGCGCGGGGCAAGCTGCGAATGGCGAGTACCTGAGCGGCCGAGGCAGCGCGGGGAGCATCGGGGACATCCCCGTTCTCCGCTCAGATGAGATATGCGGCCTTTATCCGCCCGTTCCTGCCGGTGCCTGTCCGTTCCTGCCGGTGCGTCCCCGGCCCTCGGCAGCACCGGGAAAGCGGACACCCGGTTGCCGAGACAACAGCCGCCTCAGCTCTCCTCCAATCGCCGTGCCTGTTACTTTGAGCACTGCGGCAGGTGCCCAATCACAGGCGAGCTTTCAACGCCGCTGCGGCTGGTTTAAGGTGGCTCGGCGGAGGCGCTTCGCCGTAAGGCGGCTCTGGCTGCTTCTCGCGCCACCGAGAGGCGCGCGCACACCGGGAGGGACGGATCCCACCCGGGCAAAGCGACGTTCCCTCGTGGGGAGGCGCCGGGCCGCAGCTGTCCCTGCAGCCCTGGGCCGGGGAGCGCCCCGGAGCTCCGGGAGGTGCCCGCGGGACCGCCCCGCCCCAACCGAGCGGCGGAACGCAGCTTCTTCCGCCCGGCCCCTCAGAGCCCTGCACCCATAGGCTGAGCCAGGCCCCGCCCTTGCGCGGCAGCCAATCCGCGCTATCGCCTGGGGACCGGCTTTGATTGACAATGCTGGCGGCCAATCGGAAGGGCCGGGCAGGAAGCGACCGCGGTGCTCGACCGGGGGCCGGAGTTGGGGCCGGGGCCGAGCGTGGGGCAGCGGCGGGGCCGGGCCGGGGTCAGCGGCGGGGCCGGTGAGTGGCGGGAGCGCTCCCGGGGGAGCAGGGGACGGACAGGTGCACCGGAGGGTTTGGTGGGAATAGCGCAGGTCCCGGCCCGGGGGTGTGTGGGTGCTCTGCGCTGCCCGGGCCGGGTTTGCTCCCGATGGGAGGGGGATTTGCTGCCCCATCCCCTCACAAATGGGTGGTTTTGCCCTTTCGTGGCTGTTGTGCCCCCACGCTGGGACGAGCCGGCAGTTCAGGGATGATGCTGCTGCTCCCCGAGCTCTCTGGGGGTGCAGGGAGCCCGTGTGGTGCTTTCCAGACACCTCCAATGAGTTTGGCTCCGAGGAATTCGGGCTCTGAGGAATCCAGCCTCCAGACTGCTGGCAGGGATTCCCCTGGATTGACCTCTGCTTGCAGGGAGAGCAGCGCTGTCATCCCCAGCACGTGGGGATGGGGTGACTCATGGAGCGCTGGTCCTGAGCAAACGGGAGGTTCCGGGAGGAGGGAAATGAAAAGCAGAGCTTGGAGGACTTGAGAGCCTTTGTGATGCTGTTAAATGCCAGCTGAGTGTGTCACCCCTGCGGCCCAGCCAGTTCACAAGAGCTTGTAAAGCAAAGTCTGTGTGAGTTTCTGTCCAAGGCTTTCTAAGAAGACATTTAAAATGTGCTTTCTTGTTTTCTGTGCAGCTGTGAGTTTGATTCCAGGGGCGTTTCTGTGGCCTATCCTTCATTGCAGGTTTTGGATCACTGATTTATTTGATCTAATTCTTTGGGTTTTCTTTCTTTTTTCCCTTAGATTCACCCTGAAGGAATATAAGCTTGCCACTTCACTGACTGGCTGGTAATAGTGGCTCATCCACCCTCCTTCCTGCCTGTGGTGCCCACCCTGAGACAGGGCAGGGGAAGGGAAGCAGCAGAACTTGTTTGTGCTTTCCCGAACTTATCCAAGGGAACAGGATGGATGGCAAGGAGTGCTACCAGAAGTTGGTTCCAGCAGGGTCCAAGTCTCTTCTTTAAAGAGAAATTCCAGCATCGAGGAGGCTGAAAAGCAAAAAAAAAAAACCCAAAATGGAAGGAGGCAACAGCCCCAGCCTGCAGCTTCAGCAGCTCCCGTTGGCCACAGCAGCAGTTTCTGTGCAGCCACACACAGACTCCTTCTCTTACAAGGTCAGCTTTCCACCCCAGTGTGGAACTTTCCATCCCCAGAAGGCCCTGATGATTGGAATAAGGTGATAATGGTGCTGGATTGGGGTTATTTTCTGCAGAAGGGGCTCTGTCTTTGTATTCAGCCATTCCTGGAGGCCCTGGGGTGTCATATCCTGTGTACAGTGAGAGAAAGAGAGAAATTCTGTGTCTGCAGAGCAGAGGAGCTGGAGGGAGGAGTGGCAGTGGCAAGGTGTGGATGTGTGAAGGTGTTCAGGTGCAGTAATTCTGAGAGGTGCCTTTTCAGCCTAAGCCATGCAGCAGTAACAGAGCAGAGGTTCTGGTTTGCTCTGTGCATTCAGGTGTTTGAATTCCAGCAGGGTCAGCCCACACCAGAGCCTGCAGCTGGGGTGGGACATGGGACTGTAATTCCTCCTTGTTCTGCAGCTGGGAACAGATAAATTCTGTTTGAATCCCTGATTCTGAAGGTGCTCAGAAAATCTCAGCAAGAAGGGCTTTTTTTTTTTTCAGTGGAAAAAGTCGTTTGAGACCACAGTCCTGGGCCCTTGTGGACCCAAGTGCTGTTGACTTGAGGCTGTCACAGCTCAGAAAACTCTGCACTGTGGTGACACAGTGACATCCTCCTGCCACCTTCTCTGTCTGTCCTGGGATCATCTCTCAGGTGGTTTTGAGTGAAGCTGTTTGGGCAAATCCTATTTTTGTGCATTCTGATAAAGAGGTTTTTGTTCTGCTGCTAAGGCTTTGAAATCTGAAAGTTCTTCTGTGTATGAGAAAATCAAGATTAGTACATTTATTGATATAAATAAATACCACTCTGAGCGTGAGCTGGGTTATCCCAAATCAATCCAGGTAAGGACTGGACTGAAGGAACAGTGCTAATGACATGTAATGAGATTTAGACAGTTTTGGAAGGACACAAATGTTCAGTGGCCTGGCTTAGCCTCAGGCTCTTCTCTTCACTCCTCTGTATCTCCTTTGTGACTCAGCCTGCTTGACATTCTTTTTTTTTAATTTCAAATTCCATCTATAGAGCGTGAGAATTGTTGCTGAGCTGAAAATGCCAGTGCAGAAGAGGTTGGGAGCTGGCTGGGAGCTGTCAGTAGTCTCCTGTGACCTTGGGAATAACTGGTTTATATAAAAAGCAGCCTAAAATCTGTGATAATTGTGCTGCCTCATCAGATGGGCTGAAGTAGTAACTGAACCAGCAGCTGTCACAAGTGGAGAAGAGCAAAATAGTTGGGAAGCAGAGGTTCCTGATCCATTCTGTGTCGAATTCCAGGGCAATAAAATCCTCATAAAGGAGTTTTTCAAAGGGAAGAGTGAGTGATGGTGTGGGGTTTTTTAGCCTTATCTTCCTTCTCTCTGAGAAACTGCAAACTAACTGAAGTCTCTTGGAGAAAGTGGCTGTTGAGGCTTATCTTCCACCTGAGTTCACAGGTCTGGAGCACAGCCACAGCACTTATCTGAATTGCCTCAGTTTGGTAGGAAGGGAGGAAGATAAACAGGGTTTACTGACAGCTGGGTGTTGGACCAGATGACCTTTAAATGTCCCTTCCAACCCAAACTATCCCATGATTCAGGAACAGTTTTAGAAGTCTGCTCTCCTCCAGAGTGTGCAAACCCCTCTGAATTCCTTGGCTAAATTTAATCATTGTGTGTTCCCTTTGTTTTTGCAGGAGAACTTGATTGGGGCATTACTGGCTATTTTTGGGCATCTTGTCAGCAGCATTGCACTCAACCTCCAGGTGAGTGTCCTGAAGCAAATACTCATCCTGCACTGAAATAAACAATCCAACATGACAAAGCTGCTTTATTTCTGTTTTCTTGCCTAGAAATACAGCCACATCAGGCTGGCAGGCTCCAAAGACCCCCGGACCTACTTCAAAACCAAGACCTGGTGGAGTGGATTCTTCCTGCTGGTGCTGGGAGAACTGGGAGTGTTTTCCTCCTATGCCTTTGCTCCTCTCTCACTGATTGTGCCCCTCAGTGCAGTGTCTGTTGTGGGTAAGGAGGAGAGAATCTGAGTGTGTTCCAGTGGGAGATTCCTGACTCCATAATTCACTGTTTCTCTCTCCTTTTCTTTTTTTTTCATAGCTAGTGCAATCATAGGAATTATATTTATCAAAGAAAAATGGAAGCCCAAGGAATTTTTGAGTAAGTGTCACAGTTTCTTTCATTTTTCCTTTGTTTACAATTCAACACTCATAGCATGGCCTCTCAGGAATTATAATTACAGGCATGGCAAGGTTTCATTAGCACCTCTTGGAAGAAATGTATCATCTCATCCACTGTTTATTACAAATGGATATTTTTTCCTGGCTTGTGCCAAATCCCCTGAACCTCACAGAATTTAGAATTGGGCTGAAGCTGCAGCCCTGATTCTGCAGTAGCACAGGCACAAGGGAATGAGCTGAATTCCATAAACGTGGAGGTGTTTGCAGAGGTGGGAAAAGGGCTGTGGGCAGTGCCAGGCAGGATCAGCCCCAGACACAGATCCTGTAGCTTTATTTACTTAGCAGATGCCACCTGGTACCAACTTTGTCTGAGCTTCCACACCCCCACTGCCCCTGGTGGCTGCAATATTTTGGAAGTGGGGCAGGAAGAGCACCCCAGAGTCCCCCAGAGGAACATCCACGACATCACTGGTGGTCCTGTGGGATTCATTCATTCATGCCATGCTCCCCACTGCCTCACTAACCCTGTCCTCTCCTGTTCCTGTGCCTGCCCAAGGGCGCTACGTGCTGTCCTTCGTAGGCTGTGGCCTGGCAATTGTTGGCACTTACCTGCTGGTGACATTTGGACCCAACAGCCACGAGAAGATGACAGCAGAAAACATCACCAGGCATTTAGTGAGCTGGCCATTCCTGCTGTACATGGTGAGGGGGCCAGGGAGGGTGGGGTGGTTTTCTCCTGGGGGGGGGGAACTTCCATTTCCAGCATTATTTTTCCTTCTGGTTGTTACCAATGTTCCTTGTGTTCACTCAGGAACTTCTGCCAGCTTTTCCAGGTGTCAGACACATGAACAGCTCCTTCTCTTTATCTGAGTTCTGTAGGACTAAATATCTTTAACTGAAAATTGACTGTGCCTGAATCTGGGCTTTTGCCATGCTGACTTTCTCTGGAGCCATGAATCTCTTACAGAAAATCCCCTGAAATTTGTGTTTTAATGAAGACAATCTTGGCCATTTTTCCAGGGATCACTTGTAGAACCCCACTGCAGAAAGCAGGCTGAGATCTCTGCTGTGAATGTTCAGGCAGCACCATTTGATTTGCTGCTTTACCAGAAATCCAACACCAAAAGTGCCCCACATTTCCTGTTCTGCAACAAGCTGCTGAATATCTCCTGTAACTGGAATCTAAGATGATGCTGAATTTGGTCTCTAATTGTGTGGGATCCCCATTTTCCTTTGATTTCCCCTGTTCTAATGTTTGATTGGCTCAGAACCTCATTTACTGCCAACCCTCTGTGCTCTGCATCTCTAATATTCTCATTTCTCTTTTTTGTAGCTTGTGGAGATCATTGTTTTCTGTCTGCTCCTGTATTTTTACAAGGAGAGAAATGCAAACTACATTGTCATTATTCTTCTGCTGGTGGCTTTGCTGGGTAAGTTGATATGGACTTGTAAGAACTTTAAACAGTAAATGGAGGCATCTACGGCATGCAGGGGATTATATTGATTTAATTAATGCCATGAAATGCACTAATTTCCTCCAGAAATGTTCCTGAAGCTGATGTTTAGGATCTCTGCAAAACAATTAAGGCTTGTTCTCCATCAGACAAATAATCTGCCAAGCACAGAAAGTGCAGGTTAATTTATTAGTGTTCTTAATTTTAATCTGGGCACACAGAGGGTGGCATTCAGTGGGTAAGGAGGGCTGAGCCAGTGGGTGAAAGAGAGGATTTGACCTACAAGAGTAATTTGGCTCTGGGGAGATTTGCCATGTGATTAAAGAAATGAGGAATCCTCTGCCGCCCCAGCTTGTCCCTGTTAAACTGAGTCCCAGATGGTTCTGATATCCCACAGTCAGATCCAGCAGTGACTCTGGATTGACACATTTAATATTTTTTTTTAATCTAGAAACTGTAATCAATTAAACTTTTAAAAGGATGAGTAATGGCAAGTCTGCTGTGCTGAAATCTGTGTCACAGCCCTCAGTTTTTGCTGTTTAAGCACCTTCAATTCCTGCAGTGTCTTTTCTTTTACTCTTTTTTGATTTTTTGAGATATTTGGGGCTGGGTTTCAGTGGTGCCTCAGAGGCTCCATGAATTACAAAGCAACTGCCCTAATTCTGAATGGCCCAACTTTCAAGAAAGAGAAAGGAAAGCTCTTCCTGATTCTTGTTCTGGAGACTTCCTTGGCTTTTTTAACCAAACCGAATGGAAATCTCTATCCTCCCATCATGTGATTGCACAACACTCCTTAAACACTTGGAAAACCAGTAAATGCTCCCGTTTCTGATAGAGAAGGGTTCAGTGATCCGTTGGAGGTTGCTGTGGTGGGTTTGTTGGGAATAAAACAGGCAGAACTGGTGGAAAGCAGGCAGATTGCATCCCTGGCAGGAGGAGGGTCAGGTTTTTGTGGCTGTTGGGGTTGTTTGCAGCCTCCTGCAGGTGCCCCAGCTGAGTGTGGTGACCCCCCCAGGTTCCATGACTGTGGTGACAGTGAAGGCCGTGGCTGGGATGATCCTGGTGTCCATCCAGGGAACCCTGCAGCTGGACTCACCCATCTTCTACATCATGTTGGTGTGCATGATTGCCACAGCCATCTACCAGGCCACGTAAGAACTCCTCTCTTTGTCTGGAATTCTGTGGGGTTTGGGTCAGGAAGTGTTTGTTACCATGACAAAAATACCTATTAAAATTTAGGAGAATTATCCATTATTTCCTGTGACCTGTCCCAGGAGTCTGGGTGGTCTTTGTTTTTCCACAAAGTGACACTGCCAAGTGGTTTTAATCCCATCATTCCAGTATTTGCCAAACAATTTTAGGACTGAAATGGTGGCCAATCAAATGCAGTCTCTGTGCACTGGCTAAAACCAAAGTGTTGTTGATAATGTGTCTATTTTTAGGTTTTTTTTCCCTTTGTACTTGCAATAACATAAAAAGCTGGTAGCAGCAGGAATAAAAGGCTTCTCAAAATATGAGGGACACTCTGGCCCTGAGGTTGGGGCAGTAATTTCAGTGCCTGCAGTGAGTGCAGCCATAAACCCTCTTCTGTCCTTTTTATTCATTCCAAGGCTTGCTGCTGCTGCTGTTCAGTGAGCAAAAGAATGAATTTCGTTAAATGTATGCATCACTTTTGAAAGGTGTTTCCAAAAAAAGGATCCTTCCCAATCAGCCCCTGTTGCCTGTGATTGTGTTGCAGGTTTTTAGCTCAAGCCTCCCAGCTCTATGACTCAGCTCAGATCTCCAGCATTGGCTACATCCTGTCCACCACAGCAGCAATCTCAGCAGGTAACTGCACAAACCTTTCTAAAAAATGGGCAAGAGATTTTGGAAAATAATCCTCCTGAAGAAGGTGAATACTCAGCAATACGATGACTTCAGTTTTCTTGTCGTCTGTTGTCTGCACTGGCTTTGTTTGGGTTTTTTTTCCTTTCTAAAAATGTGAATTGTCCCATTAGACTGTGTTAAAATTTTCTGTTCAGTGCTGTCATTTTGTTTTAAGTGCAGGGGAATTTATGTTTGAGACTGTTCCTCATTCCATGTGTGTTTTTAGATGTTCAGATAAAATGTTTCCTTATCGAACTTACCTAGATTTTGTTAAAATGTGTGACCAATTTGCTTCCTCTGCTCAGAGGTGTTGGGATCTCTTCCTGACAATCTTCTTGTTGTATTTAGAGTGAGCAGCTCCCAGCTTTACAGGCTCTTTTCTTTCTGGATTTCTCCCACTTCAGCCCTTGCCCACGTGGGAAAGCTTTGTCTGCAGGAACAAAAAGGAGCATTTTCAAGCCCTGGGGCTCAGACCTGAGGAACAGCCTTTGAGAGGTTTTGTTTTCCTCAGACACAGGAGCAAAACTGGGGAAAACAAACACAAAAAACCCCAAGCCCAACACTCAAGAAATGCATCTGCCTGGCAGTGTTGTGTAAATAGCAATGCCCTGCCAGCTATAGAGGGCAATAAATAAATACATCAATTACACAGAGCCTTTCAGTGCTCCTCTTCAGTGTCATCAATCTGGCCTGCTCCTTAATTGGTATTTATTTCCTGTCGTTTCCCAAGCCACAGGCTGCTCTCATATTCAGCAGCTTATTTATTTTATTTTTATTTTTATCTTTTATTTATTTTTTACCTTTTTTACATTTTTAAAAATGTAAAGAGCAGGAGGCAGAATGTGTGTCCTGCTGCCACCCAGCACACCGAGGACACTTCTCTTAGAGGTCTGAACTGTTTGTTGTTGTTTGGGGTCAAGAGTTTGTATCTCTTTGTAGTTACATCCAATTTGTTTCATCGTTCCAAAATAGTCCCTCTTGTTTATGCTGCACAGGTTCACTTGCATCTCTATTAGTGACACCAGCAGAACTATTTTGGTCATGAAACTCAAAAAGATTTGTCAATAATTTGTGTTAAAATAGAAATCAGGACACCTATTTTAAGATCATTAAATAAACAAAGGTGCTGCCTATAAAAATAGGAATCCTGGCTGATGTGGGTTCTGGAGGGATGTGCTGAAGGTGGAATTGGGAAGATGTAATGAATTATTTCCTTTTCAAGGAGCAACTTTTTACCTGGACTTCATGGGTGAAGATGTTCTCCACATTTGTATGTTTGCACTGGGGTAAGTGCTTCAGGTTTCCTTGACAGAAAACTGTTGCTTCATGTGACTCAAATTTTAAAAATACAGATCTGTTTTAAAAATATCTCTCTGTGTGAGGGACAAACTGTCTTGGATAAAAGAACAGGCTGAGAGCACTTTGTCAGAGCAGAGAGTGGCTCTTAGAGCTCAGTGTTGTGTCTGGAAAAAATGATGTAACCCTCAGTAATGCACAATTTCACAACAATTAATCACTAAATCCTGGAGATCAGCTCGGGTGTTGAGCATATGGCTTGGTTTTCAAGATGCCTGCTCATGAATCTGGAAGAATTGTAAAATAACCCAAAGAAACCCTCTCTGGGGAACCTTATTTCAGATTTTGCACTTTCCCTGAACTGTGTCTGACTTCTGGAGTTTTTAGAGCATGGAGAAGGCACAATGCAGATCTGATCAGTAGAACATTTCCTGTGTAACTCAGTGTTTTGGTGTAATTAACTCTCCATAATCAGGGGAAATTCTCAAATGCCTTTTAGATAAGTACTGAAAAAAACCCCCAAACAATTGGGAGATCATTGTTCTGAACTGCACCTTGCTCTGTAAAAATCCAGGTCCGTGGTTGTTGGGGTGTTTACAGGGAGCCTTTCAAAGGTCAGGCTGCTAAATCCTGGAATTCCATCAAAGAAAAACCAAATGTTGATATGCTTCCTTTCCCCTGCAGTTAGTCAAGGTTAATTAATTAATTAATATGTCCCTGTGTTTTGATAGAGAAAAGGTGAAGTTGTGCTGGTTGCTGGGGGTGTTGCAGTGCTGGTCCAGGGGGCTCAGCTGAGACAGTGCCCTGGAATTCTGACTTGGCAGTGCTTGAACTCCAGCTCTGGATTCTGTGTGGAGCAACATGGAATGTTCTGTGCTGGCCCTTGTCAGGGATCTCAGTGGCGTTGTCTCCTCCCACAGGTGCCTCATAGCATTCCTGGGAGTCTTCCTGATCACCAGGAATAGGAAGAAGCCTGTCCCCTTTGAGCCCTACATCTCAATGGATGCCATGCCCGGTAACAGTAAAAATCCAGGGCTTCATCACTCTGTTAAAGGCTTGGGCTGCACAGGGAGGGCTCAGGCTTTGGCTCTGTTCAGAACTGGGTGGATCAGGCAGTTGTTATCTGGGAATATGAACTGATTTGAGCATATGCTCGGGATTGGGCTCGGTCCAGCAGGGAGAACTGATTTTGAGGGATGGCTGAGAAGTTCCAAAAGGTAGAGAGGAGCAAGAAATTTCCTTTGGGAAGCACAGCTAAAGTCTCTGGTGAGCTGTATAAAAGATCTGCAGCACTTGGTGGATAACTGAGAGCCATCCATCATTCACTTGAAGTTTATTTCTCAATCAGCTGCTCCAGTGCTGAGCACAAACCCATCCCATCTTTGATTTAACATGAGGAGCTGATGAGCCTCAGAGACTTCTCATTTCCTGGCTGAACAGAGAGCAAGAAAAATGCACTTTTGTCCCTAATCTGTGCCTCTGCTCTTGCAGGCATGCAGAACATGCACGACAAAGGGATTGCGGTGCAGCCTGACCTCAAAGCCTCTTTCTCCTACGGTGCCCTGGAGAACAACGACAGCATGCCAGAAATCTACACTCCAGCCACGCTGCCCATCGTGCAGGAGCAGCACGGATCCAAAGGAGTCTCTGCCCCTCCCTACAGGGTGCTGGAGCACAGCAAGAAGGAGTGAGTGACCTTCAAGGACTGATTTGAGTTGCCAGGAGTTTGACCTTTATTTATTTACCTGTTCAAATAGAAGCAAGCATGAAGCTGACCTTGATAAGAGTTCCAAGCTCGTCTCGAGCTGAACTTTCCAGGCTGATTGTTAAAACAAACAACTCTTTCTAGTTGGGAAGTTGAAAGCGCCCATCTTGGCAGGAAGCAGATCCCAGTTCTGCTTGGAATTCTGCTGGCTGGGAGTGTGGAATGGTGAATGCAGCACCATGGAACTGATGAGAGAGGAGATGCTGTGGAAGAGAAGTGACTGTGCAGTTTCAGCCCTGCTGGGAGTGGTTTTATCTCCAGACAAGTTTTCAGGAGCTGCTCACAGAGAGAGGAGGGCAGGATTTAATCTTTCATTTACAGGGACTGTGACAGATTTTCCAGGAAGGCTCTAAATCCTGGTGTGACCACGGAGCTCCCCTAACACGGCAATAAATGGAATTGTTTTGAAGCACCAACACTGGAACTTGCGGGGTGGTTAGAGCAGCAGAACTGGTGAGAGTGAACACTTCATCCCTTCAAACCACGAATTTTGGGCACTTCTGTACAACTGTTCTGGTGTTGAACATAAGCACAGAGGATGGGGGTTGTTTTTAGAGCACCACTGGATTATATGGCTTAGAACAAAGATTATTTTCCAGTTTTCTGATTTCATAGCAGGAGCTTCAAGTTGGATTAAATGGTGCAGAGGGAGCACTGTAAAGGATGAGGACATGGAGAAATGACAATGATGTGCCTGTATCTGGTGGGGAATTGATGTAATTTTGGACAAAGTCTTAATTCTTTGTCACATTTATTTATTTTCTTTCTGACTGAGGCAGGATTCCCAACTTTAGTGGTCCCAAATACTGAGAGGTGGTGACGTTCCTTAGTTCAAAAGCTCAGTTTAGGTGATGTAAGCTGGGGTGCTCTCTTTTTTTTTTCTTGTAAAAAATGAAAAAAACCCTTGTCTACTATTGTGGATGACCTAAGGAGAGAAGTTGCACAGCCCAGCACTCACTGAAGCCTGTGAGGATAATGCAGCTTTGTGTACTTTGATATTTATCTTTCCAGCTTCCAGGAGATGGCCAGGAGCTGATATGGAGGGAGAATGGGGAACTGTCAAGTGAGGAGGACAAAGTACAACCTTTACTGGTAGATGCAAGTTATCCTGGCACTTTGGTAGCACTGCCTGCTCTAAACTTGGGGCTTTTTGCCGTGAAACTGAATTTTAAGTCCACTCAGTGTGGCTTGGGCTGTCTGCACAGTGGAGTCTCCAGGACCTTGGAACTTTATTTGAAAGGAATAGTGCTCACGTTCTGTGTATTTTTAAGTGATTCCTCTAACACCAGGGGGTTTGGGATTATCTTAGATTTGGAACAGAGTCTTTCTGCTTTATTTATTTTTATTTGTTAAATTGACTCATGGCCAGTTTCTGTTCCCACTGCCAGAAATTCCCAACAACTCCCCTGACTTGTACATGATTATTCCAGGTTCTTGCTGTTGTAAATGACAACAGAACTGTTCCTTTGCATGTATTTGCTTTGCCAGCTCTGCAGACTGATTCAATCTGGGCATATTTTGGATTGCTTTGGCATTTTTGTGCAGCTTAGAAAAATAACCTTTCCCCCTGCACAGGGGAGGTGCCCTGGGGCTGTACCCAGGTTTCTTCACCAGCTGGACACAATTCAGATCTTATCAGTGGCATCCCCTGCACTGGAGCTTAGGAAACCTCAAATAACAGCTTTCCTTTCACCCTCAATACTTTATTTGTGATTGAGCAAGACAAGGATGTTAATGGGCTCCTGCTGCCAGAGCATTCATCTTGCTGGGGTGCAGTGACACTGACTTACTGCCTTTGGATCTGGTCATCGATTGTTGGTGAATTTATGGGCAGCGTTTGTTCATTAACAATGCAAAATGAAGCAGTGCAGGGAGGCTGAATGGGAAGGGGACAGGAATGCTGCCTTTCCTTATCTCTTGCATTTAATCAACCTGTTTTGACCTATTGGTTCTGTAGCCACAGAACACAGAGTCTGAAAACAAGCTGTGCTGACCCCCACACGTCTTCCATGGCAACATTCTTTGTGGTTAATTATGTGCTATAAAATAATTCATCAGCAGGGCCTAAATGTTAGGATGATAACATCCAGATCAGGATGGCCCTGTGCGTAACAGTGCAGTTGTCCCAGTTCTCACAGGATTTAAAGCCAGCAGGTGACTGGAGCACAGACTTTGCAGCCATAAATGCCTGGTTTGGGTTTTCCTCCTCAGCACAGGCCCTGACATCCTGAAAGATGGACACAGCCAGGGAACAGAGCTGCTCTGATGTGGCTGTGCTTCCCTTGCAGGCTGCTCTCTGGCCTGGTTCAGGGGTGTTTGTGCTGTAAACTCCCCAGTTCTCCTGAGCCTGATTCCTGACCTTCCTCCCTGCACAGAGCCCTCAGCCCTTCTCTGAGTGGAACTGCCCCCAGCCATGAGCTGAGCTTTTGTGGTATTTGTGTGGGTTTGGCCCTTTCTTTTCAAAGATTGTAAAGGCAAGTCTTGCTCCAAAGCTTTACATAACCATGTTTTATTTACACAGTCTCTGTGTGCTCAAATAATTCTACTTAATAATGACTGCTCCCTTTACCTGCAGCGACAGGGAAATCTCCCTTTGTTTGCTGCTGGAAACTTCCGGCCAAAGGCCTCCACTGGAGGTGGTGTCTGTTTCTACAGCACATAAATCACAATATTTTTGATTACTGTGCCACAGCAGTGGAGCCTGGGGCGTTGCTTGGGCCGTGGGCCTCAGCTCCATGACTGATGTAGAGGGACTGTACCTCACTCCTGTTTGCTGCTGCTGTTCAATGCTGCAATCTTAAAATGGGGTTGGGTTTTTTTGTTTTTTTATTTTATGCACGTCCCTCTTTCTTGCTTTTTCTCCCAGTCTTCCAAAGAAATGTTATTTTCTGCTCTTCAGCCTAAGAAAAGGCATGAGCAGGGCCCAGAGAAACCCAGTATCTTATTTAAACTTGGCTGTGGGACTTCTGTGCTCTTTCTGGCTCTTTCAGGAGTGAATTAAACTCCTCACCTCCCTTCTAGTCCAAAGATGAAACAGGAAGAGTTTTGAGCCCTCACACTGAACTTTTTACAGATATTTTTCAGTCTGAGGTGACCACGGCCATGTCTGGAATTGCAGCAAATATTTACAGCTGAGCAGCACAGGAAGGTTTAAAGGAGAGGAGCCCTGTGCCATGTTCCAGGGTGAATAATGATTTAACTGTTGTACAGCACACTCTGATCTGTGAATGTCAACAGTGCAGGGCCCTGCACATGGCACAGCACCCCCAGATTCCAGATGGGAAGGATTTCTCAGCACCAGGAGCTGTCCCAGCACTTTGATGAAGGAGCAGCTCCTTGGCTTTATCCCTGGCTTCTTCACCCCATGTGAACTGACATCTCTTGCCTCCACCTTGTGTGGCTTCTCAATGCACCAGAGCACTTAAAACATTCTCAGTGTGTATTTTATGTGTAACTTTGTGGAGCACAGCTCCTGTGTTGGCTGAATGTATAAAATGATCTGCCTACAACGTTCTCCTGTTCACCTTAAAATGTGTAAATAAATCAAGCTTTACACTCTTGCACTATAAAGGACAGCTGCTTCATTTTTCACAGGCAATGTTGCATGTCTGTTTAATTCTATTTGTCTTTCAGGTGAGACAAATGAAACCAAACTTTGAATAAAAGATTGTGGTAAAATGAAACTTGGAATAAAAGATTGTGGTAAGACCTATAGACCTCTGGCTTGCTCCATGCTCCTGGTAGAGTTTTGATTGACCAAAAATGTCTTGAGAGAAGTTAAGACAGCATTTAGGTGACTAAAATGTGTATTGAAAGAACTGTTTGTTTTTAACAGGATACTTGTAAATGCAGACTGTTTCAGCATTACTAATGCTCCCAGTTTCACAGAAGTCTCCACATACTTGAGGTCAACTGTAGGAATTGTGCAATTTACTTTTAAAACCTTGTTTTACAGGGCTTTAAAAAAAATATGTAGCATTTAATATTTTGGAGAAGAGCTTGAAATCGTGATCTGGGGGGGGAACACAAACCCAAAATCATTGTATATTTGGTGGTCTGACTCATGATGTTTTTTACTGAAATTGAGCTGCTCTGAGACATCCAAGCCCTGTGATAACAGCTGGGAATGCTCTGCTGGAGGGGTTCAGCTATAGGGCACCATGTCTGGGATACAGGACTGCAGTAAGAGATACAGAAGAGTGGCCATTTAGCTTAATCGACTGCTTGCCAACCTAATTAACACTCACCAGGTGGGTTTTCAGTCCAGGGGGGAGAAGCAGAGGATAACCCTGAAGATACTTTTAATTAAATTTATCTCTTGGGGTCCCAAACCACAAAGGGAGAGAAGAAAAACAACCCAAGGGCAGCCTCGGTGTTAAGAGCTGCACTTCACTGAATCCCTGGATAATGCTGGCAGGAGCAGCTTCCCTAATCCCCAGGATTTCTGATAAATGTGGTAGTACTTTGTTAACATCCACCATTCAAAGATTAGTGTGTTGTATTACGAGTGTTTTAAGTGCTGATAAAAAGATGTGCTATTGATGTCTGGAGTGTTACAGGAGTGCTACAACAGAGGTGTTATTGCGAGAGACGGAGCATTTAAAATGCCACTGAAGTGGACACAAATGTTGGGAGTTTGTGGTATTAAAGCAGAATGGATTGCTGGCCAGGGAGAAAAATGTGGTATTGAATCAATAAAGCAGGAGATTGCAGCAAGGGAAGGCTAAGGATGGAGAGTAACCCATTCCCAGCTGCATTTGCACTGCATCTGAATTGCGGAATCCCTGTATCTGGCCAGGGGAGACTGCTCTTACCTTCCTAAAGTGAGAGCTGCTGGGCTGTTTTCTTATGAGGGAAAGGGCTGCACTGTGGACAAATCACCTGGTAGAGAAGCCCAGCTCAGCATCTCTTTCAGCCTGTTTCTGAAATTTAAAAGAAAATACTTCAGCCACAGAAATTTCACTACTTGTATCACAAACGCACCCTGTCTTCTGTCTTTCCAAGTGAGGACAAAGCTGTGGAACTCATTATTTGTGTCAGCGAAATTCAATAGTTTTGTGTGGGGTTTTTGTGAGAAACCAAAGTAAGCATGTTGGTTTGTGCTTTCTTTAGAGATAAATGTGCACAGGCACCGATATACCACCCAGCTCAGATGATGGCTGTCTGAAACCATCTCATGGCTGGATTAAGCTGTGATTTGCTCCGAGGAGGACACAAACTGTCACTGTTCCCATCTGGCAGCTGTCCAACGCTGATGGCAGAGCCATCCCAATTAATGCCAGTGGAGGAATCACGGAATCCCAGAATAGTTTGGGGGGAAGGGACCTTAAAGTTCATCCCATTCCATGGGCAGGGACACCTTCCACCGTCCCAGGCTGCTCCAAGCCCCAGTGTCCAGCCTGGCCTTGGACACTGCCAGGGATCCAGGGGCAGCCACAGCTGCTCTGGGCAGCTCCTTCCTCCACCCCAGCCGCCAACCAGATGCTGCTCCGAGGGCGATTTGCAGGATTTTTACATAAATTCTCATCGCTCTGAGCTCAGGGATCCTGGAGAGCCCCCTCCACGGGGCCCAGCGGGCGGCGGGCGCCCGTCGCTTCTCCAGGGATGGATCCGTGCCGTACAAACACCGCCCAAGCTGTGTCCGCAGAACGCTTTTGGGATGCCTGAAACCCCCGGGGGAGGCGGCGGGACCGGGACCGGGACCGGGACCGGGACCGGGACCGGGACCGGGACCGGGACCGGGACCGCGCGGCCCCTCAGGGGACCCGACCCGCGCACCCGCCCGCCGGGGCCCCTCAGCGGGGCCGGGGCATGCGCAGAGCCCCCGACTCCCTCCCGCCTTTCTCCTCTCCCTCCCCCTCATTCCTTCCCCCTCCGTCCGTCCCTCCCTGTCTCCATCCGGGTCACCGGCCCCCTCACACACCCCCTCAGCTCCCGGAGGAGGCACGGCGAGGGGGGGACGCGCGCGCAGGCGCGTTCCCGCCGCCGCCCCGCCCCGGGACCCGCGGGCGCTGCGCGCTCCCGCTGCCCCTCACGGACACCCGCGGGCAGTGCGCGCCCCCGCCGCCGCTCACGCAGAGCCGTCCGCAGGTGAGGAGAGACGCGGCCGCAGCGGAGCCGCCCCCCGGGCCGGGCCGGGCCGTGCCGTGCCGCGGGTGCGGGCGGGGAAGTTGTTTTCTTTCTCCTTCAGGGCGGAGATGGAGGGTTTGGAGTTTTAAATTTCAGAATATTCGCAGTCAGCGCTCCGGCCCCCGGCCGGGTTTGTCCCGCCGGGCGCTGACTGCGGGCGGGGGTGACTCAGGGCAGCTCCGTGGGGTCTGCGGGATCCAGCCCGAGGGTTTGGAACCGCGGAGTGGTTTGGATGGGAAGGGACCTTAAAGCTCATCCCATTCCCCGCCCTGCCACGGGCAGGGACACCTTCCACTGTCCCAGTGGCCTTGGACACTTGCAGGGATCCAGGGGCAGCCGCAGCTGCTCTGGGCACCCTCTGCCAGGGCCTGCCCACCCTCACAGAAAGGATTTTTTTCCTGTGAGCTCCCTATCAGAGCAGATTTAACCATTCCTGTGGAAATTGCCACGCCGTTTCCAGTCCTGACGTTCCTGAAGCGATGGGATGTGACTGTGAATGAGCTGCTGGTCCAGAGGATGTCAAGGAAAACTCCCCGGTGCTGCCTGTGCCCGTGAAGAACTACAGCTCCCCATGGCAGAAGCTGCTTTGCTTTAATTTCAGATGATTTTTAGCCTTCTATGAAGTTGGGGATTTTGTTTATAAGTGATTCCCTGTCAGCTGCTATTGGAATGATAAGCAGGTGTTAACGCTCAGAAGAAAGGACTTAGTGAAAGGTCTGATCCCAGTGGCTTTAGTTCTTGGGATCCTTTTACATCGTGCTGGGTAAGGCTGTTTAATCTGAAACCTAAGAGGGAGCAAGTGATGCAGTAGTTTGCTAACAAGTATTGCAATGAAATTGCTTATAATTGAGTTTATTGCTGTTAATACTATGGTAAGAATAAGCACTCTGTGGTGAGCTGTCACACCTGGGTTTGGTTTATGTCACTGCTGCTCTTTGTTTTGCAGTGTGAGGCTCAGACAGCCTCAGCTTGACCAAATTTCAAGTTGCTCTGTGTTCCTCACTGCATGTTTGATTCACCATTCACTGAAGTATTTGAGTTTACTTTCCAAACTCTGCCAGTGTTGCTCTCTCCTTGTTTGAGGTCTCCCCGTCCTTTGGTCTGCCAGAAGAGCAGGTGTTGAGAGCATGTTTGTGGGTTGGGTGGTTTGATCCCTCAGGAATGTGGGATCAAAACCAGGACAAGGCTGGAATGTTGCTCTCAATCCACCACAGCTTGGCTGGATGTGGGTGTCTGTCCTGGTGCTGTTTAGATGAGTCCAGATCTCCTCAGAGCCAGATGGTGCCTTTTGTTTTTACCATTTTGGCGCATTTTTGTTCCTTTTCTCTTCCCTCCTTGCATGAATCAGCAAGCACAAGAAATGAGGTTTCCACCAGCTCCCTGTTTTCTAAAATTTCCATCCTTCCTGCCATGCTGGGCAGCAGAATTTAGATCCCCAGGCGTGTGCACGGGTTTGAGATGGTTTGGCTGAAGGTCTGACTGGGGCAGTTGCTGTTCATTAACCCAGTTAATCCCCCCTCATTAGGCAAATATTCAAATGAGATCATTGCCAATGAAACACAATATATTTGCTTACCTTTTTTTAGTGTTGTGTCACAAATTATCACTTTTTCCAAATCCAGATCTGGTGCAGTTACATGTTTTTCTCTCACTTGCACTACATCCCACAGCAGTGTGATAACCTCAAGAGTTTTGCAGGGATGGGTGGCAGAAGGTGCACTCCAGTAAAATCTTTTTTATTGTATAAAAAGTACTCTCCCTGATGTTTTTTATTTAGTCTCTTGCTGCTTTGCTTTTCTTTTTTTTTCTTCTTCGATGTGTTTACTCCTCCTCTCTGTAGATACTCTTACGTATGGGAAAGCCGTAGGAAAAGGAGATTTCCTCACATCAGGAGATTTTAGATTTTGGTTGGCTCAGAGAGGCTTTGGAGAGATGATTTAACTTTGTCCATGTGCTCCCATTGATGAAATAAAGTTATTTTTTCAGATACCAGAGGACTGCTCTGATTACTCGGGAAATTGTTTTAATTATTAAATAAGAAATCGTTGCTCACTGTAAAGCGTGTCATGGAGAAAAGCTTCTAGAACAATGCTGTCATTTTTGTGATTCGTGTCAGAGTAAAGGGAGGGGAAATTCCAGTTTCTTGATGGGGCGACTTTATCTTCCTTTTGATGGAACAGCAGAGTCCTCCCTCCATCCACAGCAGGGGGATGTGGTGCCACTGATTTGTGGGAGCCAGAACAAATTGATGTTGATTCCTGTTCTTTTTGGTGACATTTTTTGCCTTTAACAGTGGGAGCAGGACGATGTGGTATCCTCACAGTTTGTTTCTGGGTTTTCTTTGGCTGGCAGGGCCCTGTTGGAAGCTGGCACCCGAGCGGGAGCTGCTGGGGGGGAAGGATGCTCAGGGATTCCATGAAGTCCTGGAGCGACAGCCAGTCAGACCTGTACAGCAGCGACCAGGAGGAGGAGGAGCAGATGATTTTTGGAGAAAATGAAGATGATTTGGAAGAGATGATGGATTTAAGTGACTTGCCTACCTCACTCTTTGCTTGCAGTGTTCACGAGGCTGTGTTCGAGGTACAGGAGGAGAAGGTAAGGGGGGAAAAGAGTGTGAGGTGTTCTCAGTGTCGATGCAGCTATTGAACATTTTTGTCTGGATTTTCAGTGTATTAATGCACATTGAGGGGAAAAACCCAACCCAGAGTATTTTCCTGATAGCTGAGAGCAGTTACCAAAAGGCAGATAATACCACACTTCTCTGGCCTTAGAAACTTAATAGATAATAATGCTGCTCCCATGGAAAGCTCTTCTGATTTTTTTTTTTTTTTCCCCTCTTTATCCAAACATCATGGCACAACATCCAAGGGCAGATTTAAATAAAATCTGATTTTAAAAATTACTAATTAAAAAATTATTAATTAAATTATTAAATTGATAAAATCAATTTTATCTTGGGGCCAGGTAGGGACATTTACCTGCTTTTGTTTTGTACTTCAAAAGTGGTTATTGAGGGAGTTTATGTACTTTTTCTGTGAGAAGAAACTGAGTCTCTTCTTTGTGATGTTTCTTAATGTTTTGTAAATGTTTTATTTCAAGCAAGGATCCTGCTAAAAGAGCAAGGTCAATTTGCAGGATGTGTGTTCTGACATGAACACATTGAAAGTGGCTCATGAAGACCTTGTAATAAAGTAAATTTTCTCTGGCCTGTTAGCATTTTATCCAGTCAAATCTTAATTCCTTTTGCTTCCAAGAGCATCAGGAATAACGAGTTCCATTACATGAAAGAATTCCCACACTGTCCTTGCATCTCACATGTGTCGAGGGAGATGCAGCAGCTTTTTGGCTTTAACTCGTTAAAGAATTTGGCCTTTCACATTGCAGCTGAAAGTGTTTTATCCAGTTTAGTTCAAACAGCAGAATGTGAGAAATCCAGACAGGGTAAAAGTACATCTTGTTTCATTCTCAGATATTCCCCTTTGTGAGGGGGCTGGCAGGACTGGAACATCCTCACCCTTCTCAGTTGCAGGGTTGAGCCACTCAGTTGCAATTCTGTGTTTGTCAGGTACAAAATTCGCCCTTTGTGCAGCAGGAAGAGGTTTTGTGATTTAATAAAGACCCTGATGTTGTTGATGGGTTGGAGAGAATGCTGCAGGAAAACATTACTTTTGTTAAAGCAAACATGGGCATCATCTGAAGAGTTTCTTCAGTGCTGTTTAAACTGAACCTGTCATTGTTTTTATAATGAGGGAAGGCATCACCAGGATTTTTGGGAGAGATCTGTTGGAGTCAGACAAATTAACTGTGGTCACTGGAAAGAGTTTTATAGAAGATACCTTTTCTGCCTGTTTGCTGATCTAGATCTCTAATTAAACAAAATATTACCAGAATTTAGTAAATAAAACTGCAAAGAGATTTCTTGCAGACTCCTCATCCAGTGATTTAAATCTGACTTTTTACAGTGGATGAAAATCTACACCAGGAGATTTCCTACTGCATTTACACATGGGAAAAAAAAAATCTGTAAATGAGGTCTCTTGTGGATCAGAGAGCTGGTAAATTAATTGAATTACATAATTGAAGATTATTAATTGGATTTCATAACCATGAAATTGATTTTCATGACAATGCAGTTACCAATCTTTAAAGAACTTGAGGATAAGATTCCATGTTCAATAAACCATGGATTTTTTTTCAATTTTTTATTTTTGGGAGTGTTTACTTTGGAAGAGACAAAAATCTTGTATTAATACTCTTACTCATGCTGAGAATTTTGACATTTTCCTTACACAATTAGTACTTTGGTTTATCTAATACAAAAATTACCTGGTTTGCAGAGTATTTTTGGAGATAATTGATGAAAATTGTGTGCAAGTACCAGTATTTTTGGAGACCTGCACCTCTGAGCAGCTCTCACTAGGTGGCACTTTGTGTATTCTGAGTTTTTTGGGCTCATTCACATCCGTTTGCTCCTGGAATTCAGACTTAACCAGTGAGACAAAGCTGTGCTGCCCTGAGGGTGGATTTACAAGTAGGGAGGGAGGTGTGGAATGTGCAGGTTGAGGCGATTCAGAAAATGGATGGGATTTGGGAGAGGAGAGTGAAAGGAAAATGTCTTTTCACCGAGTGAGAATGTTCATTCTGCATCTGGAGAATGTCTGTGCTTCTCCCCAGGAAAGGTTTGAAGCACTTTTCACAGTCTACGATGAGCAGGTGACGTTCCAGCTGTTCAAAAGCTTCAGGAGGGTGAGGATAAACTTCAGCAACCCCGAGGCAGCAGCACGAGCACGGATAGAGCTGCACGAGACGGAGTTCAGCGGGAAGAAGCTGAAGCTTTACTTTGCACAGGTACAGTGGAACACAGAGATCTTGTACCTCTGTCCCTGTTTACTTTATCCCCCTCATTTGCCCGGGAGCTTCATTTGGGATAAACGTCTGAAATCACCTCAACCTCGTTGTTCTACACTGAGCTGTGTCAAAATTCTAGGGTAAAGTTCTGCTTTTCAGCTTGAGCTGAGATTGGTTGGGACAGTGTCTGTGCAGCACCTTCCCCCAGACACACAGAGGGGCTGAAACAAAGTAAGTGGGTCCCAAATTCTCTTTGTAAGAGGTGCTTTGTTCATGCTGGGTTGGCACAGGTCCCTGCACAGGCTGAGTTCTGAGCTGCAGCAGTTCCATGAGGTGTCGTCCCAAGAGCTGAACTCGGTTTGTTTTTAAAGCTAGGCTGAATTAAGTGCAGAGAATGGGTGTGCATTAGTGGGGAAATAAACGAAATAAAGAGGGAATTAATATTTGTCATCTCTGTCTCCTGGCTTTGCCTGCAGGTGCAGGTATCCAGTGAAATAGGGGACAAGTCCTACCTCCTTCCTCCACAACCTGTGAAACAGTTCCTGATTTCCCCCCCTGCCTCTCCCCCAGTGGGGTGGAAACAGAGTGAAGATGCAACTCCTCTGATCAATTATGACCTGCTCTGTGCTGTCTCCAAGCTGGGGCCAGGTAGGGACATTTACCTGCTTTTGTACTTGCCTTCAAAAGTGGTTATTGAGGGAGTTTATCTACTTGTCTTTCTCTGTGAGAAGAAACTGAGTCTCTTCTTTGTGGTGTTTCTTACTTGAATGAAGTGATCCATCCATCACTTTTTTCCCTTAATTAGTTTATTGATTGAAAGTGTAGCATAGAACTGGACTGTGAGGGAGGCTCCATCACACCCACATACTGAATTTTGTCAGAGCCTCAGGATTAAGGAACAAACAAGTCAGAGAAATGAGAAGTTCAGTCTCTTGCAGATGAGCAGCTCCAGCTATTAAGGATGTCTGGATGCCAATATGGACATTTTGTGTTTGATCATCAACTTCTTTCTAAGCCTTCCTGGGAAACGTGGTGTTTACTTTCTGTGAAAAGCAGGAAATGGGGAGGCTTGATGTGCTGAAATGCTTTTGTAGCTTTTAATTTACAAATGTCGCAGGAATGTACAGCACAAATGATGTCACTTCGAAATGTGTTTGCTGCTTGTGTTCTGATGTCTTCCTGGCAGTTTTTTACATCTCTCCCTTCCTCTAAGTGTCAGTTGAAAGATTGATTGTATTCAAAGTGCACTGTAACTGCTACAGGGACTGTTTTAAGGCATTTCAGAGGTTTGGTGAAGACTGGAGGTTGAGCACATCAAAGATGGGATGGGAATTAATGATTATTTGGTTGTGTTGTTGAAGTTCTTAAGGGGTTTTTGAGATAAATGCTTTTCCTTGGGGGTGTTTTTAACCTGCCTCTTCCTGGCTGCTCTCAGGGGAGAAGTACGAGCTGCACGCAGGGACAGACTCCACCCCCAGCGTGGTTGTGCACGTGTGTGAGAGTGAGACGGAGGAGGAGGAGGAGATCAAGAACCCCAAACAGAAGATCCTGCAGACGAGGCGCCCAGACCCACCCCCCACCATCCTGAGTGACTCCAAAGCCTTCGAGTGTGCCCTGGAGGTGGGGGGCACAATGCCCTGTTAGAGCTGAGCTGCTCCAGGTGGTACCAACACCAGGCACCCGATGAGTCCATGTGTTGCTGTCTGTGCTGCTGCTATAGGTCACAACAGATCTGACTTGTTGTCTCTCATGTTCAAGATTTTGGATGCCAATGCTCTGAAAAGCACTTTAATTTTAGGGACTAGTCCCCCCTGAGTGTAGCAAATCCACCTGACTTGAAATAGTGACAATTAGGGAGTCTGGCTGTGTTTCAGTTTTTTAAGATGTCGCCCTTTCCTCTCTGTTGTACAGTGTGATGTTCCAAGTGCTGAAATAATCTCTTCCTGTCACAAGTGGGTTCCAGCAAGTTCCTTGTACAGCAGTTAAAAGCTGATCTGTCCACCAGCTTCCAGTTTATCTAGTGTTAAACACAAGTGAAATGCACTCCTTATGCTCCAATTCCTTGCCAGCTGAGGTGAAGGTTAACCTTTGCTTTTCTCAGAAACACCAAGTGTGTGTTTGTAGTTTGACATGAGGCACAAATACGTGGAGAAACTGAATTCAGGGGCTTTGGTGACTACAGGGAGGAGAACACCAGAGGAAGAACCTCAGAGTCTGCCACCAACACTGCTGCACTGGTATCTGTGGTGGTGCAGACACCTAATTAGGAGTTAATTACAGTAGTAGAGTGAAATATGGATCTGGCTGTCGAGTGTGTTGTGTCTGATCCTCTCTAATGATCTGGGGATGTTTATTCCTCTGGCCTCCACATCTGAATAAATCCAGTGACTGTTAGGTCCTGGCAGGAGCTAAAACATCCAAGGGTTAATTGTAAACTTCTCCAGTCTGTTTTGTATTTTCAAAGACAATCAGTTGCCTGGCTTAGCCAGTTTTTATGCAGTTTCAGCCCTTGTTTGCTGTTTTTCGTGAAGACTTTTTCTGTGTGGCCTCCTGTGTGTCTGACAGAGCATCTGCTGCTTCTGAGACCAGGATGCATCTTTTAGATTACAGATCTTTGATTTTGTGATTTTGTGTTAAGTGTTTTAGTAGGAGGAAAATATGCCTTGGTATAACAACACCTGCTCCTGTGCTTTTATGCTATTTTATAGCCAAACTTTTTTAGTCTAGACAGATTCTTCTTTTTTTCTATTTAAAAAGATACAATGATTTGTGAACAAACCAGGCTGCTGATGTTCCTGTGTAGAAATCATTCCAAAATTCAGATTTTTCAGGTTCATTTCAGTGTGTTTCAGTGTTTCAGTTGTACATGATGTGCTTCTTGAACTTCCAGAAGTGTTTTCACTTGACTGACAGCAGGGGGAAAAGGAATGGGCAGGGATTCTCATGGATGTGGAGGTTTTCAACTCGGTGTTGTGCCAGCTCAGGATCCCTCCTGCCACCAGCTTCAAAGTGGGATCCTGCAGGCAGGTCCTTGCTCCAGAGGCAGGAATAGGAACAGGACTGAGTAAAAAGGTAGGGAAATGGGGTTTGTCCATCTTGCCTCCACAGGTGCAGTATTTATGTATCTCTTCAGGTATTGAAATGACTCCAAGTCCAGCTTCACTGTCTCACTGTTCCATGGAATTAAAGGTAAAAAACCCAGCAAAAACCTGTGTTATCCAGCAGGCTTGTGGATTTTTGAAATTCCAGAAGTCCAGTTTGGATTCTTTGTTGTGTTTCTATTTTTTAAATTATTTCATTTCTACCCCAGTGTAGAAGTTGCTGTAAGTAGGAGTAAGTGGAAAACCTTCAGAAACAGTTTTATAAGGAGAATCAAGTGTGATGTTGTGGATGTGTAAATGTGTAAAATGTGGAACAACATTCCAGCACTTTCCATTGTGTAAAGACACTTCAAATAAAACAATGCAGTGCCATTCACACTTGGAATTTTAACTCTGTTCCATGTTGGACCAAGGTGGATATGTGGGATTTTTAATGGTGGTGTCTGCTTGAATGCTCCTGGTGGCAGATGGGACAGGAGACTCCATGTGCCTCGGAGCTGGGGGGTGGCAGGGACCCACAGGAGGGATTTGGGAGCTTGGATCCTTACAGGGACCGCTCTGGGTGGGAAGGAGAAGCCAAACAGAGGCTTCAAAGCTTTAATGAAGCCATTGATCAGTATCAGAAGTGATTCTGCTGCACTCCAGGGTGACAGCCTGCCTTGGACAATGAAGCTCAAGTTTGCTTCATTCCCTCCACGCCATGATTCAGTAACCCTCATCAGAACCTGTTTCTCCTAATCACTGACCTGCTGTTAAGGGCTATTTTTAGCAGCAAGCTTGCACAGAGGCACCAACTCAGCCCTTTCTGAGCTTGCACTTTGTATAAATAAATACCCCAAATTCCTTTAAAATGTTCTCCTTGAGAAGCAGCTGAAACTTGTGGTGTTTCTTTGTGTTCTGGAGCTATGGGAGTACTTTGGGTTTGTTTTATAATAGCTGAGAACCTGTGATTGCAGCTCATCATTCTGAACTGCTTCCCCTGGAAAGACCCTGTGCATAAAATCCCAATTGCTTCATTTATTCCCTGAAAGGTTTCATTTCCATTTTTGCCTGGGTTTGGATCAGGGATATTTTTTAGCCCAGAACAGAAGGTTGGTCTGTGAATCTTACTGGGTTTTGTTTGTTTGCAGCACTCTCAGTGTAAAACTTGCTAGGAGAGATTGCTGGTGTGGATAGAGACCCCAGCCAAGCCTCATCCCCTTGGAGAAAACAGAGCAAGAGAAAAGACTTGTCCTGTAGGTATTGACCCTGAGATGAGGGTGAGTGTGACACACGGCTGTCCCTGCCATCACTCACAGCTCCAGGGAGGTGTCACAGGGTCTGATTGTCTCTGTAAAACAAGAGCAGAGCCTAGAAAGTAGAAAACACAGTGTTTTAGGTGTTACCTAACGTGTTAAAATCCTGCTCTGAACCAGGACTGTAACGCTTTGACATGTTCAGGCATGTAGAGGGAATGTTTGATTCCCCTGGTGAAGGGAACATATTCCAGCCACCAGCAGTACCGGGGTGAGGCAGTGGGAAAGGCATTCTGGCAGTCTGGTTTGCTCTTACATAAAACAAAAATAACCAATTCAGTGTCCTCTGTGGCTCTGTGTTGGGATCACAGGCACAGGAGCAGGGATTGAGAGAGCAGCCAGGCTGAGCTGTGGCCTCCTGCTGGGACAGGTCACCTCAGCTCCCTTCATCCCTCCCAGGGATGTCTGGTAATGATTTCTGAGGCTGTGGGTGTGTGGAGATCACCGAGGGCCTGATTTCACAATACAGTTCCAAACTCAATAATAATTTCTAGTTGGTCTTGATATCTGCTGTGATATCTGTTCTCTCTTTGTTCTCACTGAGACACTCCAGGCTCTGCTCTGCCCTGCCAGGTGCAGGCAAACTGCAGATTAACCAGCAGAGCTGTGAGCTGAGCTGGTGTTCCAGGAGGAGTCAAAACCTGCTCCATGATAAATTCAGTGAGACTTCACACCTTGTAAGGCTGTGTCACTTCTTAGGGGTTGCTAAGGCTGTAGTGAGCCTGGAGTTAATTCAGAGTTATGTTTTGTCCTTTGATGTTCATTGACTTCATCAGGATTGTTCTGGAGCATCCCAGAGTCTCCTCTGGTCCTCTTTCAATGGGATAAGCTCAGGGTTGGTGACTGTAACTGATGTTGGCAGCAGAGCTTTACAGTAACAGTGTATAAACATTTATCTGTACATGATACAAATGCATCTGTACATTTAACAGTGTACAAACCTGGTGTGTGGCTCTAGCTCATAGTAAAGGCTACAAATTTAGGACCTGGTGAGGGACAAACCCTTAGGAAAGTCCCACCCTCCCTCTCTACTGTCAGAGAGGCTTTGAGAACTCAAATTTGCTTTTACTTGGGCTGCCCAACACTCAAAGGGGTTGGTGTCTCCCTTCCTGTACTACTTAAATTGAGTTATTATTTTTATTAATTTACATTAATACCTCTTCCAAGTTATGGTTGCTCACTGTTGAAAGAAGCCCCTTCTGCTCTCCAGAGATACAGCCCAGGGAAGGTTTGTGGCTGGAAAACCACTCCCGTTCCCGGGAGAGCCTCGTGTTCTTGCTTGTTTATGCAGGATGGGGCAGTCATTGTAAGGAAACCAACCAAGTGAAATTTATTCCCTTGAAAAGATGATTGGTGAGTAATCCCTGTGGGATTTCAGTCCGAGGTTTTAAGGAGCTGCACAGGGCTTCAGTGGGATTGAGCTGGAAGTGACTAATGTGGGTGTTTGTAGCTGTACAAAAAATTTACTAGATAATTGGATCTGGAAACCCTGGCTTCTGGTGAAAAAGCCTCTGTGGTTGTGTTCTGTGGTTCAGCGTAGAAACCAGTCCATGGTGGACACCAAACTGAGGCATGACCTGGGTTAGGGGCACAAATGTTCCTGGAGGAGGAAAGTGAGAGCTGCAAGGTGATGAAGCACCTCATTTGTCATCCAAACTGTACTCTGGTCTTCCCAAGAAATCCACTGCAAATGTTTATGGACCATCAGGATCCCCCTGTTGCTGCCTTCCACATGGAGGCAGGATTCTGTAAGGAGCAGGTTTATCCATGTTTCAGGTTGCTTTATAAGGGAGCTGGGTGATGCGGCTCTGGCTGCAGCTGGGGCAGCTGAAACGGATGATGGGGGGAAACATCTCCTGCACAGCAGCTCAGCAACCCTAAACCACGAATGGAGCCTGGACTGAGGGCTGTGGCTTGTTCCTGTGGTTTTCTGGGAGGTCTAGGCAGGGGACAGATGGCTTTTATAAGTATGATTTCCACAGGAAAAATCCGGACAGGCACTGTGGTCACCGTTCTCCCCACTCATTGGTGGGAAATGCAGGTCAAAGGCGAGGATTCCTTTCCAGTTTGATCCTTTTGATTCCACTGACGAGTGGACAAAACCACTCGTTCCGTCTTTGGGCTGGATGTGCTTGGGCTCCTTCCCCCAAAGTGCCTGGGAGACCTTTGGGCATCGAAGAGCCGCAGAAACCGGGCTGTTCCCAAAGCTTGGGAGCTCTCGCTGTGAGACGGGGGTGGGGGTCCAATCCCAGACTCCTCCATCCCCTTCAGCCGCTGCCCGGCGGGCCCAGGGGCACCCGCAGCCCCGCACGGGCCCGGGGAGGCGGCGCCGGGGGCCGGGCCGGGCTGGGCGGCCCCGGGGAGGCACCTGCGGCGGCGGGGCTGTGCCGGGGCTCCGGCCGCACCGGCACCGGGCTCCTCGCGGCAGCAGCGGGGCTGGGCTGGGCTGGGCTGGGCAGCTCCGGGCTGGGGAAGGGGCGGGAGCGGCGGCGGGGGCCGAGTCCCGCAGCCCCGGCGGCCGGAGGGAGCCGGGAGCCGCCGCGGCAGCGCCGGAGCCCGGAGCCCGCAGCATCATCCTCCGTGAGTAGCCCCGGCGGCAGCGCCGGCTGAGGGTCGGGTGTAGGAACCGCTGTTGAACGGGGATGATTGTAACCTTTCTGCCCTAAAGCTCTGTTACTTTCTGCCGCCGGTGCGAGCGGTGGTTGCAGCGGGGGTACTCCGGGTTTGTGTGCAAGGCACTGTGGATGGACCACGGGAAACGCGAGTTCTTTATCGGTACCTCTAAACCAGAAAGAAATAGAAAGCAGATGCTCTTCTGTTCCACTGGTGCTTGAGCCGTTGTTCCATTAATTGGGAGCCTTTAAGGGACTGGGACTGGGACTGGTCCGGCGCGTTGTTTCCTCCCCGCAGAGAGAGAAGCCTGCGCGGCTGTTGAAAGCTCATTCCCTCGCCGGCGGTGTCCTTTCATCACTGGGGACGCTGAATCTCTTGTCCTGACTTATTCAACCCCAGCACTATAAATAGGGGTTTGGTGGTGGTTATTTGTTTGTGGTTTTGGGGTTTTTTTTGTTGTTGTTGTATACTCTTTTTTTTTTCCCAATCTGCTGAGCAGCGTGCTGGAAAGAGCTGGCAGAGTAATATTTAACAGGAAAAGAACTCAAAAGCTCAGAGCATTGTGTTACAGTTCACTGAGTGTCTCCAGCATAGAACAAAACTACACTGCTTGCATTATTTGGGAACACGCTGGAGCTGCTGACAGGTTTGAATGGTGATTTCTGGTTTTTCCTGGTAATTAATGTATTTAATGCCCCAGGAAGTCCTTGCTAAAGGAAGCGTAGCTTTTTGTAAACAGCTTTCACTGATGGGATGCATTGTGCTGGGTGGGCAGGAGGGGGTGATTTAGCGATTACAAACAAACCAGGACACAAAGGCAGAGCAGTGACCAGTGACTTCAGGGCCTGACAGATTTATTGTCCCTCTCTGGGTGCCAGGTTGGGGCACTGAGGGTTTGCCAAGGGCTTGAGTGGTTCTGATGGAGAACAGGCTGCAAGTGTGAGGTATCAGCTGCCTGTGTGTGTGTCTGCAGGGATCTCTGCACGGGGGAAGGCGCCTCATTGATTCAACAAGTTGGTATAGACCAGAAATCCTGGGACTGCCTTTGTGCTGCTGTGTGCAAAGTGACAGGAGCTGCATTTCTGTGTTGATTCTTTGTATCGTGTACAGAATTCTTTACAGACAGAATCACAGAACAGTTTGGGTTTGAAAGGACCTTAAAGCCCATCTCACCTCACCCCCTGCCATAGGCAGGGACACCTTCCACTATTCCAGGCTACTCCAAGCCCCATCCAACCTGGCCTTGGACACTTGCAGGGATGGGGCGGCCACAGCTGCTCAGGGCACCCTGTGCCAGGGCCTGCCCACCCTCACATAAAGGATTCTCTCTCTGTTTTTTTAATACAGAAAAACCTGAAGGATATGAAACTAGCAGAGGTTCTTACAATAGGATTGGGATTTGCATTTTCCTGGTAGATGAACAGCTTCAGTTGCAGCAGATCCAGGCCAGGATCTGGGAGCACATTGTCCCACAGGCTGAGCAGCTGGCCCAGGACAACATCCCAAAGCTCCCAAGCAAAGCTGGCAGCAGACTTGGCTGCCTTGTTGGCAGGAATTCATGGAGGTTTCCTGTCCAGCCCTGCTCCTATCTGCTCACTGCTACTGCAAGCGTGACTTTTATTAGTCACACTCAATTCTTCTTCTCACTTCACAGGGAGTCAGTCAGGATTTAATGCACAAAGGAGCTGCTGAACTCCTGAGTGATCTCAGATAAATCTCTCGGGGTAAATCCATCAATCCTGAACACCCTGTGGGAGGCTGGTGTCTGCCAGAGCAGCCCCTGCCCCCCTGGGGGACATCCCACACCCTGGGTTCTCATGCCCTGGTGCCAAGCAGGGACCAGCACGGCTGAAGGGTGCCTGTGTCAGGAGGGGCTTGGTCAGGGCCAGCACATGAGCCCTGACCTGGCCCATTGTTGGGCATGTGGGAGAGGAGAAGAATGTGGTGGGGATGACTGTGCTGCTTTATTGAGAGGCACAGAAACCAGGAAATGCAGCCAAAACCTATAGCCCTCATTAGGCCTCATGCAGGGAGGGATGATCCGAGGCAGGAATGGAGATCACAGAGGAGGGAAGCGAGAAAAAAGCTGCAGGGATGTCTGAGTCATCCACTTTGCCACTGACACACAGAACTTGGTGTTTTCACAACCACCTCCACAGAGCAACAAACTGATTGCAGAGGCCTTGGAGTGTCAGCTGCTCAGGGTGGGGGTCCCTGTGCCCAGCTCTGGGTTGATGGTGCAGTTGCTCCAAGTGGGAAGGGGCACAGGGAAGGGGCTCTGCCTTGATCAGAGCCCCTTCCCTGGATGGAGCAGGCCCTGGAGCAAACACACCCCTGGACTGATCCTGTGTAACACCAGCACTCGAACACCCAGCAGTGGCCTTGCTGAGAAGGTGCTTTTGGGTGGGATTTGGCCGTGCTCAGGCTGAGGAGGGGGAAGGAGCCCATGGATGGGGCTGCCCATCCTCTGTCCCCATCCAAAGCATTCCGTACTTCTGCAGGAACCCAAATTCCTTGGAAAGGCAAAGTTTCCTATTTATATCAATCTGTAATGGAGGCATCAAAAGGCTTGACCCTGATGATTCTGTCCTTAGGAAGGAAAATGAGCACTCCTCGGGTTCTCATGCTGGGGTTTGTGCTGATCCACGTGGAGAGCAGGAAAAACAGCTGGGAATGCGAGCTCCAGACTCAGTCCTAACCCCCTCTCTCCTGCTGTGGAGCATTTATGGGTTGTGCCTGGAGTGAAGCAGATGATAGCAAACCCAGGTGAGAGAGGATTTCTACAGTACTGCAATCTCCTGACTGCTCCAGCCCTTTGGTAAATGACCAAAGATCCAGGGAGGTGCAGGGCCTGGAAATCATTTCTGCAAAGACATTGCTGAGTCTGCTGTGGGTTTTTTTAACTCCTCTAACAATGTGAAAAGCTGCAGGGAGTTTCCCAAAGCAGTGACAGGGCTTTTTCTGGATCATTACGTGCTCAAAACGGGGTTGGCTTTCTGCTGCAGGAACAGAAGCAGAACATTCTCACAGACAAGCTGCTTTTCTGGGGTTTATTTGTCCAGATCCATTGAGTTTGTCACCAACACAGACTCTTCTGGGACTTCTTGGAATGGCAGAGACAAACTGCTGGCTGTGTGATTTGAGGGGAATGTGGCACAACACCCCTGACCCCTGCCAGGCTCCGTTCATTTTCTTGCTTTCCCCTTGAGTGCACACCTTGATGGCTTCTAAAATCTGTCACCTTGAGTCTCATTGACCATCCCCCATGAGCCACTCCTGCCGTGGGATCCGTACAGGTGCTTGAGGCATTTTGCTTCTTTCTGAATCAATTCTTTTTCTGGGTAATATTTAACTGCTGATTACCCAGCCCTCCCTCCCAGGAACGTGCCAGGACGTCACCAGTGAGCAGTGGGTAAAGCCACCTCATTCCAAGCAAAAAATCTGGATTGTGTCGTGGGTTTGGGCTCCAGCGTCATGGGTTTGGGCTCCTGCAATGCTTTGCACCTGCTCTAACAGCCATCACTTTTATGTGAGTGCATTTGGATTTGGATTTTCTTTCCCTAACGCTGTGGTGACTCTTGGAGCCCACCAGGTGCAGTTTTCCTTCCCAAATCCCAGGTTAATTGTGCTGCCAGGCATTGGTGGGAGCTGTTGCTCAGAGATATGGTCCTGTGAAACTCTCCGTGCATGGAATGGTCTTCCAGCTCCTGCTGAGTCCAGATGAGCTGGGAATTCCTGGAAGTGTCCAAGGCCAGGTCTTGGACAGCACTTCAGGAGCTCGACAATTTATGGGCTCAGTCTGTGTCATTTTCCTTGAAGTCTTGAGCCACAGCTCAGTGCTGTTGGAAAGGAATCTTCCCTCAAAAAAAAAAAAAAAAGACCAAGTTGCACCTTTTCCTCTTTGTTATAACAAGGTGGGTCCTGTGAGAGTTTTTATTTGCCAGCTCTTGGTTACACCACTCAGAGTTGGTTAATTCACTGTCCGTGTGTACAGTCGTAAGTTAAAAAAGTAGAATAAGACCTTTCTAATAATCATCCAAAAAAAGCTGCCAACAAAAGAAAACCTCTAGCATTCCTTCCAGGAATAAGCTGCAAAATTGTTCCCAGCTCTCTCTTGATACCTGATATATCATCTGTGTATTGCATATAAATGGGAATTTTGTTTTAAAGTCTGTTTTGAGCAGCGGAAGCTCGGAGCTGCAGAGCTCCAGCAGTGTGGTGATGCTTGGGGGGGGAGTTTCCATTTGAAGTTCAAATCCTGGTTCTGTTGGATATTTCACAAGTGTCTAAGCAAGTCTCCTGATCCCAGTGTGCCTTAGATCCTGGCCTGGAACCAGTGGGAAAATACCTCTGGCTTGTTTTGCTTCCATATCCTGCATGGGCAGCCCTACCCTGAAGGGTCTGGAGTGGTTTTAGGATCTGAATGTCGGTGGAGTTCCTGTCGTTCCCATGAATAACTGCATTCACAGAGGGGGAGGAGAAATGTGTGTGGCCCAGAATTCTAAGGCAAAAAAAAAAGTTAGAATTGGGAAATGTGCAGTTCACAGTCTGGTTTAGACACTGCTCCTGGGTGAGTCAGTGACAAAAGTCCACCAAGTTCTTATTTCCAGGCACGGCTTTAGAAATGGGGTGTTCCTTTCTGGGGTCCTGTTGTCACTTCTTGTCACCTGTGGGAGCTGAGGGGTTTTGGCCCCTCTCACAATCTGAGCCAGGCAGGGGCTTTTAATTGGTGCTGCTGCTGCACAGAGCTGCCTGTAGTTTGTGCCACTGTCTCTGTCTTGGCAGGGCAATGAACTGCTTTTAATGTGTGTTTTAACAGCAGCTAAACCTGGGCAGCTCATGCCAGAACCTGAGAAAGTGCTTATGTGAAGGTGCTGCCCTGATGTGGGGACACTCAGGCTCACACAGGGAGGGTTGTTTGCCTCAGGCCACTTTGAACTTGGGCTTCTCTTTCCTCCTTCCTCCCCCTTTGGAGCTCCTCAAGGTAAATCCAGGCATGTTCAGGTCTCACTGAAGGACGCTGTGTTTTTATGACTCCCTGAAATCACAGCTTGCCTCAATCTCTGGCGGTGTTCCTGAGGATGCTGCGAAGGTGAGGGCAGGAACAACCCAGCTCCATGCAAACCCCACCTTTTCCTAGGTGAAAGCACTGAATCTGGGTGTCCTCCTAACCAGCACCTGCCTTCCCTGGCAGGGAGCTGCTCTCCAAGTCCCGCTCTCCTGGAAAAGCCCTCAAACAAACCCCTCTGTTCCCTGTGGCCCCTGTGCTGTAATTGCCAGGTGCTGCTGCCAGGTGAGCTCTGATCCCCATCTCCTCACAAACAAGCCCAGCCCAGCCCAGCAGGGCCCCTCAGCTGCAGTCCAGCGGGGCAGGAGCAGCAGGAAGGGTCTCTAAAAGGGGGCACTGCTCCCACTTGCAGAACAACCTATCCCCTGTATCTGGCAAGGTGTTTGAAATGGAAACGTGCCCAAAGCTGATCTTTACGGAAACATTTCCAGCTCCACAACGTGGGGATGCAAAAATAAGCAGCAGTGAGTGAGGGTGAATGAGAGGCTCCGAGAGCCCAGGCAGGTGTGTGTGCACAGAGGGAAGTGCAGCCCTGTGTCATAGACAAAGAATGTCCTGTGATTACTGTATCAAAGTCCACTTCTTCTCCCCTGCTGAATGGCTTTTATCCAGCCCTCTTGATTTTCCAAACGTTTTTCTGAACAGAGTAGGATCCAGGCTGAAAACCAGTAGGTTCCCATGGATCTTGCTGGGCTTTGCTGGGTCTTTCTTGCAGCAGAGGCTTGGTCAGGTGTAACCTGTTGATTCACAGGGCAGGAACAGAGCCGGGACTCCAGGTAAGAGCAGGACTGGCACCTTCTACCCCAGCTGGAGACACAGACCTTGGACCTCTTGACTTGCTACACAAAGCAGAAAAACCCCAACCTCAGCTTGGTGCACCCAGTTGGATAAATTAATCCTTTCTGTAAACAGGCAGTTTCACTACAACAATAAAAATTCTTTGGGTCCGGGTGACTCATGCACAAACAGCTCCCCATTCCCAAGGTGGTTTGACCCAGAGGGAAGGTAGGAAGGATGAACATTTCATGGCTTAATATTAAAACATTCAGCCTTATTTATTTGGGATTTTTATTTTGGTAGCCAGAGGAGGAGAAAAAGTCTTCTGTAGGTCTGACATTTGCACCGTCCTAGTCAGGAGCCACGAGGTGAGAGCTGTGTGGCCTTTTCTGAATTATGCCCCCAGTCAGAACACTTGCTCAGCTTTTCCCAGCATGAAGCATCTCCTGAGCTTCTGCTGTCACTGGTACTACCTCCATCCACATGGCAGGATGGGTGGGGAGACAGGAACAGCTGTCCCTGAGCTTTGGTGCCTCCCAGGTTCTTCTGAGGTGTGTGTGAACCATGTGCTGGACAATAGGGCTGGGCAGAGTCTAAACACGAAATATTTCAGCTGATGCTCACATTGCTGAATTAACTTGGCCTTGGCTAAAGAAAGGAATCATTCACTCACAGGAGAATGACCCAGTTACAGGCTTGGGGCAGAGTTATTTTGGTTTTTAGATTAAAAGACAAAAATCAAACTTTTAACTTGAGGGGATTGAAGTATTTGAAGAGTGGCCCTTGCAGTTCTGATCCTGCATCCCAGCCAGACACCAACCACTTCCCTTCCTGCTGCTTCCTGATCCCTCGCATTCCTCACTGACCTGCTCTGCAGGGTTTTAATTGGTATTAATTTTTATTACCAACTGATTTCCACGGAATTATTTCTGGCTATTGTTTATCTTGTGCTGTGTAAAATTAAAGTTACCATGCCACACAATATCCCAGTGGAGCACAAGAGTCCAGCCTGGTTGCACCGGGCAGCATCTGAAGTGGGAAACTCAGCTCCATATCAAATGCTGAAGGATAATTTACTTTTCAGTGGGCAGTTGGAGTGTCTCAGATCCATGGGGCTGGGAGCTGAGCTGGTTCCAGAGGGCTCTTTGAAGTGGTGCTCACACCCCTCTCGGGCTGAAGGAGCCCTTTACCAGCTCGGGTTTCCAGGGACACTTGGAAAACCCTTATAAAATCAGCAAACATCCAGGCTGCTCTTTCCAGATCCACAGTTTTACCTACCAAAACACAGGCATGTTTTCAGCTGTGCCCTTGGAAGTTCATCCACTTCCAATAACAGACCTGAGCTGACGCTGGGCTGAACTCACAACCTCCTGTCACAGCCACGTTGCAATATCCCTCTCAGGGGCTGGTGTTTGTCCTGAAACTTTTGGAGCTTCAAGTTGAGGGGTTAAATGGTTTTTCTTCTCCATGTTAGATGAATGAAGCTCCTTTAAATTCTATTTTATAATGGAGTTTTTGAACCTTTCTGTGATGAGTTTATCCCTTCCATCAAGACACTTTGCTGAGTTCTGGGTGCAGAATCCTTCACACTCGTTTGCTCAGTGATCTGAATCTCAACCAGAGGCGATAACCAAAATCCCAAAGCATTTAAAATACATATTTATCCAAAACTTGTCACAGCAACAATGCATTGTTGTGTTTATATCTTATTTTAACCTATTAACGCTTAACGGGATATTTTGAGGCAGATTGCTCGAGATTGTACCAAAATTTCCATTGCAGCAGTTTCTAATTTCCATTCCTTCATCAGGGCCAGGTTTCCATCACAATGACAATATGAAGAACCCCAGTTCAGTGAGCCTGCACTTGGTAGGCTCTGAGCCTTTAGCAGGCAGTTGCCTAATTATCACTGTGAAATTTGGGTTAATATTTTATGAATTCACTCTCCTTTTTCCCCTCTGCAGCCAACTCAAGATGACGACGGCCGTGCCACTGACTAATAACACTCAGCTCTCAGTGAATGTGACCACAAAGTCTCAAGAACAAAGTCTCTATCAAAGTAAGGAAAGGAGTGGGGTGGTGGCTTTTTTTTTTTTTTAAGTGGACTTTGAACTTATCAAACTTCAAACACTACAGTGACAGCTTTGTAAATATGGCTTTTTTCCCTTCCTGCTTCTCTCCCAGGTTCTGGAGCAATAGTTGCTGCCATCGTGGTGGGGGTGATTATTATTTTTACAGTGGTTCTGCTCATCCTGAAAACATACAACAGGTACATGGCCAAGTCCTATAGTCACCAAGTCAAACCAGGATGAACCAAAGTCCCTGCTCTGAGCTAATGGAGCACTTCAGGGTTTGTTGCTGGGAATTTCCAGGAGTGCTGATTGCAGTGTCCTGAATCTCACAGTCAGTGCTCTGTGATTGGATCATTAGGAAGCACAAAGAGCTCCTTGATGGAGGCTGCTTGGTGGGAGCTCTTTTTAGGGATCCCTGATGATGTAGGGAAGGTCTGAGTGTGCAGCAAGGCTGCCAGAGGGGCAGCTTGATTTCTCACTTCTCAGAGCTCACGTGCTCTGGGAGGACTTTTAGGTATCTTTGGGATGAAATCCTGGCTTGGTTTGAGTAACTGGGTTGTGTGGGAATCTCCCCAAAACTTACCCTGGGAGAGGAGAGACCACCCCAGGTGCCAGCCCTGGTGCCAATTCCCCTTTTACCTTTGCCAGGCGCATGCGAGTGCGGCGGGAGCTGGAACCCAAAGCCTCCAAGCTGGCAGTGCCACCTCCCCTGGGGCACAACAGCCACAGCCTGGCCCAGCAGCCCACGGTGACCTTCATCCCTGTGGACATCCACATGCACAGCAGGTAACCGGGAACGCTCGTCCTCCCTGCCAGAGAAGGGATGGAATTGTTACCCATGGACCTGGGATTCCTCAGCAGAGCTGCACTGGGAACAGCAACAAGCTGTTTTTCTCGCTGTAAATTGATATAAATCCTGGTTTCTCTCTTTGGGAGGAAAAACCAGAGGTCTGGACATTTTTTCTATGACTGAAATAGAAGGTGGAGGTCTAGGAATCATCAGGGACGCAGCAAGGCCTCTTCTGAAGAAGAGAAGATGCCCAGATGCCCAGATGTTGTGGAGCTTTTGCTTGCTCAGAGACTTTGAACTCTCTCTCTTCTGCTGATAAACAGGAGGAAAAATGTGGACTCAGGTTGGACCTGAGTTTGTTAGGAGTTACATGGAAGAGGTTTGTGGTTTATTTTATACGTTATGGGTAGCACAGGAGGTATCAAAATTGTATTTATCGTTACTCATATTTCATATTTATAATGCCACATATGTATGGGTTGAGGAAAAAAAAATTACCTTTATATTCATGTATTTTTAAACTATTTCTATAAACTCTGTAACTCCCCATTTCCAAAGGATCTCGGTGTCTGAGAGGTTTCACTCTCAAGAATTCAGGTTCATGGCTGGAGCTGTGTTAGAATGCTTTGTCTTACACAAAATCTGGGTTCTTTAACTGAAAAAAAATAAGCATGGAATTAGAAAAAATCAGCTTGGATAGAGCAAGGGAGGCTTCGTGCAGCCCCACTGTGCCACTCACCTTGCAAGGCTTTGTTCTCTGGTGCAGCCCAACTATTTTTAGCAATTTTTTATACTCAAAACCAAGCCAAAGCGAGGTTGTGTTGCCAGTGTGAGGGCTGTGGGTGTGCAGCAGTGGCACAAAGGAATTCCCAGGGACGCTCACAGCCCACGGAGTGGGAACACAGAGCAGCATTGTCAGACACTGAGGCAGATTGTCTGAGATTTTATATTTCGTATTTTTTCCAATAAGCTTGGATCTCTTGAACAGATCAGTTCTGTACCTGTTTGGTTTTCTTTAATGTGCAGAAACTAAATTCAATTACTTTGCAATATTTTTTTTTTTGGTCTGAAACTGGAGCACGGTTTGGATTCCAAACCAAATATTGAGACAGCTGTTTGTGAAGTTTCTGAATCTCCTTGTAAATATTTCTCTTGTCCTGGTTCTCTAACTTATTTTTTGTGGCAGGGAGGATTGATTTAATAATTCAGAAGGGACAGCAGATGCACATCTAATTTTTCCCCAAAAAATATAAAGGAGTTGATTTTCTGTTTCTATCCCTGTGTGTTTTCTGAGCAGCTCTGCATGATCAAAATGAAGATTTTTAGGAAAGATAAGCCCCTCTTACTGTTGTTGTTCTTAACATCCCCAGCCAGACCTACTTCTAGAAAATTTTGTTTATTTTCCATTTGCTTCATTTCAAGCCAACGAAGTCCACAAGCAGAATAAGCAGAACTACTGCAGGCAGTTCCATTTTCACAGAATTACTATTATTGGCGGCAGAATTGGCTGCTTTGACCGCACCAGCACCGCTCCAGCTGAAAAATTCAAATACCAGTAAAATTTGCCTCATAGTGGCACCTCCTGGGAGGCCCCACAACCCCTCCTGGCAGCAAAACCCAGAGCTTGTGCTGAGCAAGCAAAATCACCTTCTCAAGAAACAAAAATCCCCCTATTGTGCAATTGGCTGCGGATTTGAGTTTTCCAGGAACAATCCCACACTCCCTTTGCCCTGTTAGCAGCAGCTGCTTCAGGGCTGATCCGACCTGCCCTGACTTGGCCTCCAGGTTCCACTTCCAAACACCCAGAATTTGGGAATGCTCCCCTTGAGCTGGCCCTGTCTTGCAAGAATCAGTGGTTGGTTTTCTCCTCCTAAAAGTTCTGGAATATTTTCAGCAGGTCGAATCCTCTAGTTGGAATTTTACTGATCCAAATACAGTGGTAAAATGTTTAATTTTTCGCTGCTGGGTAAGTTCTGATCCCAAAATTCAGCTTTCCCCCCTTATTTCCATCCTCCTTATCCCGGCAGAGAGCAAGGAGCTCCACCTAGTGTCCTCCTGCCTTCCCACGGGTTCTAACTCGTGTTTCTCAACAAAAACATAAAGCAATTCCAACTTTATAGTCAACTTTACTAAATTCCCTCATCCACGGTGCCAGGACTGTCGAGCAGCAGAGTCGAGCACTGTCCCAACTTTGGCCGTGCAAAACTCACATCACTGCATATCTAAGCAGATAAAATGTGAGAATGTCGTTTGGGTTCTCTTCCTGAGTCCCACAACCAAGTTATGACCCAAACCCACATCTGTAACTCAGCCCATAAGGAGCCACACGGACAAGTGACCTGCACCAGCCACACCAGTTTGTCCTTAGTGGGACGGGGTGGACAGCTCATGACTTGTCCTCAGGACTGTGAAGGTGAGGAGCTGCTGGAGGGGGTCCAGCGGAGGCCACGAAGGTGATTTGGGGTCTGGAGCATCGCCCTGATGAGGAGAGACTGTGGGAGCTGGGCCTGGTCGGTCTGGAGAAGGGAACGCTGAGAGGGGGATCCCATCAATCCGGAAAATATCCCCAAGGGGTGTCAGAGGATGGTGCCAGCGTGTTCAGTGAGAGGATGAGGAGCGATGGCCATAAACTAAACCACAAGGGCTTCCACCTCAACATAAGCTTCTTTTCATGAGGGTGGACAGAGCCCTGGAACAGCTGGCCAGAGAGGGCTGGAGTCTCCCTCTGTGGGGATATCCCAAACCCACCTGGACGCGTTCCTGTGTCACCTGCTCCAGGTGCTCCTGCCTTGGCAAGGGGTTGAACTGGATGATCTCCAGAGGTCCCTTCCAACCCCAACTATTCTGTGACCTCTTCAGAGCCCTGCGTCCCGCCCAGGGACCCGGGAAGGAGTCGAGGGGCCGGTCCTGAGGGCTGGAGCCGCTGCGCCCTCACACACCGGACCGGTGAGGGAGCCGCGGCCGTGAGGGCTCCCTTGATCTCGCGAGATGTTGACATCAGCAATAACTGTAGGGGCCAACATCTCGCGAGAGCGCGATTCACACACGCTCTCACCCTCGCGCGCGCCGCCAAAGGACGCGTCCCGCGGCCGGAGCAGCCGCGCCCTCTCATTGGCCCCACTCCCGCGCGCGCGCCGGCTCTCCACCAATCAGCAGGCGCCGGACGGGGACCCTGTGCGGCGCGCGCCTGGCCCCGCCCACCCCCTCGCGCTCCTCCCGCCTTCCCTCCCCCCCCCCCACCCCCGGCACGGCTGAGGGGGCGCGCGGTGCACGCCGGGACGGCAGCGCGCGCCGCGGCCGGGAGGAGGCGGAGGAGCCAAGATGGACGCCGGGTTCTTCCGCGTAAGTGCCGGCCCGGGGGGCCCTGAGGGCGGGCGGGCGGTGCGGCGGCCCCACCGGGGCACGGGGGGAACGCTCGGCCCCGCTGCAGGCCCGCGCTGGAGCCGCGCTGCCCCGCGCAGCGCCGCCGTGCCCCCCCGCCCCCGCCCTGCGCAGGCTCCTCGCCGTGGAGAAAATGGCGGCGGGAAGAGGCCGCGGCGGCGCGGCCCGGGCCGGAGCGGGGGGGAATCGAGAGTCTCCGGGCCTGACTCGGCACGGGGGGAACCTCCGCGGCCGCCCCCGGGGCTGCGCTCCCCGGCCAGGCCCCGCGTGGGGCCCTGAGTGGCCTCGGTCCCGCAGGTCCCGACCCACGCGGGGTCGTGTCACCGCTGCGACCCCCGAGCTGCGGAGGGGGGGGGGGGGGGGGGGAAGAAGGGGCCGAGGGGCTCTGGGGGAAGAGCCCGGGTTTGCGCTGTCCACGTTCTTTAGCGTCCATGTTAAAAGCAAATAAACAACCCTGCCCTTTTTTTAGAGAGATTTTTTAGAGGTTATTAAGTGTATTCACAGCAAAAAGAAGTTAGGCTGTATTCTTACGTTAGTATTTTATTTTTAACCCTTGAGTTTTTCTTCTCTGTTCTTACAGCTGTGATGCAGTTTCTGAAGAGACCATTAAACCTACCTAGGGTCTATTTCTTTTTAGCTTTTTCTTCCATTAATTGGAATAACGTTATTTTTGGGGTTTCCGTGATAATTTTGAGAACCAATTTAAATTTTCAAGGTTCATTCATTTGTTCAGCCCCTATTATTTTCATTTCCTGCGGCTAGGTTGCTATTAAAACACGGCAGCACACATAACCCTTCCCTTAGTTCAGTTTTGTGTCCGTGAACTAACTTGAGAAAAATAATTGCAGATTAAATCCACACTTGTTCTAATGCAGTTGTGAAAACGTTTACAGACCAGGTAGTTGTGCTTGACGGCAGGATTACTGGGGCTGAAAACACTGGATTATAAATCTAATACTCTTTTAAACTGGCCTGTTGAAGGTGGCATTTTATAAAAACAAAAGCAGCGTGGCTCTGAAATGGGGCTGTGAGCTGTGGTCTGGTTTTATTCTGGGTTCGGGAGGAGCCAAATGTGAAATGACAAAAGTGCAACGGAGCAGCAGTTTGGATTCCCCACATCAAGAAACCTCTTATTTATAATTCTTTCAGTTCTTCACATTTCTGTGAAGTTTCAGTGCAAATCATTTTGTCTGCCTTTAAATTCCTGTAGCCCCCTTGCTCTGTCCTGTTTGGTTCCCTTTGCTGCTTGCCACGTGTTATCAACAAGAAACTCGCTTTCCATTTCCCTTCTGAGTTGCGAAAGAGTTTTAAAAAACCCGAAAAGAAC